>NW_010972942.1:7041394-7076273 GCF_000737465.1 Haliaeetus leucocephalus | reverse complement strand
CCAGCCTGGGCGGTACGTCCGCCAAACTGCTTGACCTTATCTGGTCACCTCCTGCCCTCTGCATTTCAATCAACTTTCTCCCACCTACTGACACCACTCACAGGTGGACACAGAATAAAGTCCTGAGGTGCCCAGATCTCCAGCACGTGCAAACTGCAGGATTTTTTTCAAAACTGAGCAAACTTTGGACAGATATTGACCAGGATGATAAAAGATGCCTCCTTGACAGAGAGTCCATCATGTCTTTGACAGAGTTTGTGCTCTCAGTGCAGAGCATGGGCGTGCTATCAATGAAAGCTTGCATAATTTTTTTCAGATGTTGGATGTAATTCCTTTTCCATTACTGCGGTTCTCAAAGATGGCTACTGTTTGGGCTAAGAAGTTTCAGAAAATTCAGCCTGAGGCAGACATCCAGTGTGGAAAATTTCAGTTCAAGTATAAGAAAGTTATAAGCAACTGAAAACAGGGTCTTATAATGAGAAGTGTCAGACAACATCAATACTGGAAAGTGCTACCAGCTTGGCCTATAATACAGGCTTTGTTAAAGACATCACCCAGGCTAATGATTGCTATATCAAGTTATAGGCTAATGCCTTTTGCAACTGCTGAGTTATAAAATATTTAATGCTCTTTTTAGTTACAATGGTAAACCTGGCAGCAGCTGGGAAAGACACAAAAAGCTGGAGAAAAACTAGAAAACCTGAGGTTTTCTGCTGCGGTTATGTTACAAGACTGGGAACTGCGAAATCTGAATAATATTCTTGGCAATGCCACAGGCTTCCTGCGTGACTTAGGTCTAGCTGAAGGTTAACCTCTTGGTGCCTCAGTTTCCTCACCGCATTTTTGGGACAGTGCTTATTTCATTTCCTAGGTAGTGCTGGCATACTGAGCTGGCTTTCTGCACTTTAATGACGTGATACACTAATCCGCTGTAATTTTTCAACAGAGGGGAAAAATCAAGCTTCTGGGGTTTGAATCTATCACTTGCATAATGGGAAGAAAGCAAGGAGGAATTTACTGGAATAATCCAGAAGCTGCAGTTTTGTTGGGCTCTGTCCCCAGAAGCACAGAATCACTGTGTGTCAGCCCTGAAATGTCATATAAACAGTGCTTCACAACTCCTGTAAATGGTTTCCTGACTTTGTTAAAGGAAGTGGGCTGTCTACTCAAAGCTCTTGTCTGGGTCACGGTGACTAAACCTTACTGCAGCATACCTTTTTAAAGGTTTGGGTTTGTTTTAAATCGGAAACATTCCCATAAGCCTCAACAAATAACAAGGGCGTAGAACATAATGTATGTCCTTTGATCCGTGAAAATGCAGAGATGTCTCGCCAGTAGATGTAGGCCAGTTCACCTGTACGCTAATCCACTAATGCTGACAAGAGGCAGGGGACTAATTTTATTGTGTAATACTGTAAATGTTAGTCATAAATGCTTGTAGAAAATACTGGGGGAAAAAGTACTGGGAATTATGAGAATTTGAATCACATTCAGCTATAAATATCCTGACTTCAAACTCCAGAAATCCGCCCGGTGAAATTCTCCTTGTCTTGCACCCATTGCAACCCCCTGGATCTCTCAGTCCAGTACAGAAATCATTAGCTAATTGCTAAAGGGAAAACAAAACCCTATATTATGGCATCTATTCATGTTAGGTACCAAACGTGTATTCTGCAGCCACTCCTGAGACGCATAGATGTCTGTATAACTGTTCACCATGCCCTGTGTTGTTGTTTGCATAAACTTAATTGAACATACTCAGAATACAATTATTCTGATATACTAAGCTACTCTACATATGATTAAAAAATAACAATGTGTCCTGGGAACAGTTAGCAAAACTGCCAAAATGCAGATAAAAACTGTCTTATTAAAATGCCAAAATCGTCATTTATCTTTCCTGTTATCCCTGTGGGGGCCATTACATGCAATAATGAAAAGATGTCCCTTGAAATGGCATTACTTTTTAATGAGGCTTTTACCCATTCAGTCATAATCTCTGTTTTATTAACTACAAGCAGAAATGGCTTCCTAAACCCTGTAACTGCTGAGTACAAGTGGCTTCTAAAGCTGAGCATTCCCAGTCAGTACTCAGACTTGGCAATTCAGCAAGCGTTGGGCTACAGCTAAGTTAAGGATGTGGGCTGACTCTACAAGCCAACTATGTGAAGACCCAGCAAGGACATTTGCACATCACTGTGTCAGCTCCTGGGCAGTTCTGTGACATATTCCATAGTGCTTTAATTGTTTACAATCCTCTGGTTAACAAAAACCAACTAGGACACCCGTCGTGATTACTTGCTGATTATTATTTGGTCCCATGGACACTACTGTGCTGTCCTTTCGCTCTGGCACTTGTCTTCATTTAGAGCGTGAAGAGCCAGACACTAACTGCTGGCGCTGGGCTCCAGCTCTGACTCACTTGCCCTATCCTATATTCAGTGGTACTCAGAAAACCCCACGGTGAAGGGACTGAACTCTTGTGTTTCAGTAAAAGCCTGGCTTTTCCCTTCATCTGTCTAATTACTCATATCTTCCTGAGCTTTTGACCAACAAACTGCTCTTGGTTAAAGCAATTTGGCAAATGTGATCCATTATCATGGCTACTGCTGCTTCTACTAGTATTCAGGGCTTTACTATACATTTGACATGGGAACAGCTTTATTCCACAACAGGGGGAAACATCTATTTCTGCAAACTGTCACTCAAGGAGCTGCTTAAAACTTGACAGCTCTGAGATTATTTTTATGATAAAATACTAAATCATTGCCAACACAAAGGTGAATGGTTCAGACTGTCAATCTGAAGTCTCATAACATGCACCAAAATATGGGGTTCAGGGGGCCAAAGGGGAGCTAACAAAACATTATTAAAGTTAGAAAATTAAGTAATCTATAGCAAGGAAATTCCAAGATGAATTGGCCCCCACCAGCTCCAAGCCTCCCTTTCCTTTTCTAAATTCAGTTTATCTTTTCTCATCCTTATGCCCGAGGTCATTTCATCTCTGCATTTTATGCTGGTGGCTTTCTCTCAGGTAATGCCTGAATATCAAAAGAGAAAGGAGAGAAAGAAGCTGACTGTTCTTTGTTTTAGTGCCAAAACTGAAACCATGGGGACTTTCTTACATCCATAAAGGAACACCCCATGGTGACATTAAACTGAGAAGCTGTAGTCAGTCTTTCCTGATCATGTGTGTGTTACAGTTTTTCAGAGCTTGGCCATTTTGAGACAGATTTTCATAGCCACCTCTGTTATTTGCAAAGGCACTGCATCAAAACCTACAGACACTAGAACTTCTTAGAGAAAAGCTTGCCAATTATTTTTAAATGGGCAAACACATTTATTTTTCCCTAGCCTTTTTCTTGGAAATTACTGAACTGTTTGGCTAAAATGTTCCATGGAGCAAAATGCAGCCTGAGTCAGATAGCATGGAAATTATCATCACTAATGATTGAAGTTTGGCAAGACTGCAAATAGCAGAGTTCAGGTCTCAGTATTAGTCAATCTTAATTATAGGTGGGGCTATCAAACCATCCAACATGATAAATTGCCATAACTTCCATTTCACAGCTTGAAAGCCTCAGATCTTTGTGGGAGGCAGGTTGGCAGTAGAGTCTTTTACAGATAAGCACAGCAGGCGGAGGTTCCCCAAGGTCATGCAGTAGCTGGTGGTGGATCTGGGATGGCATTCAGGAGGGCTGACCTCACATCTCCCCTCTAACCACAGACTGTCCTTGATTTTGCTTGGCTCAGTAATGCTTCTTCTCTCCCATACTTTTCTTCACTGTTTTCTCTCTCTGACTTCTTTTCTCCTTCTACTCTTTCCTTGGCTTCCCTTCCCACTATATTTCAGCCTTTACCCTTACACTTTCCCTTGGACATCTGACTCCCTGAGAATTTAACCCAGTTTGGCTGCCTTAAAGGAGAGGTATGGTTTCCATTCCGGGAGGCAACACGGCACATATTCCCTCCCCATGGTCACCCTCTTCACCTCAAGCTTCTTGTCTTCTGGTTGGCCTCAGGAGAAAAAAGGAGAGAGGCTGGGTTGCTTTCTTGGTGGCTGTGGGAGGAAGAGCTGGAAGCCTGGTCTAGTGTCTGTAGGAGTTGGTTATATGTCACATTCCACGTGGTATAGGAAAGTAACATATATGACTGTAATCCTGGTTAGTGACATTTGGCAGTTATATGATTTGATTGCACCATATTTATGTTGCCTCAGGCAAGTCTTAATTATGAACATTTTGATTTTTCCACTAGTTTTCCCAGGAAGTTCACCATCCCCACATCAGTCAGATCTGAATTATTTAAGCCCTTCCGCAAATGTGCTTTTTTGGTTAGATTGAATGTGTCTAGGTCAAATGTGAGGTTTTCCAAAGTGACTTCATTTCCTAGTAGGAAACAAATGTGGGGGTTTGACATGTGTCCCAACGCTCGGCCGAGGAAGTGACGCTGGGCAGCAGCTCTCCGCGGGCAGTCCTGGCTGGCCAAGCCAGGGTCAGCAGCGAAGGCAGGGGCTGTGCACCACAAAGGGGTGCTGTGAGGTGGGCAGCTATCAGCCAGAGGAGCTCTGTCCCTGGAAAGGGAGGGGTCTCTGTCATTCCCTCCTCTTCAGGGGTGTCTCATTTTGTGAGCACCAGGAGTACCTTTGCGCTGACTGCTGGGGACACAGGCGGCAGAACTGCTGGCGCAGGTGACCCTGCAGGGGCTTGTAAACCTCAAGAAAATTAAAAATGCAAACAGTGAAGTCACTCAGACACCCCAGTAACTTGCTGGGACTGAGCTGGAGCTAATAAATCCCTGAAAACCCAAGTTGCAGGCCCGGTCATGTGTTTTGTCACTGCGCTTCCCAGGCAGTGGAAAAGCAGGGCAGAGCCATCCATACTGACTTTTTTGTCCAGGCCAAAGACCTTACACAAGCAGCTAAAGAGCTTCCATACCCATCTGTCCCTAGAAGCAACGCGGCTGCATTTGCCAGGGTGCCATGCCAGCATTAATCCTCCCTCCCAAAGCCAGTTGGCCGGCTTTTGGTGTCTGTGTATCTTTGGCGTAAGCGATTCACAACTCCCAGAGAGCTGGGAGCCCACTGCATTGTGAGATTGTTTTTCTTTTTACTTCCTTCCAGAGGAATTGGCAGGAGCACCTGCAAACCCTCCTGGGCCTGATGGCAAAGGCTGAAATTTTCAGTCTGAGTAGGTTCTGACTTGTCACCTGGAGCAAATGGAAAAAAATACACTTAGTTTGGCAGGCCAGGCAAAGGTGCTTGACCTCCAAGTCTTTGTTTCTTCATTAGTTTTGCCTTAGAGAAGCTGTGGCAGCAAAGCAGGGTGAGGATTCCCTCTTGTTCTACCCAAATGTGGCCCCGTGGGATGGAGATCTGGACTTCCCAGACCTTTTATCAAACCAGCAAACATAGCCAGGTTACCAAGGCCAGCCTTTCAAAATTCAGAAGCCACACTCCAAAACATCACAGGATTTGCTTAAAACCACAAGGTGTTTCTCAGATGTTTCCTCTGGGCACTGAGTTTTTATTCCATTTTCAAGTGGAAACCAAGAGAAACATACTCATTCTAAAAAAAACCCTAAAATATTTCACGTGAGCACTAGATTCCAAAAGATTAAGAAGAAAACCTAAAGTCACGAAGGCTTTCAACTCTCATAAAAACTGTGGAAATAACTTACTTTAATTTCAAAACCCTCTAAGGTATAAAAGGAACATTTTTGATAAAGCAACTCTGACTCATTCTAACACATTTTATCTTCATTCATGCATGCTTTTGACTCAGACTAAAAGACTTGGATTGCAAAGCCTCATGTGTGTGTGGTTTTTTTCTTTTTTTTTTTACCTTCACAGCTTTTTTTGGGAAATACCTCAATGAATACAATGGCAGCTACATCCCTCCTGGGTGGAGAGAGTGGGTTGGATTAGTGAAGAACTCTCGCTTCTATAATTACACCATTTCTCGCAATGGTAACAAAGAGAAGCATGGATTTGATTATGCAAAGGTATTTTCCAGACACATAAATGCTGCATCATTAATCAATATAAAAATAACTTTCAGATAATTAATTAATTAACCAACTACAACCAAGAAATTGAGATGTCATTTTCTCTCCAGGGCATTGCAGATCAATTTCCACGTGAGAATATTAATCGCACAATGGAAGAAAGTTTCCAAGGGCTCTTCAGTGGAGCCTGGTGATTCTTCCCTCCCTCCCTCCCTCCCTCTCTCTGCTCAAAAGTGATGGTTCAGTGGCAGAAACAAGTAGTAAATAAAGGCCTTTCCCCAAAATAATTGTGCCCCTTGCACTACTGAACTTTAAAGTTAGCTGAGTGTTGGTAGTTATTACCCACATAAGAAACCTTAGTTAATGCTGTTTTCCATTATACAGTGCACACCAAAAAAAGGCTGTGTGCCTGTGGTGTCAGACTCCGGATATGACTATGAGAATAGATAAGCACGAGAACACGGCCGTTGGAAAACTTCAGAGCTTGTTTGTGCTCTTGACAAAGTTTGGAAAGTATGCCAAGGTGACCTGCCCACTGCCATGAAGTTTCTCGGAAAGGCTTAGGAGTGCAGATTGCAGACTTTCCAGCCTGCACAAAGCAATCTGGAATTTCCTCAGACTGTAGCTCACGGAAGATGATACAGATGTTGCAGCTGTGGTTTCTGACCCATGTAATGAGATTTTATTGGAAGCTCGCAATGCCTGTTTCTGATTTCCCCACCCGTAGAAATTACATGATACTGATTATATATTTATATAGACTAAAAAAAAAGAAAAGAAAGAATATTGGTTAGTTATACATTCCTTACACACCCTGCGTATGTAGCTAGAATAAATAGGGAAATAGCGGGGGAGTGGATGCTTTGGGAGAGCAGTCATACAGGCATTTCACTTGAACAGGCCACAAACCCAGAAATTATCACAACCCTTGTGCCTCACGCTCGCTACCCATTTTAGAAACCAAAAGGTCACTCGCTGTCTCTTCCCTATCCTTGCAGGGATCGTAGCAGCCAGTGTGTGCTACTGGCTACCGTGTGTGCTCCGAGTGTGCTACCGGAGAGGGGAAGGGGCAGGGGGGACAGGGAGCGGGCGAGCAAGGAGGTCACAGCTGGTTGGCTTGTCCCAGCACTGACATGCGACACAGACCTTGTCCCTCAGGCTCTGCTTTTGCAGCTGTTTGGGGCCTCGAATCCACAACATATGATTAGTCATGCCTGGAAGTGCTTGAAATTACAAACATTGTCTCAGCACTTTCTCAATGAAGCTCGCACTAGACCTCCAGGCCAACAGTGAATACTCCAAGGTGGCAGGTGGTTTAATTTAAGTTTTCATCTTTTTTTCTTAGTTCCATTTCCTCCCTTCCCCTTGTAGGCTTCCATTTGCCACCTTGGCTGTGGGTTAAGCCAGTTTATTAGTGAGCCACAACCCTAATCTCAGCAGCTGCACTGCTTAAAGTTGCACAATTAAATGAACAGAGCCTGCAGGAATTCAACTGCTCCCTGCATTCACATTTGCAATTTCTTTGATAAAGATTTTTGCAATCTGTTGCCTGTTGTGTCTTTCTTCCACTTTGTACATATGCAAAAGTACACTCTGAACAAAGAGCATGCAAGAAATGTTTATGTAAACAGAAAACCAACGTAAGAGTCAATGATTTCTTGCAGTTAGGAGCCATTACCTTGTGGAAGTGTTTTATCAGTGAAATTCAGGAAACATATCTTTGCCAATATAGTCTGTCATTTTAAATGTTACTCAGCATTATATTACAAAATCTGGTAATCATATTTACTTAATGCCTTCTCTTGTATCTGATTTGCAAAATACTGTCTCATTTTATGTGGCATTGCCTGCTTAAGAAAGTAATTACTGCTCAGTCTCCCCTATGCTCCCTGGAATCATACATCTCTTTGATGGTATGTTTTTACTTCCTGATCTGAGCAGTAACGAGGACTTGAAAATAACGTAACAACATGATAGTATGTGATCTAATTAATCATACACTTTGTACCTTTTGCTTTGTGTTAATCGTATGTTCCAGGACTACTTCACAGACCTAATCACTAATGAGAGCATTAATTACTTCAGAATGTCTAAGAGGATATATCCCCATAGGCCCATAATGATGGTCATCAGCCATGCTGCGCCCCATGGCCCCGAGGATTCGGCACCACAGTTCTCAGAGCTCTATCCCAACGCTTCACAGCATATGTAAGTCAAAATCACACACTGCCAGACCTGCTCCTTGTATCTGCTTCTTGTGAGGTATTTGTTTATGGAGACGTTGCAGGAACAGAGAATTCAAATATAAGAAACTCATAGTATGCCATCAATGTTTGCTTGTTTCTTTTGCTGTGCTTGCTCCTTTCGGGCAGGAGAGTGACAGCTCTGACCATTATTAAAGCAGAGAGAAGCTCTTTTCCTCCTGGGAAGTTGTGGGAGATTAAAAGGTCAGTATTTGGCTTTGCAAGGGCAGCTTCTTACAATACCCTGAAAATATGTAGACACAGGTCAGGATCTGTTGGAAAGATATTACTTCCTTCGTCTTCCTCTGAGATATGCGCTTCCTGGGCTCTAGCTAACTGAATGCATTGAGAGTAAAAACACCCTTTTGTAGCTTTTGAGTGCACCATTTGTTTATAGACTGGATACTGGCAGATTCCCAAAATAGCCTATCAGTCTGCATTTTTAAATAACGTGCTTAATCTTTTCTGGTGATTACACTATAATAAAAAAAAAAAAGAACGCTTCATTTTGTTTCTAGAACTGAAATGAACTTCAGGTAAAAATGTGAGGATAGTCCTGGATTCCACATCTTGCTTTGTACATTGAATATTGTGGGTCCTTTTCCTCACAGTGAGGTGTTATGGAAGCTTTCCATTGCCCTTCTGTCTACTATAAGCATGTAGACCACTCTTTCCATTTGTGCTTAAACAATGTCTTTGCACCTCTTTCCACACAGAAAAAAACTTAACAAAATATTTTAGCTGGACTGTACATTGATTTGGCCTCTGGAAATGAGGAGGAATCAGCTTCATCACACAGTGGAAAAGCTTCTTGGTCTACAAACTGCATTTTGGACACTCTGCTGTAGCTCACACGCAGGGATGTTTTTTGTAGTTACATTAACTACTTTAAAATTGCAAGGAGTAGCAGTTACTGCATAAACTGCATGCATAAATTGCTCACAGCTGGAGCCAGAAAGAGATTTGCTGTTCATGGCTCATGGTTAAATATTTGTTAGTTTGTATTTTTTATCCTCTTAGTGCCTGCTACTTTCTACATATGCCACTTTCCCTGACCTTACATTCTTAACTATATTTTTCTTATCCTATATTCTCAACGAATCCCACATTCCTGAGACTTAACTTTGCAAGTAATGCAACCAGTCAGCAATGTTTCATAGTTACTTAGATATTCAGGGTAATTTCTACCTGGATACAGAAGCGAAGAGATTGAGATTTTAGTTTGTAAATATTCAATTGAAATTTGTTCTCAAGTAATCATCCTGAAGAATTATTATCACCTTTTTATATCCTAAAGGTAAAATAAGATAGACATGAACACATAAAACCTGTCATATTGGGTTGTGTGAAAGAATTTTCTAACTCAGTATCCTGAATTATGTGCTCTAGCAGAAAGCAGCAGGGAACGCTTAGGGGAAAAAAAAACGAAACCAAGAGAGATTAATTTTCCCTGTTTTTCTAGCTTCTGAAAATCACCAGTTTAGGTGAAGCATCCAGGCCACTGTGCCCCATTCTCTTTGCATGGGTCTGATCTCTTTCGAACCGTGGTGGCAGCCCCACCATATTGTGGCGACAAGTTCACAGTGTTACCCTGTGCATCGGGGACAAAGGACTGCCTTTTCTTTCCTTCTAAACCTGGACCTTGCCCATGCCACTGGTGTCCCCTACTTCCCATCCTGTGAAGAATAATGAACAGTCACTACATCAAATTTAATGGACCTCTCCAATGTCCTCGTTCAATCACCCCTTTTCATAGCAAGAGTTATATCTACTTGTTCTCGCTCTGTTCAATAGATTGCTTCCCGTTTAGCGGCACAGATTGCCTGGCCTCAGGCAAGCCATCCTGTCTACTGGGGGACTATCCATCATACAGGAGGGTAGGATTCAAACTGTTTCCGCTTAGCTGTGGGGACTGTGTCTGGAAGAAAAGCACTGAATCATTGTATCTCACCCTACCTCTCCCCAGGCCAAAGCAACTCATTTTAGGCTCCACGCTCACTGCTTTCTGATGAAAGAGTGCTTGTAGGAACTTGCATTGGTTTATCATGCTCCTGACACTTTCTACTGCTTGCTGTTTTCAGCCTCCTTGCTTTCTAGCTTGTGCTGCTAGAACCAATGTGTTTAGTTAGCCTCCAAAATTTTAACCGCCTCTCCACCTTATACAGGTTGCATGTTACCTGCAAAGCGAAGATCCCCGTTATCTGTTTGCAGGCTTAGTTTCATTTTAGTACTTGTGTAAATGAATTTTTATTTGCACGGGCTCCTGGCGTCTAAATACCTTGCTCTGCTAGGCCACTTGTGGGACAGCCCAGAATATGAGACTCAGCTGTGCCTCTTCTTGTCTTCTGGTGTTGCTGATTTCTTGGCAACCTTCTTGCAAAGAGTTTTTTCTCTAGTGACCTCAAGAGATCCTTGCTGGGTTGTTTTGTGTTTCTTATTGCACTGACTGACTGCATGTGTTAGAGTTCAATCTGCAGACTAAGAAATGAGACAAATTGAAGATAAACAGCCAATTGGAGTGACTGAAGCCTCCAAATAGCTGATTCCTCTAGCAAAAATATTAGCAACATGGTCTAAAAGACATAAGAAGTTCAGTTCTCACAGAAATATTTGGTGCTCCCTGTGAAAACAATATAAGAACAATAAAATCCCTCCTGCCAAGGTTTGTGTAATTTGAACGTTTAACCCTTAGGTTTTCTTCCTTGGTGGTCAAGCACCATTTGAATCTCTTTCTTTCTGACCTTGGGTGACAGCCATCTGACCTTGGATTTTGTTTTTAAAAATGTAGTTGCTATATCATGTTACTGTAACGCCTACCTCCAACAAAGAAGGGAAATCAGGTCAAAAGCTGCTTGCTGGCTTTACAAACTGAGATGGAAGGTTATACCTACAAACCAAGGATTAAGATAGCCTGTCAACCACATGTGAGAGGAAGTTTTGCTTAAAAGGACAGCAGCTGAAGCAGACCCTTAAATTACATGACGTTTCTTTGCTGGTAAAGTGCCTGTCATTTGATTGAAATACTGCCTTTATAAATTTAAAAAAAACACAAACTGAAAGTCTGTTTAGAAGTTTTCCACTTACACATCTGAAGGGGGGAGCAGCTATGACAGGAAATACTCCAGTTCAGGGAGACTTCTGCCCTCAAACGTGGGTGTCGGTCTCATTTCCCCACTTAACAACATGGACGGAAGAAAACCAAATGAATGCAACAACAAAGTCCATAAGATTTATTAAAAACCCATCAAAGCCAAAAAGGAAGAATTACATACCACCATTACCTTACAGTCCTGGCCTCCTCAGCACAAACAGCCTACTGGAGTGGCATGAAACATCTTACAAGGACAACTATTTAATCATTAATTTTGAGTGATCCCCGTTAATTATTATTAGCTCCAGTTTAACATGAAACACAGGCTATATCATACTGGAAGCAGCAGACACTCACTATTGTTTTTAAGTGTCCGTTCTTCCTCCCACTCTCCCACCTCTCCTCTCCTTAAAATATGTTCTATTTCTGACACCTAAAAATATTTCTGAAAGTTTATGCTGGCTGCTATCACTATAATGAGTGATATATTTTCTGAAAATAAATCATACTAATGCATGTACTCTAGCTATGCCCAGAAGTTATTTCTGTGGAGAAAATGGGACTGGAGAAGATGTACTAGATGAAAGCAATATATAGATCTTTGCTGTGGCAATAAACATCATCTACTGGGGAGAGAGGTTGCTAGACCTTTGGAAATGTTGTTGTTAATTATGAAGTTATGACACAAGAGATGGCTCTTTAGGTGTCCTTGGCAGCTGTTACAGGGAAGTCTTGTTCCATCAGACAGCTAAGCAGGAAAGCTTTGACTCAAAGGATGCTCTAATGAAAGCCTGAATTTTCAGTTATGCTCAGGGCCTCTGGCACTTTAACTTCCCTTTACCTTCCAGTATGAACCAGTCTTAGGGGAACTGTGAATTGGACCTAAGCTGTTTGTAAGCTGTGAAGTAAACAAACATTAGAAGCAAAAATCTGCAGGAGACAGATTTACTGAAGAGTGTAGAAAAATGGAAATTTTTTGCAAAACGCTGCTGGCTGTGCTGAGTTAAAGACCCTTGGGCTGGCAGGAGGACTGACAACCAGATTTTATGGTTACCTGGAAGCAATCCTATTGCCAGGCTAAATATCTTAGGAGGAGCAGCTAGAAATGTTATCTGGGAAAAGATCGGAAAGTTTCCCAAAGTAATGTGAGAAAAGGTAGATGATATGAAAGGCAGACCTTTAAACTTCCATTTAAAGCTAATATGAAAGGTGCTGAACGACCAGGTCTGGCAGTAGCTGTGTGCTTGCAGTAGTGAAGCATGAAAAACAATGCTGTTGCAGCTCCTGACCCCTAGAGCAGACTTAACTGTGAATTTGGGGTGTGAGATGGCTGCATTCAGGGTGCCTTCTCGTCACTGAGGCTGAATCTCAAACATCTGCCAGTTACAATAGTATTTCTTGTAATGTGGACACTTACCCATTAGAGTGGGCTCATACATTTGCATCAGTAATAAATCTTGACATGTCAGTGTGTCTTGTCGCTGCTGGCCTGAGGCCTGCTTGGACTCCTGACTTAGAGATAAATGATCAAAATCATCATGCACGTCGTTGCAAGTGTGACTTTAAACAGGACTAGAAGAAATAGTGTGATATAGAAATGAGGTAAGATTTTAGTTACCCAATTAACTTCTGCAGCAGCAACAAAGATTTTTTCCCAAAATAAAAAGGTGTTATTTTTAACGGGTAACATCTTTATTTTCTTCTTTGTTCCCAAATACAGCAGTTGTGTTGTACTTCAGGAGTGAAACTTTCATAACTCACATCCCCAGATATATAAATATCCCTGGGTTTAAGAGATTCCTCTTTTAAAAGGCAGTGAAAGTGACCCAGAATGGTGAAATTCACCTTCACATTAATATTGACCACGCCACTGGTCATAGTTTTTTGACTTTTAATTTTGGGCAGAACCTAGGCTTCCTGCTTTCCAAGAACAGTGTCTAAACCTGGAAGTCTACTTTCCCTGGAAACAAAGGATTTGCTTCCTTTGTTTATTTACACTTTTTCTGAAGAAACATGACCACTTATGCAATGTTTGCTAATCATATTTCAAAGAAAAATATAGGTGTTAATTTTGTATAGAAACTATTCATTTTTCACAACGAGTTTTACCATAGGTATTATTTTAAAATGTTGACTTTTATTTTTATGAAGCGAAAATGTTCTTGGGGCATATAAGTACTGTATTATTTTCAGTAACTGGAGGACTCCCAATCTAAACAGAAGATTAGCCAAAGACTTTTGGGATAAAAACCCCCAAGAACTCTATGGAATTATTCAAAACCAACATTTTTAGGCAGTATTTTTGTGAACATAATTTTCTTTTGTTGAATAGAAACATGAGGGAATTAGGAGATTGTAAATAAAGGCAAATGCAGATTTTTAGTATGAGCAAATGAACAAATGTTTGTAAACATGCTTGTTTCTTTCCACATTAACCCATCTGTAACGGACATGTATATATTTTTAGATATCAAATTTTTAGAAAACAAATGTTAATTTAGGGTTGCACTGAATTCTGGGAGCTCTTAAAACATGCTGTACTCTGCTTTATTTCTTTTCCACACAGATACCACAACTGTGTAAACAGCATTAGCCAAGCTGAATCTCCCATTCTTTTCTTAACCTGTAAAATATCTTTTTATAATAATGATTTGCAGAAGGGCTGTATTCCATTTGTTTCATTGAATATCACACCAAAAACCATTCAGTTACTAGTAGAAGGCGGTGTAATTCATTTCTGAATGACTTGCTATTTGAGGACTCCATTTCAATAGGTCCTCAAGTACAAGCATGTTTGGGGTTGTTGGGGTTTTTTTATTTCTTGTCTAACTTAAAGTTATTGTAGTACCTTAGAAGCCAAATAAGTTACATTCTCTATTTTGAAGTTCAAATTTAAATATACAAATATAGTAAATAGGTTGTCAGTAAGAGTAATTAAAATGTGTGATATGAAATGCTGATTGTTCATGTAAGTGAAGGTTATTGAGGCCCTTTGGATTCAGGCCACAAAGCTGAATGCTAATACATTCCTTTCCTCTCAATGTAACTTTAAGTATCTATTTGAACTGATGCTTACAGATAAATAAATGATAGATTTCATGGTAAATCTTTCTTCAAAGAGAAAAGTGCACTAGTGCTTATAGATATTCACTCCTTTATGCTTTATCACCACCACTGTGGGTTTTCCTGTTGCAGTTTAACAGGTGGCAAATAGACAGTAAATACAATTTCCATGATGGTGCATGAACAAAACAATGCACACTGATGCAGAGGTATTAAGCACTAACAGAACCCAAACCACAAGTCGTTCCTTTCCTGAGGAGAATGTAATCTTAAGTCTAGGGAAAGCTAATACTAATTTACTCTTTTGGCTTTTGCAAATGTGCATAAAAAGTGGGATGATTTCTCTGTAAATTCATTCACATAGGTGAATGATTACGAAATCTCAGGGTGAATTATTGTTCTCATTCTGAGAATGTGTTTACGGAAAAGCGCCTGACTGTGTTCAGTGTTTGTTATTCTTAAGTATTTGGGATTTTTTTTGTTAGTTAAACTGTGGGTATCAGTCTGAAACTTTATGAACCTGACATCTTCCAGTGTCCTGCCCAGTGCCAGAACAGACCTGTCATGGAGTGCCAAGGAGTCTCTGTGTAGTAAGCTCTGCATAGTATGTGTTGGACAAATGTAAGCAAGCAACTGAGCGTTCTAGATTTGCCCAAGCTAGTATACCCTACAAGAACGACAAATACTATACCTTTTTAGTAGAGTAATCATTTGCTCTCTCAATCCTTACCCTCTCTACAGATTTTAATATTCATGTAGTATATTGCTGGTCATTTTAGAACAGACCTACATGAAGGGGAGCACTTTTTCATGCTATCTATTTTTGTAACATGTAAAATGAACTCTCAGTCAGCCTCTGGGCACACACTCAGAAGTTTAAGTGCTTTACTATTTGCTGATCAACTGGCAAGAATGACCTTGAAATCAGAAACTGCTCCTTACTGCACTCTGGGGCAGCATCTGAGCAGTTCAGGGGCAGCCCAGCAAAGACCAACAAACCTGTGAGCAGTAGCTCCTTGCCAGACTTAGAGGCCATGGACAACCTGAAAATAATGGGGTACCTGGCACTGTCTGCTGATCATGGATGAACAAACATGCTCAAGAAAAGATAGCGTCCATCGCTGAGAAGAGGCAATAGAAAACACAGTACATATCTTCAACCTTACTTTCCCAGTGCTAAGAGTAATCAAGGAAATGTAGATGTTAGTGTTACTTTTCAGCAGTACTTGTCAATACAGAGCAAAGCCATTCCCAAAAACGGAAGAATAGAAACAGTGACAGACTGTGCCATGATGACTTTCAAGGGCTTTTAACAGCTGAACATTTAGTTGATATCTCCAACTGCTTAAGAAAAAAATGTTGTGATAAACAGTCATCACTGACAGGGAAGAGGTCTGTCTACTTGGAAAGGTTTTCAGAAATCAGCAATATTCTCCCCAGAATTCACCTCTATTGCATTTGGTTTGGGATTTTTTTACCCCCCAAAAAGGTAGACAGATCTGAGGGCAATGTCAGGTCTTGTGCCTGGCAAGCAGTGCCATTCCGGTGGATTTCTGCAAGGTACAACAAAGAAGAGTATGCAGGGAACACAGACAAGTTGTGGGGTTTTTGGATTCCTTTCTGTCTCTTCCCTAGTACTCTTTCCCTTCCAGTTTGGATCCCCATTTCACATTTCTCCATCAGCCACCGGCATTGGATATTTCACAGAAGGTCCTGTTCCTTGAATTGTCTGGGAGGAAAATTCTGCTCACTCTCTGCCTACTGCATTTCTCACCCAGAAAATTCAAAATGCATTTGGAAAGTGTCTGTGAAAGGGTTTAACCACCCTGCTAAACCCTTGAGTGCTGCTTTTAAAGACTATCCATTATGTGGAGGAGGCTTCTGACAATGGCCTGGGAACATGAGACCTGAGCCTGCTTTAGCAGCTGGCTCTCCTTCCTGGCACAGCGGCAGGCTGTCATGGCACTGCCGGCTGAGCGCGGCTCACAGCCACCTCATCCCGCCGTGGCAGGGGCACTCAGGAGTCCGCTGAAAAAAAGCAGGGTTTCGCTGGAAAATGCTGATTAATCGAAACTCGGCTCTTTCCCGGGAAAACATGTCGTCTGACAAACTTCCAAAGAAACCGAGGAAAGTTTGCACTGGAAGTATCCTTCTTTTCTGTCAATGTGCCTAATACCTGATAGCTGACCAAAACTCCTAAGACTTGCTTCTTCAAGGTCTAGGGCTCCATCGGTCCATCTTGTTGGCTGCTGGCCAGCCAACAACCTGGATGGTTGTGCTCCTGGGCTCAATTTCATTAATTTTGTGATAGTATAAACATTTCTTTTAAAAATCAGACTTCAGCCATGGGAAATGTCAAAAATTTTGACTTTTCAACCTGAAATAAAAGAATTTCCAGCAGAAAAGGAATTCTAGTTTATGTTTGTCTTCACTTAGCAGGGAGCTAACCTTTCCATACTTCTTAATCTCAATCAAAGATTCACAAATCCTGTGATACCATTGTCTCACTTCTGTTTTCCCTTGAGGCTAATGGTTAAGTGGGTTAGTCAAAACTAGCTGTATGTACTAGAGACATGTGTACCTCTCAAATTCTACCTAAATTCTCAAAAATGGTCTCCAATTAAAATGTGGGCTCTGGTAACACTACTGTTACTGTTCTTACCTTAGTATTGACTACTAAATTCCTTTATCCCACAGGAAAATATCTTTCTTGTGAGTTTCATTTAACTTGTGCTAATATAAAGGTAATTTCCCTACTGGAAGCATCAGGGCAATTTACATTAATACTAAGGGGAAGTACTCATCTTTGTTCTCTGACTTTCTTCATTTTTCTACTTATCTTTATGGGATGCATCATTCAGATAAGCATTTTTAACAACTAGATTCTTTGGAGAAATATGTTTTGGCATATCCCAAATATTAACATGGATCTGGTAGTGGTCTTTAAGCCTGAAAGAAAGCTCAGAAAGCAAGAGGTTAAAAAATGTTTAGGAAGTGATATATGAACCAATGAAGCTTGGAAGCCACTGAAGTGACGTTTGTTGATATTTGACATTAGAAATACCAGCTACCACATGGAATATGTGATTTAACTGTTTGTTGGCTATTCCTGTGTTAGAGGAGTCCCCACCTTCCTCCAATGCCTGTGATGCTGCACAACTTTTCAGATCCTTTCTTTTCCTCCCAGCACTCCCAGCTATAACTATGCACCAAACATGGACAAGCACTGGATCATGCAGTACACGGGGCCCATGCTGCCCATCCACATGGAGTTTACAAATGTCTTGCAGCGCAAAAGACTTCAGACCCTGATGTCAGTTGACGACTCTATGGAAAGAGTGAGTTCAAGAAACTACTGTGAATACAATCTTATTAGTTGGTAACAAAATTAAATTAATACTTTCTTTACCTTCACCAACCACAGCCTGGGGAAAACCCTTGGGCTACAAAGAGTTACTCCACATATCCCCAGTAGAAATGAATTCTGGTTCTCTGCAACAGTGCCAAGCTCCTCGCTTTCTTCTTTTAATTGCTGCTTGAATAAGCTGATGATTTTTTTTTAAAGGGAAAAGTCACTGGGCCTAATATAAAGCCCGGTATTAACAGAAGATGCATCACCTGCATGTACACATGGATGGACACAGGTGCGCACATGACAACTTCTATTCATTTCACACACTCCCTTCACAGTTCATCCTTCAGCTGAAATCTGGGAATTGGCAAATCACAGCAACTCAGGTGTCACTCTGCTGGTGTTTGCAGAAGTTAGGCAATGCAGTGTACAGCTAATTATAGGTAACGTGATACATGAACTATTAGGTGTACTTTGCATGACTTTTTGTTAAAAAATCAAGCACCATGACCAAAGATCTTCCCCCAGAGAGATTTCTTTAAACTTTAATAAAAATTTACAGCCTTTTCCCAAGCCCACAACTGTAAGGAATGAGAAAGTTGTAGACTAACACAGTAAATCAAATCTGAGTACCATTTGCTATAAAGCTGTAGCAGGCTTTTTTCCCAAGCTGTGTTTGAGTATACAATGATTTTTGGACATATTAATGCAACTACATTAGTAGTAACATATTTTGCTGTTTAATTTTCTGGACCTGTTTAATTTTCTCCTCTGTCAAATATGAAATTTAACTTGTAAGTTGAATTTTTTAGCAGCACAATAAAGACAAGATGTAAAAATGTCCATCCCCAGAATGTCTGTTTCAACAACCTCACTGATGTCGTGTTTGGTTCTGTGAACTTAAGGGAGTAAAATGGTATTTATACATGATTATGCACAAAACACGTTTTGCTACATTTAATTCAGTTTTTCCTGTGCTGTGTTGCAGTTATACCAAATGCTTGCAGAGATGGGAGAACTGGAGAATACCTACATTATTTACACTGCTGACCATGGTTACCATATCGGGCAGTTTGGACTGGTCAAGGGGAAGTCAATGCCATATGACTTTGATATTCGAGTTCCTTTCTTTATTCGTGGTCCAAGTGTAGAGCCGGGATCAGTGTACGTTCTCTTACGTCTCTAGCACAGCTGTTGAACCTAATGTAAAATGTTTCTAAGAGCATGTAATTATCCCTCTGTCTAGTTTCATTTCATAAAGGATGCCCTATTATTGCAGAGCAATGAGTCTTATAAAGAGGCACTTCTTTCATTTTGCATATTATTAATAAGTTGTAATGGAGATGAGACAATTGTATAATGCACAGTCCTGTACAGTTAGGCTTTGGACTTTGCTTTTGAAAAGCAGGTGCTCACCTTTACTGCTCACCTTCTGGTTTAGCAGAATGGATGGCGTCATGCCCTCATTGTCAAGGAGGTAAGAGTAGTGTGGCTACTGCGCCTCCTTGTTTTATTGTGCTTAGCTTTTTCTTTGTGATGACAGCCTGCAGTACTGGCCTGTCGTTCTGAGTTGTAGACTTCAAAGGGGATTTTCTAAACTTAGCACTTCTGTAGAGCTTTACATCTTCAAAGCCCTGATAAACATTAATTACCATTCTATTTTCAAGAAAATGTGAAGAGTTACATATCGAACACATGACAACCATGACCTTTTCTGTTTATTTGCAGGGTGCCTCAGATAGTTCTGAATATTGATCTCGCTCCAACAATTCTGGATATAGCAGGACTTGACACGCCTCCAGATATGGATGGCAAATCTGTCCTAAAGCTTCTGGACTTGGAGAGACCAGGAAACAGGTGGGTCCCAGCATTTTTTTTTAGCCAATTCAGAAGCAAACACCTGAGTAAATCAACAACTGAATGGAAAAAGAGATTCTGTGAAAATGAGCTGTGTCATGCCAAGGACCACAGCTTTCACATTTGAAGAGTCTCTTAAATAGCACATCTATAAAGTTGCAGGTATATATAAGTGGAGAGGTGTTTTTTGAAAAATAAATTGTTAACACTAGCAGTGCTATACATAGGTGCCAGCAGTAAATATTATTATTTGCTTTCAGGTTTCGAACAAACAAGAAGACCAAAATTTGGCGTGACACATTTCTCGTGGAAAGAGGGTAATTATTAGGGGTGAGAGAGTTTGGGGAGAGCCTGTCTGCTGGGAACACTCTCTTGTACATGCTTTCCTTTCTGCTCCCTCCTCTTCCTTTTTATAGTCAGCGAAGTAGTAAATTTTGCAAGCAAACTTACAGGCCTGACTTGTTTCCTGGTTTCCCACCACTGGCTTTGCAAGCTGCTGTGCCCCCAAATCCCTACCTCTGAAGAAATTTGAAAGCATGCTTTTCTGGTGACTCTCCCAGCCTGTACCTCCTTTTTCTCTAACATTGTACTTGTGCACACTTCTGTCATCATCTGACTCATTTTCTTACCAAATCTCTGCTTCAAATCCAGCTATGCAGAATCCTCTTATCAAGTGATTTTGTATTTTCCATCACATATTGGAAGCATTCTTCATTTTTGTTCTAAGAAAAAAGAAAAGGCTTGTGTGTAAATGAGATTTATGACTACAACTGCTCTTCTTTTCGCTGATAATTCTCTACACCCTCTCACCTTGCCAATTACTGCTGTGAAAATTTTCTCTGGGTAAAAATTTTACAGCAATTTCCTCGTGGCACTTTATGGCTTTACAGATTGTGGAAATCCTGTGTGATGTAGTGCAAAACAGTGCATATAAGTCACACTGTAATATATAAGGTATAGCTGAACGAGTATGGAAGCCCTGTAGTGTCTTCAGCTGGGCTTTTCAGCCAGGCGAGTATGCTTCAGTGTGTTTTGCTTTGTGAAAGAACATACATTTATGTATGAATGGTGCTGAACTGTATCCGTTAGACATGTTTCAGCAGCCCTTATTTCTCTTTGGGTAATTTCCAGCAAATCACCTGAGTCTTTTATTCACTACATGACCTACACTGAAGGTCAGTAATAGACACGTGGGAATTTTTTTTCCCTGAGAAGACATTAAGTCTTCAAGTAGCTTTGCTTTTCTAGTTGAATTCCTCATCTCCAGATTTTAGAAGAATGTGTCTGAAATATTCATTTTTTTTTTTTAAGCAAATTTCTACGCAAGAAAGAGGAACCAAACAAAAACACTCAGCAGTCTAATCAACTACCAAAATATGAGAGAGTAAAAGAATTATGCCAACAAGCAAGGTACCAGACAGCCTGTGAACAACCAGGACAGGTAAGCCACAAACAACTGCAGTCTTCTATGTGCCACAGGGAAATGACTATTTTTCACTGTGGGTCAAAAGAATTTGAAGAATATGACATTTAGAATAGACCATTACTCTGAATATCTCCAGAGCAAAGAAATACAGAAGCAAATTGCTCTAAGCAACGGTCCTGTTTAAGGTGTTGGAGGGCTGGTCCTTAGTTTGCTGTCTCAGTACAGGGCTTATGGTAAAATTCTCATGCTTAAATGTAACATTAGATGACTACTTTTTCTTTAATTCAGTGTATTGCTAAATATGCAAGATAATTGAATGATAATTATGAATAAGGGAGAGGTCTTTTTGGACAGTGAAAGCTTGCACTCACTGGGCTAATTCAGAATTACTGAAGCAACCTGGTTAGTCCTCCATGATTTAATTTGCTGGGATGAACAACTGGACAACACACTTGGTAATCATCAAGCTTTATTATTTACTGAAACACCTTCAATAGAAGGGTTCCCTTGCTCAGAAATGCTTGCTCTTTAAGGTCACTGTAAGGATTCAGTGATATCCATACCCAAGCGTTACTTTTTCTTCTCGTAGCCTTAATGATTTCAGTATAATGCCTGACTCTCATAGAAAGGTCTAATTGCCTGCTCATAAAACCAGAAGTTACTGCACCCCTGACTAGTATGCTTACACCTGCAGCTCTGTAGTGCGTATACAGGGAGGGAGCTAAATTAAGAAAAAGTGAGTCTGACTTCAAATTCTTTTCAATCCGTTCTGAATCAATGCTATACCTACAGTAACATATTTACCGGGGAGATGTGGAAGGGAGCTGAATGCCTTCCCCCCAACACCACCTCCAACCAGGCACATGCTGGGGGCCCCAGACAGCGGCTCACACCCTCCCTGCCGTCCTGCCCCTCAGCCCCCATCCACACACACCTCCCTGGAGGAGTGTGAGGCGATTTCTCCCAGGCAGGCGCTTGCGCCTTTCCCTCAGATGTTTGCTCAGACCACCGCAGCCAGCCGTAGGCCTGGCTCTGAAATATCGGTAAACTGTTTTGAACGGGGGCATAAAGCCTTCACTGTGCTCCGCTTCCATCTGCAGCCACCCATGGTGCTTCGCCCAGGGCAGGTAGAGCTCTGCACAGCAAACTGGAGGGCACTGGGGAGAGCTCGCTCACTTACAGAAATGCTCCGTCCCTACCTTTCCCCTTCTCGTTCATTAGAGTGTAGCGTTATAGTAAATCTTGGTTAATCCCAGATTGGACCGGAGTATGTTTTGGCTGGCACATCGTTGGTCAGGTCCTCTGCCACAGCTCTCACCTCACACATGCTCCTTAAACACGGCCACTTTTGAAGGGATATACACAATATCGCAGTCTCACCCAAGGGCAAAGTTTTCAGGAGTTCAAACACTGCCATTGTAAACAGAGATTAAACTTGAAAAACTGAACATTTTTATAAAAACTAAAGGAGATCAATGGAGTCATTTAGACTGTTAGACGCTAAAATGTTTAGTTTTAAAATACCAAAATATTTTCTTTGCAATTATTTCTTATATTTATTACCTCTTATGCCAAAATCCAGGTTTGGGATAACTTTACTTTTCCACATGTGAATAGAAAAGGTTAAGTGTCCTGACCAGATATCACACCTGAAGCCGTAGGAAACACAGCTCACAGCCCTGTTCCCAGCCCACTATGGTAAACTTGTCTTTCCATCCCATACTGGTGAATCCCATTTGATCAAAGGGTGGAGGGAGAAGGCCTTGAGCCAGCAAGGAGCTTACGAGAGCAGTGGTGTTTGATAGAGGCTCTCCCACCTACAAACTCATATCACGGTCCTTTAAATGCAGAAGATATGTTGGCTCCACAGAGCCCAGCAGCCAACCCTCACGGCTGAACGAAGGACAGGGCTGAACTGACCTTTTTAAGACCAATTTTCAGACCTAGCCATTGGTGTACATAAAATATTTTCTTAAAGAAAGAGACCAAAGTCGTCCCTGATACTTCGAACATCCTGAAGGCTTCCTGCAGGGATGCCAAAGTTAAACATGCCTACAGAAGCCCCCCGTCAGACAGAGCATCGCGAGGGGTGGTAACGCATCCTCTGGGGTCATTCAGCCCATGGTGCAGGGACCCACTTCTCCTGCCCCATTCGATCCCACGCCAACCGTGAGAAGCAAGGGCAGTTTGTCTCTTAGGGACGGACTACATGTGGTGCTCACAGGGAAGTCAACATGGAATAGCAAGGGTGTGAACTTAAAGAGCGACACTGGAATAATATGAACTTAGTGAGGCATTGCAGTGTGAAATAAGTGTCTGCAGGATTTTTTCCATGTAGAAAAGTTCGTAAAGAAAATTAAAGTTAATAGGCCAAATAATTTTACTTTAGCCCAGATGGTTTCCAATGTGCAATATAAGGCATCATAGTTTAATATGAGGTTCCTCCAGCAGATTTCCCCTCGTCATTTTACACCTCTTGGAAAATAGAAAGAGGAAATATTGTTATGTGGGTCTTAACTTTGTCTTATCTTTTGAGATTAGTATCTTTAATTTCAATTACGCAGGTGCATTTATAGGAAAAAATCTTCATTTTCATTACGATGGTTTATAATACTTCCTACATTTACTCTAATCAGTTGCAGTTAACGTCACTTAAATTAAAATTGCTTTCACAGAATGAGTGATTGCTGACAGATTTTTAAATAATGAAATTACTGCTCTGTGGGAAGTTGCTGCTAAATGTCTGGAACTCAGAATATTTTGGGGGGAATTCATACACTAATGTACTGTCCAGTACATTTAGAGCTTGTTCTTCATTTTAATTTACTTTAGTCAGTGCCTAGTTCATTTGAAATGGAGAACACAACTGGAGGTTGAAAAAGAAGAAAATTTGGTTTTCCTGTATTAAAATGGGGTGTGATCCTGAGAGCTGCTAGTTCCAAAATCTCCAAGGATGTAGTACTCAGGAAAATAATTGCTTCAGCTTACTTTCTATTTAATACATAACCTCTAAATAAAATAAAAAAATTTAAAAAAGGAAAAAAAAAAGAACCTGGCATAGTAAAGACACTTTTTTTAATTAAAATTAATCAAACTTTCAATTTTTTCTACATGTCCAATGTCTATCCAAAAGTAGGTAAACTTAAAAAATGGGAGAAAAAGAAAATTTTAAACCTCTGTGTAATTGCTATAATTATTCCATAATTTTTAAAGTTCTAAATGGCTGTGTGCCAAAAAGAGATGGGAACTTTAGATTATAGATTACATTTAGCTGCAAATCAGCAAGGCTTTGGGTTACCAAAACCAAAAAAAGTTTTGTTTCCTTAAGAAAAACCTAGTTATAAAATGCATATGCAAAACTGAGTTAAGCTACTTTCACCATGATTGTTTTTAATTTAAATTTTTTAGCAATATTGAGAGATTGCCTTGCTTTTATTGTAGAGCACCATCCCCTTGGTATTTTTTCATAATCCCCATTATGGGAGGACAGTTTCCAAAAGTTCACTCACCTCCTTGAGAACATACCAGAAATGAGATGTGCTCAACTGCATGGATATGTTCACTTTTGAGTTATGTGCAGCCGGTCATTAAGTTGGGCCAGCAGTCAGCCCTTGTGGAGGAGAGGACCGCGCCTGCTGAGCTGCATTAGCAAGAGCACAGCTAACAACAGGTCATGGGAAGTGAGCACTCGCCTCTCCTTGGTGCTCGCGGGCTGCAGCTGGAGTGCTGCATTCGGGTTGGGACCCCCATTAGCAGAGGGACTTCGGTAAGCTGGAGTAAGTCCAGCGGAGGACCCCAGAGATGGTGAGGAAGTACTGAGGAGAGGCAGAGGTTTGTTTAGCCAGAACAGAAGGCAAAGGGGGAATCTAATTGCTTCCTTTAACTAACTAATGGCTAATTAGAGAGAAGACAGACCCAGGCACTTCTCGGAGGTGTGCAGCGAAACGGCTATCAGCAACGGACAAGTTGCAGCAAGGGAAAGTCTGACTAGGTGTGTGGAGAAAAACATTACCGTAAGAGTGATTAAGCACCGGAGCCCAAAGAGGCTGTGGAAGGTCCATCCAGGGATGCTTTCAAAATGTAATAATGTTGTTCCTACTTTGAGGAGGATGTTGGACTAAATGACCTCCAGATGTTCCTTCCAGCAATTGCACATGCTCTTAGTTTTTTGCTTGCTTAATACCTGGACTCGAGGATTTCTTGTTTTCTTCTTCCTCCTCAGCTTTGTAACTTGGGAAGTGCAGTTAATTTTGCCCATCTTGCAAGTGAGTTGTGGGTCACCTGCCCATATCGTATTTGGATGCAGACTAGATTTCATCTCCCGCCCTGACCCAGCTCACCCTCAGCACAGCCGGTCCCATCACACCCAGGCCAGGTTCACTCCCCCTGCAAAGGGAGCAGCAGCGGGGTGGGTTCTCTGCTCAGTTTTGGAGCTTGGGCCAGGGTAGGAGTTTCCTTTGCAGTCCTCTTTCACATCACAGAGAGTGCTCAAGAAATTATGGTGGGAACGGGAGGTTTCCTTCATAGTTCATATGCCAGATTTGTCACCAGTTAATGTGGTGTAACCTACTGAGGTCACCTGATGGAGCCTGGTTGGTTTAGTAGTGACTGTTGATGGGTTTTAGCACTTAAATGGTTTGCAGGGGTTTTTTTATAATTCATTGATACATATTTCCCCTCCCAGCTTTACTGTAATAAGGTACACAGTATAGAAATATCTATTAATCTGCAATATTGCTACCCTTGCTGTTGTTTTGAAATGGGAAACAATTGGTGTGAACTTTTAACTAAACTTTTAACTAAAACTTTGTTAATTTTCCAATAGAGCAGAAATAATAGCATGTGAACAAATGTTACTATGGATTAATACAACCTTATCATGACACAAATCTCCTCTCAGATTTCCACTGAAATAACCTGAGATGAGAATATATGTTAGTTCAGGAGGTTTAGAGGCAAGCTGCTCTTAAATCCTCTGGCAGGTTATTTTTGTTGAACTCACTCCATCTTCTCACCCATGAAATTCTTCTGGATACTTAGCAAATATCAAATGAAAGCACGTTAACTGTGTTTTCATTTATACTTTTTCTTTCTTTCTTCCCTTACCTAAAAGTGGAATTAATGAGTTGAGTTAATTCATAAGTATTTATTCTTTTTCTCTCCACCAGTCTGAGTCATAGGAGTTTTCCTGAGGCATAATTTTGACTTCTGGGACTTAACACTGTTTCCCAGATAGCAGTTTCGAGGTCTTGTGACTGATAGGCTGGGTGTCTCCAGTGTACTGTTCAATCCATTATTTATAATCAGTATCAAATCCATAGCCAAGCATGCATTTTTATCCTCTTACAAATATTACACAAACCACAACCTTATTTTAAAATTTTCCCAACAGGAGGGAAAAAAAGCCACCCTCCCAAAATGAGGACTGTGAAGCTTTGTGTTTAAAATTTCAGCTCTTAGGTTGGATGACTCAGCAACCGAACCCAGACACAGGTCTGTTTATTTTATGGGCATACCTCTCCTACCATCTGCTCGGCACTACCTGCCAGTTTGTGAACAGCAAAGATCTGAAACTTGTAAAGATCTGTGGTCTGCTGCCAGCTTGAATGAGGCTGACGGCGGGCAGAACGGAAAACTGCGTCGTGCTGCCCGTGTTTGTATGACATGCATACCCATGAACTCAAACCGAGCTAGACAGGTATAATGCTGTAGCTGCTAACCTCCTTGTGCTCTTTTTTCATGCACCTCAGCGTTAGAGATGCAGAATATTGTGTTTCCTCCTGAGGAAGCATATCCCAAAACAGCCCTAAAGAATGTTCTGTTTTGAGAATACACCTGAAGACTGTACGGTGAGATTTTAGTTAGATTAGGTCTCAATGTATTTTTACAGTGATTTAAGGCTTTACAGGTAGTCACTGGAGACATGTTGCAGAATCCAAGCATCAGCTCTGCGGTAAATGTGCAAGATTCTTCTGGCTCTGATCCAAAGAGCATGTTCTGTAGTCTGTACATACCTCTCAGTTCTCACGTATCCTTTGCCATTTAAAAATCTAGCGTAAGAATTTAATTTTATTGTTCATAGTCATACTTACCACACTATCATATCAGCATTCAGTTGAAAGCATGTCTATTTGTAATGCTAAAAGAATACTTGCCATCAATCAGCTTACAGATAATATTGTAAAGGAAATTAGAATGGGGCTTATTAGGTGTAGTCTGGTTTGGCTCAAGTATCTATGTTCTCATAAAGTAAATATCACAGACCATACATTTGTAAAGGTCAGCTTTATGACCAGCTGCGGAGTATGAATAAAAACACATAAGCCGGTAAGAGCTGGCCAGAAGTGTCAGATGGCTGGCCAGCCCCTGACAGCCAGCCCCCAAGCACCCACTAAAACACAACTAAAATTATGATACGGCATATAAACATCACTCATGGATCCTCCCAGTTTCCGAACAACCTCCCGATGGTTGCAGGAGTCGAAAGGCACTGGTGATCAACCTGTTTTACCAGAACATCACTTCAAAGCTGGCTCTTCTTTGCCATCTGCTCATTGATACTACATTTTCTTAGTCATAATTCAGCAGAGCATCTATACACAGGCTTAACTGGAAGCATATGTGTTTGGGACCAGTCATGTGCTTAAAACTAAGTACATACTTCAGTGCTTTCGTGAACACTTTCAGTGCTCTTGCAGCTATTGCTCACGTTAGACCCTGCAGAGTCATCCCTCATAGTTGACAGAAACATGCCTGCAACTTAGTTGCTCAAGAATTCATAGGAATTGCCAGAAATTATGATATCCCTTGTTAAAATACCAGTCTGAGTTAAAACCAACTATGAAGGTAAATTACTTTATATCTAAAAATAATCCTTCAAAGCATGGTATTTCATATTTCAGCCTAAATATTTTACACTTCAGCCTAAATATTTAAGTTTCCTATTAAACAGAGGGCAGCTCTTTCCAGATTTGACAATTCTTCAAATTTAAGCAATTCTTAATCTGAAGTACCAGCTCTATACCAGATAAAATCCAGAGATATTCCAGCCTGGAAAGATCACTGGTTTCACCTCTTTCAATGCACAACTCTGTTCAGCATTTTTACCACCATCTTATCAGTGTTCTCTAACAGAAAGACTTTTTGGTAGAATGGCACCTTAAAAAGCAATTTTATGTACCAAAAATGTTTAGACAGAAAACACAGATTATGCAAGAATCATTTTTAGCACTTTCTGTAGTAGTCCTTTGAGCTTCTCTTTTCGCAGAGTTTCCATTTTAAAGTATCCAGTGAAATATAGTATAAACTAAGTCCTCTGCAGATAAAATGTATATGACCCAATAGTAACAGATTATTATTGGTATTGCTATTTATAACTGAAAGACTAAATATATCCTTTCCATTGGCTCCTATTTGTTTGCACCTGAGAGTGGATGTTTATTGGACAATAACAGAAGTCTGTTGATGTTGAGCTGTAACTACAGACAAGCTAATAGGTTTGGTAGAGAATGCTATGCAAGTGAAATATTTGATGTCTTGACCTAAGTGCCTACACTTCTAGAGCTGGCAATGCAGTCTATGCATTTTTTTATAAACTAGAGAACTGCTATAACTGTGACACTGAAAATCAATCTTGTCTATACATCAAGAATGCAAAATTGTGTGGTCTGTAAACTTCCTAGGCTGTTTTCTCTTTCTTCCATTTCTTAAATGCTGTGAAGTAGCTCAAAATTGGCAATTTTCATATAGTTATTTCTGTTATACAGTGATTAATTTCGTCACTCTTTTTTTCCTCCAGTTGTGTCCCTGTGCATTTAGCTGAATGTATTTCTGAAGTCTGTCATACATTTCCCCCTATATTACATCAGTTCTTATAGGACAAATTGCTTCCCTATCTGTTGAACCACTGACCATTGCACTTTTCAGGAACATTTTGTCAGGGGGTAAGGCTGTATATAAATAACCATCTTTGAATATATTCATGTCAGTAGACTCTGGAGCTGTGCATAATTCAATAGAAGGTGGTCCAGTTATGAGGGAGTGGTGCAAAAATTGGGATCTGCCCTTACGGGCAGTGTCAACTCAGTTCTAAAATGAAGGAGGAGATTTTTGTTCCACAAAAATGTAGCAATTCCAAATTCCCTGAGCAAACCTGGCACACCATCCCTGTTAAACAGCTGCACTTGCGTGCAGTGTTCAAATAGTGCTGAGATGTAACAACACAGATTAATATTTCCAGGAGCATTTAGGAGCCTCAGTCAGGACCGGGGTTCATGACTGCTCTGCGGGAATGTGTAGAGGACATGGCCTTAGCCCATAAACATTTCTAAGTATTCAAGTCCAGTTCAGCAGAAATAAACTGCTCCTGCTCTGTACTATTTACCATAGCCAACTAATTACAGGGCGCTTTTCAATATGCTGTGTGACATGGCCTCTTTGAATGGCACGGAGAAAGCACAAACAGGACTCAGTTCTTATTGTGGTAGCACAGCCCTAAACCAGACTCCCTTACCAATATTATCACATCAGGTCCCCTGACACTCACCCAGATCTGTCTACTGCTAATAGAGGAAAATGGTACACACATGCACAGCCCAGGATGGTATTTTCATCTGAACTGTTTTCAAATTTAGATCATACCTTTCAAAACAGGAAAAAAGGGAAATGAGTTCTTGAGGACATGTTTAAATTCATGAAGTCTTCCTTTTCATGCCTTACCTTAACATTCCCTAGGCTGAGCAATAATACTTAAAGTCAGTCATACATTACCAAAATGAAGAAGCACCTGTAAAAATATTGTCGCTGTGTTATATTCCGGTTGCATGGTTTTCATAGCTTTGTGATAAAGTCTGACAAGATATTTAACACTGAAGTGTCTACGGCAAATACTGGGTAATTACATTTCATAGAAACCCTTAGCTTGCTTACTGTTAAGACACTTTTCATGAATTGTTGAATTAATTTCCCCTCTATATAAGGGGGCATCAACTCTCTCAAAGCTGCCACAGTCTGTTAACTAAACAAAGTTTATTTGAAATCCTGTTTAAGTAGATATTTACAGTGCAGCACATCACAGTGATTCGTTCTTAATGTATATTTTTATGCCTTAATTATATTCAATAATGAAATAGACTTACTTAATTTTAAGGCTGTGGCACAAACTGATTAATACCAGGAAACTGAGACCCAAGGTAGTTATGAAGTCATTTGCTGTTGTCTTGCTCATGTAGCTCTAAGTCACAACTGGAGCCGTGCCAGTAGCAACACAAAGCAAAGCCACCAAGTACAAACAATACCCTTTTAACCAGCCCATTTGCTCCCCTTTGCCTTTGAAATGACTTTATAAGGGCAAACTTCTACCCCCAGAAGAAAATGCATCATGCTAATGACATCATCTGAGGAAAAGCTCCTGCTGCAGTCCTGTTGCAGTCCAGTGCTTGCCTCCCCACTGAGGAGCAGTCATGTGTACTTAGGTGTTTAAACTTCAGGTTTGGCAGAGGTTAAAGCAGCTTGAGCTTCTGAATGATAGGACAGGACAGGACAGGACAGGACAGAATAGAATAGAATAGAATAGAATAGAATAGAATAGAATAGAATAGAATAGCTCAGTCAGAAAGGACCTACAATGATCATTGATTCCAACTGCCTGACCACTTCAGGGCTGACCAGAATTTAAAGCGTGTTATTAAAGGTATCGTCCAAATGCCTCTTAAACACCGACAAGCTTGGGGCATTGCCCACATCCTTAGGAAGCCTGTTCCACTGTTTGACCACCGTCTCGGTAAAGAAATGCTTCCTAATGTCAAGTCTGAAACTTCCCTGGTGCAGCTCTCAGCCATTCCCACGCATCCTATCACTGGATACCAGGGAGAAGAGATCTGCACCTCTTTTGGAAGCTGTAGAGAGCAATGAGGTTGCCCTTCAGCCTCCTTTTCTCAAACTAGACAATCCCAAACTCCTTAGCTGCTCCTCATAGGATGCTCAGTCCTTTTACACCTTTACCTCTCCCAAGCTGCCTCTGCAATTTGCTGCCAAGGGCAGGGAGGGCTCTGGGAAGAGCTGGCAGCCAGCACACGTGGAGCCTGCCAGGGCCCCCAGCACATGTGCAGAACAGACCCTGCTTGGTTCGGGGTGGCTGTAAACCAGCAAAGCCCCTCACAGCAGGATGGCCCACCAGCTTTCAGGTGGGATGTTTCAGGACTCCGTTGGTCTGGGCTTATTAAGGATCCTCTTCCATGTTTGCCTGAAGTTAAACTGAGGCAGAAGGAAAACTGGAGGTGTGGAGCTGAGGTGAGAGGGAAATAGTTGCTGGCGGGTACATGATGAAATGAGATGCAAGAAGGAAAAGATGAGTCAATGACAGGGAAAAAGGCTGACACAGGTTAAGTTTCACAACATGACTGAAACGATATAACAGCTTGCTGCAGCCAAATGGCAGGGTCCTGCTTTTTCTCTACTATTAGTTTTGTTTTTTTAATTCTGAGTTAGTCCTCTTTTCTCCTACTGAGGAGACAATAAATCAGCTCAGGAGTCCTGAAGTCAGCATGCAGCCAGAAGCAAGGACTATCCTGTATTCCTATGGCAACAGTGAATTGTTAGATCAGCTTAGGTGTCTTGTGAAACATCATCATGAGAAGGAAGATAAACATGGGGAAAATAAGAAAACTTAGACAAATTAAAATTTAATGAAGACATATTTAGTTTGTGTATGTGCCAATGGGCTTTTTTTATTGATGGAGAAATGGGGACCCAGAAACCAAACCTAATAGTCCTGGACTTCAAAGAATGGTATGGTATTCACAGCAGGAAGGGAGTTAGAAAACAGGGGAGGGGAAGGGGCAGTGCATCAGTCAGAATCTTCTTTTATGTGCATTAATGCATTTTATAGATCTAAAGATGAGCAGAAGGACCATTATGACTTACTACATAATGCATGCTCAGTGCCCGATTATGCTGGCATGGGCAGGGATTCAGGAAAGTTAGTCTAAAAATTCCATCTTAGAACTCTGAAGCATCTTTTTAATGACACTTTTAAAAATAAAATTTAAAGAGAAAATAAAGAGAAACTGAATCACATTTAATCCCTGTTTTAAATAGAGAACTATTATTGGCTTGTACTAGACACAGAGAGTCTTGTTTCAATGTTAGTCATAATAGTGTTAAAAATGATCTAAATGGCTATTGAAGCCACTCCTGGAACCTCTTGCTATAATTAATGTTAGACAAAGAGAATACTTATTTTACATGAAAATGGTGCTTTTGAGACTCATTAAAAACTAATGCCATATGTTTATAAATGTAACGTGTACCCAATAAACACAGGAAATATAGTGGTGCAGTCAGTTCTTATCCTGTAACAATCTTCTCTTGCTGCAATCAGAAGAGTGCACATGCTATGGCAGAATAAAATCCTGCAAAGAGTTGTAGCTCTCGGACACCTTTACTTGTAGAAAGTCACCTTGTCACTTGTAGGTGTATGTTTACGCTGAAAGTCTGGGCAGGAGTGTAATTTCTCAGGCAGCCGTCAGACTTGTGCAAGTCCATGGCCTTTTACACGTGGTTTGCTGTCTGGGATCAGAGTCATGCCAATCCACAGACAAGTTCTCCAGCACGGGATCCATCTTTAGCTCAGCCCACATGTGAGGCCAGAGTGCTTTCACGGTGCTGCGGTTCAGAGCCACATCAGCTCACTCCTCAGGTTATCAGGTCAGCAAATCTACCTGAGGCTTAGTTTTCTTTCTTCATTCTTCAGTCAGCTTGACAAAACCCCCAAACAGTCCAAAGCAGCCATTAGTTAATGGAAGAGAGTTACTGAAATGTGTATGCTCTGATACTACTGTCCATTTCAAAAATTAAGTTCGGGACTCCATTAGAACCAGCATCTAACTGTCTTGCTATTATTAATGAGGCAAGAGAAAGCTACGCTATTCAGTCACGGGAACCAAAAAAGGACACATTATAGGGGAACTTAGCTGAAACTGCAACTAAAAGGTTCCAGTTATCAATAGCATTATTGAGTTTTGCTCTCTACACTACCCAGCCAAACTTAATTGCTTTGTATGCAAACTCTGGTCATTGTGGCTTAAGATGCACAATTGAACAAAACTCACTGGGTAATAGTCGTTTATAGTTGTATTAAAATTATAAATAAACATAGCTATTTCTAGTTCTCCCTATTGTTATTCAGACTACAACTGACCTCAAATCTTCACAGGCTTCTTAGCTTGTGTAGGGTGTTATGAGTGCCATATATGGCAAGCTTTGGGCATGGGCAAAGGAGCTCTGATCTGTCAGCACCTACCCATGGTTTTAAAAAAAAAAAAATTTAGCTTTTTTAAGACAGCTCAGTGTGGAAAGGAAATTAAAATCCTAGTTGCTTTTTAATTTGAAATGTGAAGACAGTGGGTTCCACTGAAAAATCCACCTGGAATCTTCCATGTAGTTCAGTGATGTTGATAATCAAGTCAGACAGATACTGTGCAGACAAGCTGGAAGAAACTCTGTTCCCTCTCATTCTCCCACACTTGCTCTGATGTTCAGCTTGCGGACAATGCCTTTTGCAGGTACTCCTTCCAGACTGCACCTTTGTCTCCCAAGTCTGATACAAAACTCAATTTTGTATTTTTATATTTGTTTGTTTGTTTATTTGTTTACTGTTCCTAAGGTTCTTCCCCTCACTTGCCCCTGCTGGGTGTAGGGAGGCTGGCTGGGGGTATCGCACTTTCAGGCTTCTCCCTTCTCGTGTAAAATATAAAGACCCAGCAATGTTTGCAGATTGGAGTGGCATGGTTTGCAGGGACATGTCTTAGGGTGCAGGTCTTAACTCTGGCCACCGGTAAGGAAATAAATCACATGTTGTTAGTGGTTTATGTGTTTTTCTATAAGTCACATCCACGATTTGTCCTTCTCTTTCCAAGGAACCCTTGGACCAGTTCTTCTTCATCTATGGGGATTTTTTATTTTCCCCTGAATCATATTAGAAATTCCAAGTCACAGAACAAAGAAAAAAAGTTTATTTTTTCAAAGAAAAAAAAAGTGTTGGTGAAAACAGCCCTGACAGCTGTACTCTATGGCTCAGTAAATTAAGACTTTTTACTTGCCCCTTTCAGGGATGTGTTTAGTCTAGATACTCTTGATTTATATATCTTTTTTGGCTGGGTTGTATTTTTTTATGCAGATTTGCAGTGATTTCATTCAAGCTTGTGTTTGCCTAGCATGAGAGAGATGTTGAGAAGAATGTGAGTGAATTTAATCCCTAAAATATTTCTCTTCAAGGTTTGTTATTTAAGGGACCGCTCAATTTTTAAAGAAATTTGCCTGTCTTGTTTTGCAATCCACCTGAAAGTAGCGGGGGTTTGGAAGCCTGCTGGGAAATCTTCTTCGTTTCCCTCTCTCACAGAAGTGGCAGTGCACAGAGGATGCTTCTGGCAAACTTCGAATTCACAAGTGTAAGGTATCTAGCGACATACTTGCCATCAGAAAAAGGACCCGCAGCATACACTCCCGGGGATACAGCGGTAAAGACAAAGACTGCAACTGCGGAGACACTGATTACCGAAACAGCAGGCCCCAAAGAAAAAATCAAAGGCAGTTCCTGAGAAACCCTAATGCGCAAAGTAAGTGTTACCTGATCTCTTGGACTCTGAGGCAAAGAGCAGGGGGAAATGGCTAGCAGAGTGTTGGCTTATCAATATACTCTTGCTTTCACCTCGGTGTCTAATGAATACGTGCGTAATTGGCTTCAGGCTCTACATAATTGCCTCTGCAATAACAATAATAACAACAACAACAACATTTTTCCTTTGAATCACAGTGAGGAATAGTCTTTAGGCTGGGGGGGG
>NW_010972942.1:6939828-7041315 GCF_000737465.1 Haliaeetus leucocephalus | reverse complement strand
TGGTTTTGGTGGTGGTGGTGGCGGGGGTGGTTCTGGTTTTGGTGGTGGTGGCGGTGGCGATGCTCTGGTGCCGCCTATCGCGCTGCTCAGCCGTGACAGCCCGGTGGCACCTGCGGATGAATCCGTGCCGCTGTTGGCCAAGACGGCCAGTGCGAGTGTTTTCTTGGGTCGTTAACACCGAATTCCCGGGCTGTTCGGTGATCTCCCAGAGGCGTTTTTTCCATGAGGCGCTGCAGTGCTGACTGCTCTCGGGCTGAAATACCGCTCGGCTGCAACTTCCCCCGAGTCCGTGGCGGGATCCCCGCACGGACAGGAGTGAGGTTGCAGTGTCCTCTAGTGGAGCGTGGGCTGAAGGGCAGGTACCAGAGGGTTTGGGGAGAGCATACTTGGATTCCTTTCTGCTAACGATTTCTACAAAAGAAAGCGGTCTAAAGGAGCCGTTATTTTAAATGGAACAAGTGTTTTCTTCTATCTGCCCAGCTGTGAAAGTGAAGTTCTGTAGCTACAGCAATACCAGCGGACCCGGATTTCAGACTTCGTTCAAGAGCAGGCTCTGTTCTCCTGCTCTCTAGCTAGAATGCTAGACCGAGGAATGAAAGAAAGATGGGTCCTTACAACAGGAAGATAGTGAAGTCGTTTGAGAAATACAAAAATCTGAAGATGCTGCACAGATGTCTATGAAATAAGAAAATAATGTCAGCATAATTCAAAATACTTCCTGATTTAAAGCCTCCCCCACCCTGGACGTGAACAAGAATCCCTGGTATTCTTTGTACATTCAATCACAATATCGTCTGTCTTGAGTTGTCTCATTGTTCAGACTAAATGCTGCCTTGATATGATTTCTTCCATTTGTTTAGTATGTTCTAAGGAACTTCACAGTGTGTACAGGCAGACCTCTGCTGAAAGCTCTACATGTCACAGACTGCAAGGGGGATTCTTGGACTGGCGAATGTTCCCCCAAGTGATATTTTCGAGGGGGGATACCTGCCCTGTGCCTTGGAAAGAGAAGCTGTTGCTGGGGCACCAGCAAGGGCTGAGTGGGGATTGCAACTGGGGGAAGTGACCTGGGGAGAGAAAGTGGGGAAAGGATGGAAATATCTGAAGGAAGCATCAGGAAAAGTCTGTTATGCTTTCCTCCTTTACAACATTCTTACACCTCTTCCCTCCTCCAAATCTGCCTTAGCACTCCTCTGACTAGAGCAGGGAAAGACTCATGATGATGAGACATTGCTAAGGGAATGACTAATTCAGGCCTCAGTTTTTAGATGACACTTGGATTAGATGCTTCTATATTCCACTCTTTCAGTCACTTGATTAATAAGTAGTATCATCAGAGGCTGTTAAAATGCCAGAAATTGTACCATCTGAGCCTATGAATCTTTCTGCATTATTTTATTAAAGAGTAATATGGTTATAAATCAGAAAGATGCTTTGAAACTAGGGGCTTCCTCTTCAGGAAGATGAATGTCTTCATTGACTTGACTGGGAAGCCTTTTTTCACCTGACAGCAAGCAACCGCTGAGATGGTTTAGGACAGAGCGGTTTGAATGAAGAGTTGAATGAGGCTCACTCTCTGCACTTCTAAAAGATTCTTGCAGGAAAGGTTCAGTGTGAGTCTCTCACAGACAGTAACATAAAAACTGCAGTAGAAATTACACTACCTGACAAAGGCAGTACTTTCTTAAAGCTCCCATTTTATTCTGCTGCATGAATTGTTATTAACTGCTATGTGACAAAGGTGCGCTCAGCATAGGTGTGACAAATGGAAATGCCCTGCAACTGATTTATACAAGCTGAGTTATGTATTTCTAGGGCTCTGTGTGTGTGGTTTTGCTAGACAAAACATGCTTTGGTGTGGTATTGACTGTTGGTTTCATCAGCTTGATTGGGGACAAGTGCATTTAACAAAAGAAGTAAGAAGTGTAAGGTCTTCCAGGCTGAGCCCAAACACATGTATTCTTGTACATAACATTTAAAAAACCTCAAAGAGTTAATTGTCTAAGTTAATCTGACTCATATACACAGTAACTAAAAGAGCTGTAACCTTACTAAGCTCAGAGCTTTCCAGGGGTAAAAGTGGCACAATAAATCTCACTGTAGCTCTACAATGCAGCGAGTTTTTTGGTGGTCTGTGACTTGTACACATAAATACAAATGATGTGTGTGTCGAAGTATATATATATATACATAGATACATATAGATACATACACACTGATATATGATGGATTCTTGTCCTTCTACTGCCTACCTTTAAAAAGGAAAATGTGTTCTCCTTTTAAAAAGTCATTTTTATTCTAAAGCATAAGTCAAATGTCACATGCCAATTTGCAGGTGGTGACCTTGTTTCACAGTACTGAATGGTTTAATTTTCTAAAGTGGTTTCTAATCCTGTGGTTTCTGATTTTTTGAGTGTCTCTTTCTAAATATCTGATTTCTGAGATACTGATTTTATTTGGAGATATAAATGCTAACTGTGGTATTAGGTCAGACTAGCATGAAATGCAAATCTTGAAGCAATTGAAATTTCATGCTACTCATGAAATTGTGGGCTCCAACATATCAAAAAAATCATTAAATAAGTTTCTGTAAAGGCAGAGAAAAAATAGGCTGTTTTTACCGAACAGCTTTCTTGTTCTTTGGAATATGTTTTTTGTTCATGCCATGGGCCATATAGATATGAATATGCAACTGGGAATGTTTCTTTCTTCTGATTCAGGGTACAAACCCCGATTTGTTCACACTCGCCAAACCCGGTCCTTGTCTGTGGAATTTGAAGGTGAAATTTATGACATAAATCTGGAAGAGGAAGAACTGCAGCTGTTAAAGACCAAAAGTATCACCAAACGTCACAATGCTGAAAATGAGGAAGAAGCAGAGGAAACCGATGGTGCTCCTGCTGACACAATGATCGCTGACGGCACTGATGCTATAGGTCAACCCAACTCAGTCAGAGTGACACACAAGTATGATTGCTTTTTCTGTTTGGGTTTTTTTCTTCTTAAAATGAAATTGACTTCATTTTCTAACTGTATTCTCTCTCTCTCTGTTTTTTTTATGATTTTATAGTTAGAATATTTAAGAACTCAAAACTATCGTTGTAGATTTTAGATAAACGTGAGTTGTATTTATTAGTAGATGGAATCTTTTAACATTACTATGTGTATTTTAAAGGGAGGCATCTAGTTTAGGTTTTCTGAGGAGTAGGCACCTCCAGAGGGAGATTCATCCACTGTATTGAAACATGTATCTGATGATGGATTAATCACCCTGTGAAGCTGATACTCCTGCTGTTCTTTATAAAGTCTAGGAGACCAGCTTAGTGTAGAGGCCTAAATTTGAGATGACTGAAATCCCACTCTAAATGAGGACAGATTAGGTCAGTTACATCACCTTTCTTAACGTTTAGTTGCTTGCAGCCCCTAACATTAGCTAAAATACATTAGACCTGTTTATCCCTGAAAAGACCCGCAATCATTTTTCCAGCCTGGAAGATGCTTAGATTTCAATTTTTAACCCTATGCTAAATCTGAATGAAAAGGCAAAAATCTCAAATATTTTTTGGTTTAAAAAAGCTAATATGATTGATCTGAAAAGACAGGCAGATGCAGGCAACAAAAATCTTCAATTTTATCCTTTTCAGGTGTTTAAAATATAAATAGCATTTCTCTCTTTTATTTTATTCTTCTTTTTTTTTAACATCAAGGAAAACGTAAGAGTTAATTTTGAATAAGTAAAAATTATCCTTTTTTTTTTACATTGATAATTTCCAACTGTGGCATTAATAAAGCCTTAAACAGCTTTCTGGAAGAGTTATTATTTCTCCACAAAGTGTTTTGACTTTTACTGAATACAGTATTGCTTTCAGAATTCTTTAAGTGAAGAAAAAAACATAATGGGATAACATGAGAAGAGATAAGCATCTAAATCTTCCTTTCAGCTATTCTTCTCAAAAATTAAAAGAAGGGTTCTCATGCAGCAGGACCCAAGAAAGGTTGTGTCTATAAAATTGGAATATTTCCATAATTAAGGAATTTCTGTTTGTCAGCATGGAGGTTTTGAAAGTCCAGCCTGTAGTCTGCTGGATTTTCTATCTCAGTCCACCTCCTTGGCTTTCCACGTGGTTTTTTTTCTCTTGGTAGAGTTGGTTTTTTCGTACACTGGTATAAATGTTTTTGTCATTGCACCGCTTTTTTTTTAACCACTTATTTGAACACTTTGCTCTAACTTTGATTCTTATTGATCTTTATTGATTATATTGATCTTTAACCCACTGACTGTTTGTTCTGTTCTTGACTGTTTTGCATACTTGGAAGATGAGGTACATTCACGTGGCAAGAGGAATATATTTCTCAGCAGCTGGTGGTTAAATAAGAAATGGCACATTTGGTTAACAAGAGGCCTTAAATGCTGAACAGATTTTTATTTCAGTTTCAATTTCATTTCTAATTGGATTAAGAATCTCCAAGATGGCATTATCATTGCATATTTGCTTAGCAGGCCCAGATCATCTGTCATAGATGAGGAGGTTTTTTATTTTATTTTGCAGAGAAAACAGATTGAAGCAATTATTTATATTAGTGAGTCAACATGAGAAGACCTTGTAGAGTTTATTTATTTCTTAATGGAGTATAACAAAGAATTTATTAGGAATGTTAGATGAAAGAGAAGAAACTGGTAGGCAATTGGGAAACCACTGACCTTCTTTCTCCTATTTGTTAAACTCATGTCTACAGATGTTTTATTCTTCCAAATGACACTATACACTGTGAGAGGGAGCTGTACCAGTCTGCCAGAGCCTGGAAGGACCACAAGGCTTACATTGATAAGGAGGTAAGAGGTATTTTAAAATCTGAGTGAAGTCTTTGCACTGCTACCTTTTCAAAGAGTAATTCTGACTCGGAAATATTCTCTGCAGATTGAAGCTCTCCAAGACAAGATTAAGAATTTGAGGGAAGTTAGAGGACACCTAAAAAGAAGAAAACCAGATGAATGTGATTGTAGTAAACAGAGGTAAGAGAGATGGCATTCGATACTGAAAGCTATACCGATTGCTAAGACTTACACATTTTCCAAGTTTTTTGAGAAAGAACATAAGCTTTATTGATATTTATAACCACTGTAGGTACTCATTTTAGCTAGATCCCTTTTAAGAGCAGAAGCTACTGTGAATCAAAAGAAGATAACTGTTAAAATTTTAAGATTAAATATGTTTGTATTCTACTAATGTATTTGAACCCAGCTGGAGTTCTGCTGTAATCTAGCATAGGATCACTTACACAGATATAACTTCTTTAAATGAAGTGAAAATTGTAACTCAGTCTGTGTAGTTCCTTAAGAAAATGTCAAAGATGGTATGTTTCTGGTTTGGTTTTGTGTTGAAAATGTTTCATGACTTGATAATTCCTGATAATTTTTCCTGTAGCTATTACAACAAAGAGAAAGGCGTAAAGGCCCAAGAGAAACTCAAGAGCCATCTTCATCCCTTCAAGTAAGATTGTTATTATCCTCTCACTTTCTCAGCTGGCTTTTTGGTGACTGGAGAAATATAATTTTGGGGGATTGGGGTTTTTTTGTGGAGAGGGGAGGGGAGGAGGTGAGGGAAAGAAAAGGTCACATAGAGCAAGCTCTCACAAGAAGCCTTCAGTAGTTTTGGACAGACTTGTGAAAGTTTATGGATAAAATTTTTTAAACCTATTGATAAAAAATGGATTAAATTAGTCATTTCAGAAGCTGATTGACCTCACGATTGTTAAAAAGATCCAGTTAAACCTAAATGCAACAGTGCATCATTTCTCATGCTTACTAAGAGAACACCTCGTCATAACAGCTGGGGTGGAAACTGAGCTCGAAGAAGGGCATATTCTCATCCTCTCATCTTTAAAAAAGCCAGAAAGATGTAAAAACTGCTAGTGCTGTTTTTAACCAAGTAGAGACTGTTGTCTGTCAGCCATGCCCAACTTTCTTTCTGAACAGAGAAGCAGCCCAGGAAGTGGATGGCAAACTGCAGCTGTTCAAAGAGAACCGGAGAAGGAAGAAAGAAAGGAAGGGGAAAAAGCGCCAGAAGAAAGGAGATGAGTGTAGCCTTCCTGGACTGACGTGTTTTACCCACGACAACAACCATTGGCAAACAGCACCATTCTGGAACTGTAAGTCCTATGTCCACATGCAGATGTGATCTGGGTTATTCTGCTCTGTTCCAGAGTTTGCACTTCATGCAATCAGAGCATTATTTTGAAGAACTGGCACTTAGTAATGCTGCTGCTGCTGTTATTCTGAAGTACGAAGGAATAATGTCACTTGAGTATGCTTGTAATTGTTGCATTACTTATTTATACAAAATTATCACAGGAGGCTCGATGCTAAACACTACAGAAATGAAAAGGCCCATTGGCCTCTAAAACATAGACTTTCGTACCCAGCCACTGACATTTGTGTCATGTCTTGGTGATCAAGTTGACCAAATATTTCATAAGAATTTTAATTGGGTTTCTTGTTATTAATAACAACCTTATTCTTCCAATTGTCACAAATCCCTCTGGGACTTACCTTTAACATTGTCCTAAACTTCAGCACATAAAAAGTCTACTTTAATTTTATCATTTTGATTTCAAAGTGTATCATAAACAACATACCTTATTGTGAAGAAAATACAGATACTTTCCCTCATGAATTCTTCCCATTATTCCATTTTTTTGTATTTTAAAAGAATTTAAAAGTCACAACTGTGGAATGCTCACTTGGTGTATAAGATCAAAACATTATAGCTAGAAAATATTTTAAGTTCCTTTGAACTTCAGGGTATATAGATAACCATGCTATTGAGGCATGCTTCAACATTTCTTGGTATTCAGCATTAACAGAACAACACCTTTCTCATCTTTGGTGGTGGAGGAAAAGTGATTAAAAACTTTACTTTCAAAAACTTCAAGATCAAATGATGATTAAGGTACAACATATTTGACTCCAAGAAGAAAATTTGCTAAAAGCAATTTTTCATTCAGAGAAAGACATTGTCTCCTAGTGATAATCTGTTCTGATTGTACTAGGACTTCTGCTAATACACTTTTTATATTTTAAGATGTTCCTAAAGTAGTCATATGCATGATTTTTGTTTTAATGACAACAATGAAATTGGCTTATCACTTTTTAACTGTGGAGTAACAAACAGTTATGAAAAGTGTTCTCATATTGCTCTGCATTCTGGAAATGCTCCATTAACACTTGTGGGGTAAAAAAAATTCCCTTTGACGCAGTCCATAACTTAAAGAAGAGCTAATGTATTATAATACCATTACTATTTTTATGAAGTTTGTTCAAGACATTGATACTGTTGAAGCTAGTCACAGTACTAATAACAAATCTAAATAAATCTAAATAAAAATCTAAGACAATATTAATATTTTATTATTGGAATTAAGAGACATTCTTCTACAGCAAAAATTTGTTAGCAGTTTGAAAATTTAGAGATACCTTTCCCACAGCCTTTTCTGCTGGAAGACCAAGATTATAGACAAGATATAGCCACGTCTCCTCTATGGCTGCTCCCATCACTGTGACACCTGGATCCAGGTGTCTTCAATCTGGAGTGGAAACCTGCTCTAGGTTTCCCCAGGTTGCAAAGGGAAAACAAGGTGTAACCCAGTTACACTGCTTGAGACTGTCCTACAGAAGCCTGACTGAATGATTCAATTTCCGTCTTATTTGTGTATCAAGTAAACGAAATGAGGGATTGCAGTTCAAAATAATAGTTAAGTGGCTACCTTAGGAAATCTCAAGCCAGTAAGAGAGAGCTGCTTTTAATGAGGCATAGGATTACCTGCTGGCCTTCCTTCCCACCTTGCTTCTTCCATCTTTCCTGCATTCAAGGTGCCAGGCAAGCTCCCTACTTGCAAACCCATTTCTTCTTTGCCTAATCTCTCTCACTTGCCTCAGTCCCATACACTGCCTCGCACTTTCTTGACTGCCTTGTCATTTCCATTTCAGTTATGATATCAACCAGCAATTTGAGCTTCCTCTGTAGTGCTTACACTTCTGTAATTTTCTCTTGTACTTGTATCTCAGAGGCTCTACTAGGTTAAGGTTACTCACTGTTGGGGGAGATGGTACCCTTACATATAGTAAACAATTCCAGTGAATCTTGTTGTATACAAACCTTAAGGATTAGGATTTGTGCTGTTGTTTTGTAAAGTCTGAATTCTGCTCCATCCCAATAAACCGTATATAACTCGGAACAGAATATGCCTCATTAACTATAAGGTTCACTATCTTCTGCTTTCTTTAAGTGTCTGTGAAAATTACGTTAGCAACATTTATTCTGTTTTAGATGAGAATCTAACATTATTCAACTAGATTTTTTTTTAAATTGATCTAGAATTTAAGTACATGAAGATCTATAGAAGTTTCACTAGTAGAAGAAACACATTATTTTCAACTGAAAACTAATAACTTGTTTCTTTAATTGCAGTGGGCTCTTTCTGTGCTTGCACAAGCTCGAATAACAACACTTACTGGTGTTTGCGAACAGTTAATGACACTCACAATTTCCTCTTTTGTGAGTTTGCGACTGGATTCTTGGAATATTTTGATATGAACACTGATCCCTACCAGGTAAACCCCATTCCCTGTTACAAAATGTTGTACACCAGACTCCTCTAGGTTTGTTTTATTTCTGCTAACAAGTATTTTTTCCCTCAATTCCTCTTTTTCTCAGCTGACAAATACAGTACACACAGTGGAAAGAGGCATTTTGAATCAATTACACATACAGCTAATGGAACTGCGAAGTTGTCAAGGTTATAAGCAGTGCAATCCGAGGCCAAAGGGACTTGAAACAGGTACAAGAAAAATAGAAGTGTTTATTTCCAGTTTATTTGGGTTTTTTTTCATCTGCTTAAGTACTAATTGTATCCATGAAGTGTCACTCTCCTAAGTCTTGCTCTGAATAGTTTGGAATGATCCACATACACCATCTTGCATAACCGCATGACCAGGAAGCTTCTTTGCAAGTTTGCACAGGTTATTCTAGACAGATATTGATGGCAAACAACATTTGGCAGAAATTTTGCAGAAAGGTTATCATGTTATTTGCGCTAAGCAATAACAAACATATGCAGATCTTTCATAGTCACAACTTTTTTCTCTGTTGCAGGGTTTATTCGGTTAGTTTTTGCCTCCCAGTAGCAGGTGAGGTATTAAATCCTGTGTTTATTCCAATTGCTGTCTGTCTATATGAACAACCTCAGACTCTACAACACAACTGAGACTTAACATTGCAGACTTCTAATCAGCAGTAGTGCCCTTGATTTTTGAGGAAAGCAGTATTTCTTTACAACAGTCTCTGAGTAGAAAAATAGCTGGTATTCATACTTCATAACTCTGGAATTCATTGCACTTAAATTTGGTTGATTGAATATTGTGATTTTTTTTACAGGAATACTCCCTTCTACATGATTTGTGGTGTTGCATCTTTTTATCTCTTTCTTCAGCTACAAATGTTTCTCTTTTTTACAATATCTAATTGTTTGGGGGTTTTATTATTTTTGAAAAACTGTGGTTTTTCAGTTCTTTTATATAAAACTTCCAGGAAATCTTTGTTGGACTGCAGCTCTGTCTTTATTTAACACAGTACATTTCTTTTTAGGGATTAGATGCTGTGCATGGAAAACTACATTGTGAATGGTTTTACAAGTTCTAAACACTAACAAAAGTTACTCTTGTATTTTCCTATATCAGGAAATAAAGATGGAGGAAGCTATGATCCACACAGGTATCCACACTTTTTTATTCTCCTCAGCAGCTTCTTTCCAAATAATTGCATGACTCCAGTCCATTTCAACTAATGTCTGTATCCTGCCATATTGCACACAGCATAGCTTTTGATGCATGCATTTTCTAACTACTTTACACTGAACTTGGCTATTGTTTTTTAGATCTACCATTCTGCATTTAACGTAGCTCATTGTCATAGCAAGACTTCATACAGCTCATATTCCATGCCTGTATTTCTTAGATGTTTACACCGGGAAAATGGCACAAAAAGAATCACTTCTTTTGAGTTGTTTTCCTGTTGTTGGGTTGATTTTTAATGGGTTGGGGTTTTTTTCTGGTTTTATTTAGGAAGTCTGTACAGCTGCTTTTTAAACGTAAACCGAATGTGCTTAAAAAGATTTCTGAGGTATAGGTATCCAAACAGCCTGATCGAACCTATGCAAGTAAAGTAAAATCTTCTCATTGGCTTTAAGAAATGTTGGCAGATGCTGCTTTAAGCAAAAACAGTGCTCAATGTGAGCAGCATGTGCTCAGAAGCTAGCAGGAGGCAGGTCAATATAAGTATGGCAGAAAGATGAGACCCCTTTGGGTAGGGGAACAGATGCTTTCAGACCAGATCACACACACATGAAATGAAATTTCTTTAAAAAATTGTAATGTTTGAACTGAGGAAGGGCACCAGGTGAGGTTTTTTTATACCTAATGCATGAAGCTGAGGAATACATGAAAGACTGATGTTCGCAAGTATACTTATCATACCTACATGTTTATCATGCAGAGCCCAGTTTCTCCTGGTGGAGGAACTAGTCAAACATAAAGCAAAAGCCTGAAGATACTGAAAAAACTCAGGTCTTAACAGTACTGCACTTGCTGTTCATTGAGCAATACTTGTACTCAGGGTAAAAAACAGATTAAAGTCTGTCAAGTGTCATATTTAGACTTGGTATCTTCTCATGGTATATCAATTTTATACATTTTCTTCTCCATGCGCTTTGGTGGATTAGCTCCTGATACACATTGTTTACCTGAGATGTAAACTGGGTCCAAGGAGTATACAAGTCTACATAAAACTTTTTTTCACAGGGCCTTCTTAAAAGAACCTTGTCGCTAGCTCCCGGCAGCGAGGGAACAATTAAGATAATGTATTTCAATGTTTTATAGATCTCCAATTTAAGCAGCTAATTTTTCCTTGCAGCCAATTTTGTATTTTCTCACTTGAGTAGTTTTGGGATCTAGGAAAATGATAAGCTTTTGTCTGGTTATGTCCCAGTTGTTTGCATTGCTCATTACAGCTTGGTGGGAACTGGTTACTACAATGATAGAAAATAATCCCTGTAATTATGCTTTTAAATCTTTCATTAGAAGACGTCTTTGTAAGCATTCCTCATTTTAACTACATATCTAACAGAAACGGCATTTTTGAATTGTAGGATTGCATGAAATAGTAGAGCACACAGGATTAATCTTTAAATTATATCTTGCTACTCTCTTTAGTAATTGAAACATTTTAACGTCAATAAGTGTTATGCTACTGGGATAAATAGCAGGTATAGTATAACACAAGTGATTTTGCTTTATGCCATTACATTCCAGACACCCAGTTTCTCAATATGCACAGGTGCCTGGGCTCAATATTTTGGTTCAATCCCCATCTTGGTGGAAATTGGTTTTCTTTTCTAAAAGAAAAAATGTTTTAAATTAACAAAAACCATTTATCAGGAATCATTAAAATGATCTCTTAGAGGATCCTTTTCTGGATGCCTGCAGAGAAACCAGCGGAATAAGGAAGGGAAAGCCCTATGCTGCTAAGTCATCTGAACTACCCCTTAAGCTTCCTTCAGATCATGTAGTTCATCCACTCAGACCTGTTTCCAGCTCAAAATGTCCTGAGTTAGTACAGCATTACAGGTGTTACAACACTGAGACAACAGGCCTGTATGGAAACAGCCAGTACAGTGCTGTTTGCTTAACACATAGGAAGAGAGCTTCAATGGGGAAGAATTCATGTCCTTTGAGGGACAGAACAACTCTGCAGACATGGTTGATAAATGGATGTGGGAACTGCACACTCGTCTCTCCTGTCCTGCTTGTCTGAGGTGTTTCAAAGCCACCAAGATGATTGTGCCGACTTGTCTTCAGTCTCAGTGGAGATATATCCAGATCCCTTATTAGTTTTTAGGCAGCGCAGCCACGGATGGCATCATGGGACTCCAGGGTATGATAATTGGAGATTGAAGCTTAGCTAATGCTTGATTTTTAAAAATTGGAAGATGTTTTACCGTGAACAGTTAGCAACAAATTTTCCCCTTTTTGGGTCTATGACATAGCTGAGAGATTCCAAAGTATTGATCAAGGAAACCACTGCCATGCTGTTACTCAAATGCAACTCATCTGCACTTTCCCATTTCACACCTATTTATAATGAGATTTCTTACAGGGGAAAACCTTTTCTTGCCTCTCTCCTTCCCACTGTATGCTTTGATTTCAGTGGTAAACTTTTTGTGCTTACTGGTAAGTTGTGGAATTAAGCTGTGAGGTGACTCACTCAGTCAACCAACACACAGCCAGCTCTAGGACCTTAAGACTTTGCTTTCCTCTTTGTTTAACGTGTATGAATACAAGTTACCTCTCTCTCATGTGTTCAAACAAGTTACTTTTTTCTGCTTGACGTGAAGATCATTCAACAATTCACAGTGCCTTCTCAGCTGTGAAACTCCTCCGAGACTGCAGACACAGTGCCACCTTTAGAGGGGAAAAGATAGACCCAGCATGAAGGTCCATGTAGCTCTGACTCAGCCCTTGAGCTATTTTGTAGGAATACAGCAAACTGCTTGCTGACCTTACTTCTCTGCAGCACAGCCTCTTTGCCCGGCTGCTGAAGCTGATGAGAAACCCTGCTCCTCTTCGCTTGTCCCCGGACTCCTCCGCTGCCCACCCTGCCATCCCAGCTAGCTCAGCTCAACCCTCTGTCCCACTGCCTGGTCCTCTGGACCCAAAGGCACCTTTCTGGCTCCCGCTTTGCCCCGCACTGCCCTGGTCCATCCCCAAACCTGTTACTGGTCAAACAGCAGCACTCCTGTTTCAGTTCGTGCCATCGCATACCAAACCACTTTGGCCACTGACCCTGCAGCAGTTTGTTTTCCTATACAGGCTCTGATTTGGCAAAGAAAAAAAATATGAAACTATCAATACAAATAATAACAGTGCAAAATTTAAATGTTGTCGCATTTGCAGTGTGGTTAGTATCTTAGAGGGTTTGGTGACTAAATTCCTCAAAAATGCATCCCTTCCTATGATGTTTTCTAGGGCCCTTTATGCCTCTAAGCACTGGAATAGTAAGACTTCTTTCTTGAAACCTCTGCAGTATTTAATTATTTTTTGTTTCAGGAAACAAACTTTCCATAATTTGTCTTACGAAGATGGCTTTCATGTGGCCGTGCCATGATCTCATTTCTCTTGTCTACTTCAGGAAAAGAAAGAAGGAAGACACGCTCTCATAGCTGTCCTATCGGATCCAAAAAGCTTGTGTCGCCTCCTGTAATAGGGAGTTTGCCAAGTGTTTGCAAAAAAAAATTTCTATAACTTGCTTTAAAAAAAAATAATTAAATTTTACATTATAAAATATTTGCAGCTGTTGTATTAAGTGAAGAAATATCAATTAAGATTAAAGATGCAGGTGTTTCCAAGTAAGGAAAGCGGTCTCCTTTTGTGCAGAATAAGGCCTCTTATCATAAGAAAAATCTCAAGTTTTTTTCTGACCATAATGGTATTTTTCTGACCTTCCATGTGATGGACTAAATAGTGGAGAAATTCTTTCCACTGCGAAATCCCAAGCTAGTAAAGAAGCAAAGAATATAAGCTATGGTAGATAGAAGTTATATCTTCTGTTTTACTCAAACAATGAGAAAGGCCAAGTTAAAATGCAAACATATTAATGGAGATGCCAAGAACCTACTCTAGGGATGAAGGGTTCAATATAAAGAAATATTTGTGCTCAGTTCACACTGTTGGACTATAGCCACTTGAACTTCCAAGGTAATTGCTATTAGCTTACCTGCCTCTGCAGTTTTAAGAAAGAAAGTAAGTCATCTCAGTGAACTAATTACCAAATGTTGCCTACAACATCATTTGTAAGGACAAATTTGTCACTTTCCCTGACAGGCTTTTGCATCACCTGATTAGTTTTTCCTTGTAGCCCACTTAGTTGATAAAATCTTTGGACTGAACACAGTCTGCACAGTGAATTAAATGACATAGTGGTGTTCAGTGTTACTTGTCAATACAAAATTTCACACTACATTTGATAATCTGGGTCGCTATAATCACTGTAGTGAATTTTAAAAATCTTTTAGAAATGGGTTTCCTCATGTCTTTGCTTTTTCTGGCTGTGATCAATATAAAATGCAGCTCCATTGCTACTTAGACTCACATGTATGCCTTTTATTCAAACCTATTATTTGATAAAGCTGTTAGACATTTTCTTTGAAAGCTTTTTTTTTAATTTAAAAAAAAAGCAAACTCTTTAGGAGGTTCTATATCTGTGTATATTTTAACACTATTTTACAGAGTGGTGCAGTCCTATAGATTAATTCACACCAAGTTTTTACAGCTTTTATGTCTCCTAATTGCTTCCTGTAAATTAAAAAGAATGTTTACAAAGTTAATAAAATACTAACTTTGACTACCATTTACTAAATAAAATGTGGTTGGTTGGTTTGTAGACCATATGTCTTGAGCTACCCAGACAACAAATTCCTGTGGGCATTGTTGAAGTTCAGGTCACTAGTGGCTTTCAGAGTTAGTCCCATCCCTTATACTTAACCATTGTTTGTTTATTCCATATTTCGGTGAGTGTTCAGGAAAGGCAAATGGATTATTCATGTATTGAAGCAACTTTAATGCCTTGAAATATCAGAGGAAAGATTTCTCTCTGACCGTCACCACAGAGCTCTGTTAGACTAGATTTTGCTCTTTTTTACTCAGTCCAAGGATGTGGCAGACGACAGGGAGCTTCTTGCTGTGTGTTCAGCAGGAGCTGTGAACACACCTGAGTCCAGAATCATTAATATGATGACCGAAGATGTGGAGCATCTTACATTTTGAGCTACATACATTATGAATAGTGGTGCTTTCAAGCAAATTGGAGTAGAAATACATGTGGAAGCTTTGGTTGCTCTTTTAAGCTGGTGTTCACCATTAGGCTTTATTCTTTCTTTCAACAGAGGACAGTTATGGGACGGATGGGAAGGCTAACCTGCCCAATTTCACTGGCGACATCGACTGGCAAGGACTGGAAGACTTGTACAGTGTGAATGAAAGTGTATATGAATACAGATACAACTATAGACTTAGTCTGGCTGACTGGACTAATTACTTGAAGGATGTAGATAGAATGTTTGCACTGCTGAACAGTTACTACCAGCAAAATAAAACAGACAAGGCTAACACTGCTCGAAGCAACGGGGACGGGGACGAATCATCCACGCCGTTTACCTTGGTGGAAATGACTTCTGCTGAAGAATCGAGCGGCCTGCCTGCAGAAGAGTTGCAGCTTATCGTGCCAACAGACTTTGCAGCCCTCGCTTTGAGCACAGTGAATTTAAGTCAGGAGAGGAAACTTGAATTAAACAATGATATTCCTGAGAAAAGTAGTTTGAATGATGCACACTGGAGAAATAATCACCAAGCTGAAAAATGGATGGAGGATAAAGAATCGGAGCGTTTTGATATGGATTTCAGTGGAAACGGTTTGATAGAGTTGGAGTCACGGCATAGCTTCATGCTACAACCCATCAGCATTCCTCAAAAAGACACTCATCAGGACAGTGACACTGTGGAAGATATATTTGAAGATCAAATATATCTTCCCATGAGGTCCAATGAACCCCTCATTCATCAGGCTGTAAACGTATCCATCAGGGATCCATCTATCAGTACCCAGAACACAGGAACTTTCTTGAAAAAAACGGAACAGAGTCTTGCAGGGGAAACTTCACAGATCCTAAATGTAGAAGGCAGTGCCTCAGCTCCACTCTCCTTGGATTAGATCAAGTTGTAAACCATTAAATAAGTTCTCCATTTTCTTACTAGTGAACTAATAAAGGTAATCTCGACAACTGACATTCCATGTTTATTGTAGATACATTTTGCAGCTAAATTGAGCCCAGTTCAGTATTTGTCTGTGTGCATTTTTTTTATTCACACGCACATACTTTCACAGTAATTCTCCCCACTGGGAAGAAAGATTTCCAGTTTTTAATGAAAAGAAACAGTGTTAACTTTCAAATGCAGTAGCACATTCTCCGACAGCTAAAAATTATTTCTTTGAAGAGGATGTTCAAGCTACGTCCTCTATTTCCAGATGATCCCACCATGAATGAATGTTTCAGTCCACCCAATCTGTCTGCATAATGTCTTATTCATAAATTATTTTAACCACTGGAAATTCCTAATGTCACACTTTTAAGTAAAATGCACTTTTAAAATCTGTATGCCATACCATTTATGAATCTAACGCCTTACATGTTCTTAGTTTGCTCATTGTTTCATGTAATTGTGAAACCAATAAATAGATTGACAGGAAAGAGGTAAACAGCATGGATTGTGGAAACAGACTCTTTGAATATTATTTTAGCAAAAATATTGCATGTTTTTGTTACTTTAATTACTCTCAGAAAGGTATGGCTAATGATTGTTAACTGTAGGAGGATTTGTTTAAATTGGATTGTTTCCCTATATGTTGATATTGTCAGTATTAAAAACCCATGAGGTTTTTTGACTTTTTTTTTTTTTTTGCTGGTACTGGTAGAAAGGTTTACATCAATACATATATGCATTTGTCACCACATCTGATTTTTATTATCCTGCACAATATCTTGAAAGCATTATTATCATTTTGAGACTTCAATTTTTTTGTTTTGAACAGGCATTAAAGGGAATGATAAAATCATCTTAGATTTACATTATTTTAGATACAAAAGGCACATGAGGTAAAAAATAGTAGTTTAGATAATTTCTGTTGTTGTATTCTAAATTTTTTCTTGAACTTTACCAAACATTAAATTTTATAAAGTATAATACAAAAATGACTTTGAAAATCTGTATTACTCAAAACTTAATATCCTCCCTTGCTTTTTTATAAATTTCTAAATAATTAGCACAACAACAACAAAAGAGAATTACCTCAAACAGATGTAATTCCATAGTGTCCAATTCACAGGTGTGTTTCCTATCTGTTACATGTTATTTAGTGTAGTGAGTATTTTTTTGCTATTGCAAGCACTGCAGGCTAAACTTACATTCATTTCATTGTATTTTAAGTTGAAACTTTTTAAAAAGGAGATTCTTTTAGTAGGATTTTAATAATTTTAAGAAGCAGTCTTTTTGATGGACTCTGTAAATATGTTAAAATTACTAGCTCTTTATCTGATGTATGTGTCATGGGCTGATTGATAGAAAAACATATTTATGGTCATGAATGATGCTATTTGTACATAGGTTTTAAGTTACTAGGATACAGACTGTGTTTTTAAATCTTGTATAATATTTCTGTGATACTTTTATAGTACAATTCTGGCTTCAGGAAAGTCTAGAAGCAATATTTCTTGAAATAAAAAGTGTTTTACTTTACCTGCTTCAGAGACGTCCAGATGATCCAGTTTTCCTCCTAATTAAGATCTATTTTAAAACTATGTTAACAGTTTCAGTTTTAAGAATCCATCCACATTTAAAGCAACGGGTAATGAAATAACACACTACATTCTGTTAGTTATAAATTATTCCTGGAGATGTGAATAATATATATTTTTTGTTTAAGACATGCTGTGAATTTTTTATTATTTTTTTTTAAATTCCCAATTCATCCCATCCTTTCTTCCTTGAAGTCAACGCACTGAGCTGCACAACCAGCGGTTCCCAGAAGTAAAGCAATGGTACATGGTGCCTTCCCCTGCTTTGCCGCTTTCCCTCCTCCCTGCAGAGCTCACCCTCTGACAGCAAAGCGCAGCAGACGGGACACAGAGGGCTTAACGAGAGGGGACCACAGGTCTTTAGTCAGGAGGAGTATCTCCTTGCACAACAGTCATCACAAAAGGGAATTAGATTTCAAGGTAAACTCTCTCTTACTTGCACTCTATGTTCATTCGGTGGCTGGTGAACAAGATTAGCTTCATAGCTAAAACCAGCCTCTGAAGCTATGCTTCTTGAACTCTTCTTTCTTCTACACAGTCCTTGGACACCGATGCTTCTGCAGGCATGAAGCTACAGGTGGTGTTTGTGGGAATCAGGAAAGGGGATCAATGGTTAACCTAAGTGTCCAAAAATCAGTCATCGCAATGCTAGATAGACCCCTAAGAGATGTCCACCCCTGGAAAGCACACTGGCAAACACCGCATGTATTTCAAAACAGGGTGCCGATCAGCCTGAGCCAGCAAGTTTGGGAGAACCTTAAGGACAAAGGCAACTTGAAGCAAGGTCCCATACAACTACCTCTCATATCTTTGTGCAGGGAATTATCCAGTACTGACCACGTGCCCTCCATAGTCTGAAAGTGCATTTCTTTGAAAGAAACAAGCAAGATACTTTCTTCTCTCTTAACACATGGGTAGAGACAGAGAAGGGAATGGTGCAATAGTGTGGTCCGTCCATTCACCCCACTCGTCCTTCTTTCTTACTTGAGAGTTTAAAGTATTCAGGAAATGGAAGAGATTGCGTCTTCCTCAGCTTGAAAGTGGTCAACCTTCCTTCTTCCAGGACAGTGCTCTGTCTTCTAAACTATCAGAAGCTTAGATAGTGCCCTATCTTCTAAACTAGGTGGGAGCCTTTTTTATAGCTCTTTTATACAAGTGTGGAGGGAAAAAAAAAAAAAAAAGAGAGACTCATTCTGTAGCTAAGAGGTACAGAAAGCAATGAGCTCTGATCCTTGCTCTCTGGAAACATGCATCAAATATAAAACCAGACCAAAAGAAAGAGGCCAAAGGCTGTCATATCCCTAAGCAGGTGTCCTAAGCAGTGTGTTGCTATCCCAATACATTTTGCATTTCTTTCTGTGCAGTACTTCTTGTCCCATAGCTGAAGCCGTTGAGTCCATGAGCAGCACACGCTGTGACTGTCAGGAAGCTCTTATAGGCATCACAGTTGCAGGCTCAGGAGGAAAATGAATGCCTAAATCTGACTTCATGGGCAAGTGCTCCTCACAGCAGGCAAGGAGAGAGACAAAAGGATGACCTTCCTGGCTTTTTCTGATCTGCAACTCAGTGCCAGGTGTGTCTTTTTTGAAAGGCAGTACATAGTTATCGGCTTTCTGAAGAAGGCCTGGAGCTGGACAGAAAGACCTTTAAGGCTTGCACATCTTTGGGAGGTGTCAACGTTATTTGAAACGCTTCCTCTGGGATTTCAAAGGCGGCAGCCAGTACTGCCCTCACACCCTTGGACTGTGTGAGACCTCTTACCAACTTAAAGCCTCCAAGAAAAGCAAAAATGGATAATGCTTTGTTTCCAGACCTTCAGACATGAGTTAGTTGCTGTTATGAGTAGGTAAATCCTTTTGGTCCTGAAGTGTTAATGCACACAAATAGGAAAAAAAAGAAAAAAAAAATAAACTAAGGCTCTTGGGCAACATTTGGATCATAACATCATTCTGGAGTTCAGGTTTATGTGACAGCTGAGTGCAGGGTTCTTCAGAGTGCAGGTCTGGGCAGAGACACCCCCCCCACTCTCCCCACCAAAATCCCTTTAGATGCCTGCAGCTGTCTACACTGGCAGTCACTGAAGCACAGTACAAGAGGATCCGTGTGGTGAAACAGTTGGGGCCGAAAAGCCAAGAGCTGCAGCAGCCCTGTTCAGGGAGGATGCGCTCAGGACCCATCTCGAGGCCTGAGCACCCATGTGTGGCTGGTGCCCACTAGGTGCAATGCTGTAATGAAACCTCCTCCCTTTGTTTCAGCAAAAAGCAATCCAGTTTCTGTGCTGTGACACCATTTTTCAGTGCGAACCAATGTGCACTAAGTGGGGTACAAGCTGGAGAGTCATTTAAAAAACATATGTCGCACCTGAAGGGACGCAATGACAGTCTGAGCCACCTGGGAGCTGCCTGGGGTAATTTTACTCCCACTCTGGCAGCAGATGTCAGTGCAGAGCCACACAACAGTGCATCTCCTCGGCCCCTGCACCACCCCGTTGTGCTGCCAACCCCTGCCAAGGTAGCTGATTTATTCAGTTTTCAACTAGCAGTGTTACCCTTGATGTGCTAGAAATCTACTGATGATAATTTCATCCACAGCACATTCCTTGGTTTAACAATTCTAGTCTTGGACGCTAGGGACATTCAGGGGGATCTGCAAGACGCTTTTTTGTGAGGTTATTTATATGTGTTGGAAAGGAAAACAGATAAGTCTTACTTTGAACTTAGAAGTCAGAGAGGATGTGGAACCCACAGATTTCTCTGCCGTCCGTGAAACTGTAGCTCCTCCCTGGTTGCACACATTGGCTGAATCTGCGCTGCTGGCTGAGGGCTTGAATCTGGTAGGTGCTGTGCATACCACCGCAGTTTCCGACTGTGGTCTGAAACCAAATGCACTTAGACACCTCAGAAAGACAAGCCATATCCTGAATCAATGCAAATTCAGCTGCCCTGTGGCAGCAGAGTTTTGTTTGGTCATTGCTAGGGTGTGGGGGCTTGTAGTATTCACAGTGTATCGAGCAGTGGGGAAATTTCAAAGAAACAAGCCACAGCTCATCCAGTCATGAAACATGCACTACAGGTCAAAATGCTTTGAGTATAAAGGCTCAATAATGACACATCTAGAAAAATGTATTCAACTTCAACCTGCTGTTCTTTTGATCTTGAAAGACGAGGCTGCCTTGCGACAGAATTTCCATCCATGGATACACCTATACCTTTAAATTAAAGTGAGTCCAGAGAGTAGAAAACCTAGCTCCAAAACCAAATTGCATGAACGAAGTCACATCCACGCTGGTAGACCAGGCTGGTCCCATCCATGCTATCTAGCACTTAGCCCTGGGTCTCCCCTTGGCTCTGTGCTGATGTTCCTGTGGACCCAAAATATAATTTCCATTTGTTCTTATTTTTAAGCCTCTGTGGTAATACAAGGCCTGTGCTGCAACCACTAGAGCTCTTACAGCACGGTACTGCGGTGTGTGCTGCAGCCCCTGCGGTGTTGCATGAGGACACGGGGGGTCCCTGACGCACACAGCCTGCGGTGTTGGTGGCTGCAGGAACAGGGGGAACCACACTTCTGACATGTGGGAGGTCTCTGTGGCATAGCCATTCCTCACTAACCACATGGAGGCAGCTCACTGGTGTGGTCCAAATCAGAGCCAAGGAGTGAACTAAGCACTAAGCAGTGTGGATGCCAGGAGTCCAGTCCTTGGGTTCATGCCCTGGCCCTCTTTCATTGAGCAGCGTAGATGCACATAGACTTGTACCCGATGCATATTTTACAACTGTCAATATCTATTTCAAACACATTTGTATTTCTTAGCGTATAACTAATATCAATCAAATTAGTGCTAGAGGAAATGGTGGAATTTTAAAGTTTATTTCTGCATGATCAATACTTAGCTGTAATTTGGTGGTCACTGAATTCAGTAGAAAGATTTGGCTTTGACTGTGCACTAGAAGACCAAATAATTCATCACCTGATCCAGAATGACTGCACAGAAACCCACATACCTTTTTTGTCTCTATCTTTTTTTTTGTTAGAAATAAAACACACTTGATACACTATTTTTTATTTCCAAATATCAAGTATTCGAGTTTGTTTTGTAAACACATGTTTACAACAGATGCTGACAATAGATTTCATTAAATGATGTGTTACACAGCTTTAAAATTATTCTAAGCTCTGCTGAGAAATAAATACCAATTAAAAAACCCCATACAGGAGCCTAAAGTATGCAAAACAAACTGCATAAACCAATTAGTCTCTTTTTACCACTGCACAGCACCCACACGCTCATACGGTCAGACATACTCTACAAATTTCCTTAATATTCTAAACAGTTGCTTAATAATGAGTTTTTTAAAAACTAAACAGTTACAGGCAGTGTGCCCACTCCATGCTCCTAAAATACTACCCAGACTGTTACTGTTCTGCTTAAATCATTTGGTAGAGGTATGTACTGCAGCCAAGGGCAAAATTCCCATTTGCTCAACTGGGGAAAAGAGCAGGTCTTCTTTGAGGAAAGCCTTCATTCAACTATGGATCCCACTGACTCCAAATTCTTTTTTTGGTTTTTTTTTTTCTACCAAAACTCAGTTCTGGATGATTTTGTACACTTTTTTTGTTTTGAAATTTCCCTCCATGACTTCAAATATGGAGTCTGTTACAGAGGTAAAATTTCTGACCTGTCAGTGGGAGGTGTACCTCTTAGTGCTATTTAGGATAGAAATGCCTCCTCTGCATGAGCAGCCCAGGCACAATAACACAAAATAACTACCTTCAAGAATTCAAAATGAAAGGGATAAATTTTGTCTTCAAGATTTTAAAACCAAAAACCTCTGTTTTAAATCATAGCTCACTTTAAAGTTGACCAGATTTGGCCTTTTTCCATTGCTAGAGGTAGAATTGGCTCTTATTCTACCTCTCTTTTTCTGGTATTCCATGGAAGAACATTACTATTTCAGATCTGAATCCTCAACTTAATTCAAACTAACGTTGCTTGGTTAAGGGGTCCCAGAATTTAGCCCAGTGTTTCTTGTCATTACTGTAGAATTTATTCTCAGCGTCTGCTTAAGCAAAGCCACTAAATAAAGTAACATGCTACAGCAGGATGAATACATCCTATATGAGATTTCTGTGGTCTGTGTAGCTTTTACTTCATCTGTTAGCGCTGGGCCAAATCCTATACTGCCTCCTGAAATGACTTCCCCACAGAAGAGCTAGGTAAGAATTGGCCCAGCAGGAATTACAAACACTGTCTTTGCTGGAGCAGCCCAGACTTAAGAACAAAAACACATGCAGTTGCATCATTGACATGTCTTGAATATGTCATTTAAGTCATAGTGAATACATCAAAAAATACTTCAGTACCTATTAGCACCACAGTGTTGTTCAGTCATTTGTCCAAAGATTATCAAGCTGTCTCACCCTTCCTCAAGGTGAACAATGTTTTGGATGCTTTTTGTAGCCCTTCATGAATTCCACAGCTTTTCACCTATTCTATATCATGAACAAAATGTTGTTAAAGGATAACATTGTGACAACTGGTTTGAGACAGAAAAAATAAGAAAATACAGTACACACAACGGATAATGTAATAATTAGAAGAGTAGAATGGAACCTGAATAAACAAGCAGCTATTTCATAACACTTGAAAACAAGAAAAGTTTGGAGCTACTTTGAACTTGCAGAGCTATGTCTGTGTTTAAAAGGCTGTATTAAGTCAAAAGTAAATAGCTTATCTGAAGGACTGGAGCAGGGGTTGCTAAAATCCACAGTTATTAACTGTAGTTAATGTAATGGATATGGATATGGCTATGGGATATGGATAGTGTTAGCTGTGCTCCTTAATTTATGTAATATATTCTGTGGAAAGGATAGGGAAAATTTCCTTCCTGAGGATCAGGTAGGCTTTCAAACCTTTGGCCACATAATAACATGTATTAGTGACACTCAGTGTAAAGAAGATGAATCACATGAACCCTGGCCATACCTACTCCCTACACTGAAGGGTCCCCATCTCTACTCTGCGACAATGTTTACATGTAACCTTTTTGAATTGTTATTTGTAAAACAAGATGTTATAAGAAAAAAAGAAAGCCCTAATTCTATACGAAAGAATGAATCTACCACCATGATGTCGACTGTCCATCTTCTAAGCACTCTAAAGGATAAAAATGTCTATAAAATCAAGTCCAGTACATGAAGAACCTGAAATGTGTTGATACAGGTTTAATTTCCAAGGGGCAAATACTCTGTCCAAAGCAATGCCAATTCAGATTGCAGTCAAGGTAAATCTCTGTTACCAGGTGTTTTAAGCCCCTGGAAAGCAACCACAGCTGGATGGCTTCAGCTGGGGGAACCCAGACACTATGGCATGCAGCATGGCATCTCCTATGCCGTTGTAAAAGACACATTGTTGAGAAAGTAGAAAAAGATAAACTTGTTTAGGAACTATTTTGTCTTAGATCTCTGAAAACAGTAGTAGTAACCAGTGAACAATATAAAAGCTAAACAAGCACTTGATATCACTTAGCTCACACATGCTTGCTAAAGCTTGCTTGTTAATGTCCAGCTCTTCAGCGTCATCAGACTAATGAGGCTGAGAATCTGGCTCCAAAATAGCAGTAAGACACTTTGGACCTATTTATTATCAGTTTTATGTCAATATAACACGACAAAGAGCTGTGGTATTACACACAGAAAGTGTAGTAAGGCAGCAATAATTCAGGCATTTGGGGGGAAAACCCGCAAGAACAGTACAGAAGGTGCTGACCCCTCTCCCAGCCATGCTGTCTGGAGTTACACAGAGCAGGCAGTGCTCTGCTCCATTTGTGCGGGATACTGAAAATGTATCACCTGAACCTCTAGGCCCAAATTCTGTTGAAGGGCACAGTCCCAACCTAAAGCATTACTTGAGCAAATTCATTGGCTTTAAGGTCAGAAAGATGCCCTTATTTAATCTATCTCCCCACGTAACATACACATTTTCAGCCAGAAATTCATAAAATAGGCAAATAGCAGGAAGAGCTAGAATGTATCTTTGCGCATATCCACAAAATACTTTGAATTTGAATTCTCTCTGAAAATGAAAGCTTTCCTCCATTGCCAGATACATAAGTAGCCACATGTGAATGAGACAGGGGAGTACTCGAGTGCTACTTTGTGCTATTCTGGTTACAAGGATCACTGAATCCAAGGGGGGAAAAAACTCAGCATGAAAATTACTCTTTGGGTAAAGGAACTCCTTTTTTAATGTGGATGTGACTCAGTCCAATACTTACATACATGCATTATTTTTTAAGTGCATTACTTAAGTACATAAACCTACAAACATATTTAAGTGCTCTGCTGGATCAGAGACATAATGAATGGTTAATGCTACAAATTAATAAGCTATATTTAAAAAAAAGAAAAGATATTTCTGAAAACACTACACTCAAGTGTTTGTAACTAATTTAGGGGCTTTCAAACTTATATTTCTAATACCTAGGAGGAGATTTGTGCCCCTACTTCACTTACAGAACAGCAAGTTCAGAGGCACTGCATGTTACTACATTGCCTTTTAAAGATACAATGGCTGGTCAAAGAACTTGAAGTTTCCAATTAAATATAAACTGCACCATAATATTCAACATTGTTTCTTGCAGCTGCTCACACTGTACTGAAAGGATATAAAATGCCACCAGTTCCAAATTATACCATATTAGATCCAGTATGCTCATGGGGAAAAAGGGGGACCAAAACCTTAGAGCTTTTGCCTAGAGTTAGAAATACAGAGTCCCACTCTCCAGATATTCCAGCTGAGACCACAGCCTCTGAAAGCTCTGCAAACCATCTCCTGAGGGTGCTGCACTCATAAGCACCAGAGGCCATGGCTACACCCTTTCTGAAGTTTTCCCCTTTTTGAGGAAAAAAAGATGAATCGGAGGCTAAGCAGGGACAATCACCTGTTCAGTCAAGTCCATATATTGGGGCTACTTCTCCTCTCATGTTTCTCACTCTAAATCAGGAATAAGTGGTGTAAGAGGAAATTAGTCTGTCCTTGCAATGGCATGATGGCACTTTTTGGACTTGTAGTTAATTGTGAAGTATCATTGCTCCATATTATTCTTGACTGGTTACCTGCAGGTAGATGACTTGGGTTTGCTGGCAAGAGTAGCCTGTGGGTGAGCAGGACCTCTGCTTTACTTTTTCTTGTGCTTGCTGCTAACCAAACTTCAGTGTTCGGGAGTAGAAAAGAAAGGTGGCAGAAATTACAAGTTAATGGAATTTTATATTCTGTGGTCAGAGGATTTCACAGCAAGAAGACCGCATGGTCACCTTCACTAGTTGATAGATAAAGGTCCTTCTTTCTTCTTGTGAGCTGGTGTAGCACCACATGTTGATCATGACTACTGCCAGGGGTGCACACCATTTCTCTGGCGATTCTGATTCCTTCAGTAATGACAACCTCAGAAAATAGCCTTTGTTCAGCAGCTCTCAGTCCATATTTTGGTCAGTGTTGACAATGTTGGAACTGACTTCTCTAGGAAGGTAATGTGTTTCCCCTGCATGCCTTTATTGGCTTAGTTTAGACTTACAGCTTACAATAAAGCCTCCTTCAGGAATCGATCAAAAACTGGCCAGAGTTTGGGTTTTCTTTCTTTCAGAGGATGCTGATTTAATTATATGATTTTGTAGAAATATATTCATATTGTCAAAATTTTCTTTATCAAAAAATACTAACGATTTTTTATGTTATGTTTTGCATATAATTCTAAAAGGAAAATTAAGAGGCTATTGAAAGTATGTAAACAAGGCTTTTTCAGTATTTCCAAAGTGAACATCTTTCCCTCTACATTCCAGTTTCTCAGACGTTTCAAAAGATGAATGTTTTTAGACGTGTAAGCGTCAGGATTTCCTAAAAAGCAGGCGGTCTCCATCCCAGCAAGCTCTGAATTCCCTTGAAATCAGCTCAGAAGCAGCAGCAGTTGCAGATGTGTCACTTCTATCACTCTCATTCTCTGCCATCAGTGTCAGCTCCTGACAATCCTACAAACCTAATCTGCTCTTCCCTGTTATTCACATGGAACAGAAGCACACACAAGGCATGAAACGGAATAGATGAGGATAGATGATTCATCTCCAGCCTTTTATGACTCCCTAAATGCTCTGTTTCTGAGGTATTTGAAAAGATTGTCGCTCTTTACCTCACCCTGTGCTGATTAAAATGGGTGAGTGATTAAAATGGATGGGTGATGGGCTGCAATTACACTTTGTCCTACTGCTTTGCCTCAATTTTTGCCATGGCAGAAATTTCTTGGTGCAAGAAGCATTGGAGACTGGAGCAAAAGGAGACGTTTTTGTCATCTGTTCTGATCTCCTATGGCAAAAAAAATATACTCAGTACCTTTGAGCCAAGGAAATTTATTCCTTGGGATGAGAAGTGTAGAAGTGAACATCTCAGGTAGCACATGCTGACTGAGGATGTATTGTACCTGGTGGCTGCACAAGGGAAAAGAGTAGTTCTCAGGCTTGACCCCAAAAAGCTATTAATATGTACAGAATAACAGGAGGTGATTAAAATGATATTCCCTTATGTTGTAGTTTGGGGTAGAAGCATCTGAGTTTGCAGACAGAGAGTGGGAATCGTTACAAGTAACATAAATGGACTGAGACATTCTGAAATAAGCAGCCACCATTTCAAGCAGGGGAACCAGCCCCATGGGTCATCTCATGTGCCAGTTGAGAAGAGCCAGGAGACAAGGAAAGGCAGCTGGCAAAGGAAAAGAGGGAAATCTACTCTTCCCAGGACAACCTAATGGATGCCAAGGAGAGTACTGTCTTTAGTTTCGAGGACTTGGTTCCACATAATGTTTAATCAACTTACATATTATAAATTAAAAATTAAACCAGGAATAACTCTGTTCAAAAATATGTAGAAGTTCTGCTCTTTCTTATTTATTTTCACACAAGCTCTCTACACGGCAAAATCCAAACCTGACTATCACTGAGACCTCTTAAAGAGTTCTTTTAATTTCCTAAACTCCTAAGACTTTCCCTGCAGGGCAAAATACAGCTTTGACTTCCTAGTGCCCACCTGAAATCAATTCTCTGCCCTTTGAGACATTATTAGTACATCATAAGCATGGCACTACAAAGCCTCCAGAGCAAGAAATTAAATGCCACGTACATTTGATTACAAAGTTTCAGCATCTCCTGGGGAGAAAACAGACTACAGTAATTCGGAATAAGCAAACGCCACATCGTGTCCTGTGGGTCCAGGCTTGCAGACAATTTCTTTTCTTAGCTCTTCCCCTGGAAGGGCAAAAGACAGACGACTCACCCTTTGCCTTCACAGAAGCTTTCAACGAAGCTGAGAAAAGGAAAAGCGGCCACGTGTGGGACAAACTATACAACGAGGACCTCCAGCCCTGTCTCACCAGCCTGCCCAGCCCCAGGCAGCGGGAGAGGCAGAAGTGGGGCAGAAACAAGAGGGACCCGGGGTCTGAGCCCGCACCCCTTCCCCAGCTGTCCTTGATGGCAGGGAGCACAGCACCCCGGCGGTGCCGGGAGCGGAGGGAAAGCCTCGTAGCGGGCATGGTGGTGGGCAGGCTGCTTTTGCAGCCTACTTGAAGGGTCTCTCTGCTCACTCCTGCAGCAGGCAGCGAGCGGTGCCAGCCTGAACCCCGCACCATCGCTGGCTGCGAGGGGCCCGCGGCATCCCAGGCGGCCACTCAGGCACAAAACGAGGCAATTGGCTCTCCCTCGAGATTTTTTCACCCAAGCTGAACTAGACGGGCACGCGTTTCTGAAGGACAGCCAAGCTCTTCCTGTCAAGCTGTAACTGGTTATTTTTTCTTCTTCAGGAAAAGATTGGATTTGGTGCTAATAATGACCACCTAAATAACATTACAGAAATATGCACATATCCGCTCTGGTACGTGTGTACGATTCCTACATCTTAATGTTATTATAGATTAATACTGAAGTTTTTTTACTCCAAGCATTATACTTTCCCAGCCTGTGTACTTTGTGAAAAATGACTACATCACATCAAATGAAAATTAATGCGTATTTTGACAGGATAAAGATACTAACGACTCAACATTTGCAAGCACTACCTGATGCATAACTTTTGTATGGCTTAACATGTTACTAACAGTACTTTAAACCTTATGTTTTTCTTTAATTTAATGCTTGTGTCTGAAAATAGCCCCTTTCAAATTCAGTTGCAGTAATGTCTTTTAAAGCAAATGTTAAACTTAATTTGCTGCACATAAAATTATCCAAATAAGTTGCATAGTTTAAAAAAGTTCAGTTGTGCTTTGTAGCAGAACTCACAGTAATTACTCATCTCTTAAAAATATGATTTGCGGATATGAAGTTGACAATACATTTAAGCATTTTTGTGACTTCTAGACATCAACAATATGAGTTTTTGTCACTCTTCCACTGACTTCTGCTGTTCATAATACCTCACCCTTACATGATATTAGATCAGAGCATGGACATTTAATGGACACATCTGAAATAATTACAAACACAATTTTTAAAACTCCATTGTCGGGAGGGTAGAAATAAGAACTTGGGTTGGTTTGAGGTATCCAGCCCTCAGGAACATACTATGGTTGTTTACATTAAGCTTTGTTGGTTTTATCACGTGTTACATTTAGATTAAAAATAGAAGGCACAGGTGTTTTACAAGGCGCCATAATTAAGTCAACCAACAAAACTAAGTATTACATTACCAAGCCAGGGGTCTATATCTCAGCAGTGACTTCTTCCAATGCATTTTCATTTGAGGAATTTATTGCTTCTGAAAAAGGGCCGGGGTATGTCTGTGCTACGCAGTTCATTCCTTGTGCCACACTGATGTCTCCTCGGGAACTGAAGGTAGGGCAGGATCTAGTCCGTGCATAGTTTTGTTGGGGTCCAGCTTGGCCAACCATCTCACTCACAGTGTTCACCGGTGAAGCCCTCCATCTCTGTCTCTGCAGTTGCTCTTCTTTACACTTAATGGAATACCAGGCCAGAAAAATAAAAAAGAATCCAACAAACTTGAGAGCAGCTGCCAACCCAAAGTAGACAAAACGAAATGAGGTGACATCGTATTCCCAACAAGATCCTTGTATGCCGCAATCCTGTTGCCAAAGCATGCACGTGGTGTCAATAACAGCCCCAAAATATATTGGAGTGGGAATGTAAGCTGAAATAAAAACAGCAACAGAAATAATATGTGTTAGCATATAGTGGAAAATGTCTAAAGAAACTATATGCCTTAGCCAAACAGTGTTAAGTCGAGAATTTTTGAGATTTCTATGCTGCTGTTCCCACATGAAACATAAAACATGGAAAACTGGTCCGCTGATCTTCCCACCAACGCTTCTTAGCCCACACATGAAACATACCACAAAGAGGAAAGAATTCAAGCAAAGAAGACAATGTAGCAGCACCTCACAACAGGTACTGCTTCAATCTGCCATCCCCAGACAGCTCTTCTTGAACTACGTGTCCCCCGAAAGAAAATCCAATGTTGCTCTCAGGAAATAAAATATGGGAGAGGAACAAAATACAGCGTTATCTCCAGAGTGTCGCTTGCTGAACATCCATTGGCCATGAGCTGGGAAAGGGCAGGAGTTACTGCTTTAGATTCAGGAGAAAAAGTCCCAAAGACAGCAAAATGTTTCTCTTACTGAAAATGGATGGAAGTGGTGAGACCACTAAAATTGTATATTTTCTTTTGAATAGATCTTCCTCAGAAACAGACTTTAACTTCTAAAGCTGCTAAAAATGCAGTCAGCCCATTGAATGCTCCTGCTTTCTCCAGAAATACAACAACTTTAAGACAAGTCAGAAACGTCCTTCCACAAAGACAACTTCCAGATGCAGCTATACAGGCTTCTTCTCTTGTTCTCTTAGAAAATAGTCCTTGCTTCCTCTAGTCATAAGTTTTGTAGTAGCTGAACGCCTGGAGTCTTCTTTATAGGCAGGATTTTAGAAGTTCAAAAGCTTGAAAGAAACTACTTTGTGGAATAAAGACTTCTAACATGCACCCTTTTTGCTTTGAAACATTTGAAATTAGACATTAAGTAACAATTACTTCTTATTTTAAAAATGCAAAAAGCTATTGTTATGGCTGAAAGCAATAAAAATCTTTCTAAAAAAGAAAAAATCCTTATAAAATAATATTTAGTAACTATTAATTTTTAAATACAATTTGAAACTGTAAAAATGTCTCTTTCTGGGACAGAAATGTACTAGAAAGTCAGTAAAAAAAATACATTGTCAGCTACAACGTTTTCAGAAGCTATTAATTTTAGGTTCCTAATACAATTAGTCAGGTAATTAGTTGCAGATTTAGTACTTTTATGGTACATTTAAGCCAAACATGGTGAGCCTTTATGGAAATGCTGAGTAACTATAAGACTTACCCAGAGTTCGTAATAAAACAAACTGCATTCCTAGTGCAAAGGGCCGCTCTCCATCTTCCACAGACCTAGCAGGCAAAAAGAAAACTCTGAAGTTGTAACAGATAAGAATTGTGCTATGTCCTTGCTCTACCTGCTGGCTTTTTTCTGAGCTATAAAAAGTCTTTCTCTAAATTTCTTCCATTTAGCTTCTAATATTGTTAACTCTTATTGCTAGGAAAAAAATACAGCCAGTTCCTCCCATCCCTGCTTAATCAAAATCTCAATCACGCCTTTTAACCTTTCTTTGCCTGTGTAAGCCCTGAAGAATTTCATCCAAACCCATTAAGGAAATTTAGAGAGTCCATCCAAAATGTTTATGGCTTCTCATGACAGTTTCCTATTATTTCATATAATGCCTTGCTTTATTTTCTTCATCTTTTTCAGATAAATTGGAATTAATGGAGAATTAAGTTGCTGTAAGCTAGACTCGGCTTCTGAATTTAACAGATCTCTGCATAGTATAATCACTTTGGAGATACTTTAGGAAAAATATCAGTCTCTGATATTACATGATCTATTACAAAGATTTACCATTATTATTATTTTTATAGGGGTCTAATTGTGGGCAGCAGCAGAACATCAGCAGTTTCAGAATATTAGAGTGAAGATGTAAAGACAACACTACTAGGAGAAAATCCGACTTGGTTGGGAGTACCCTTCTCGCAGAAAGAAAAGTCCTGAGACTGGTTTAAAAAAGCTCAATTTGGAAAGGGATTTTACACAAAACCAGGTCAAAAGGTGTCTCTATGTTAGCAGTTAATGCAGCTCAAGAGAAGCGAGTTTATACAGCTAAACAGCTCATGCTGAGGACCTGACATCTACCACCGCAAGCATTTCAGGTTTTGTAGGGATTTACTTCAAATGAGCTCTAACCTGGTCCCAGGGACTGAATGCCCATTTGCATCTGGATCGTTTTGGGTGTGCTTCTGAAGAGCATCTTGAACACTGGAACAGGCTTCCTAGAGAGGTGGTCAATGCCCCAAGCCTGTCAGTGTTTGGACGATGCCCTTAATAACAGACTTTCATTTTTGGTCAGCCCTGAAGTGGTCAGGCAGTTGGACTAGATGATCATTGTAGGTCCTTTCCAACTGAGCTATTCTATTCTATTCTATTTCTATTTCTATTCTATTCTATTTCTATTTTATTTCTATTTTTTCTATCTTCCAGCTCATCTCCGTCCAACAGGAACTCAATTCTTGAACTCTGAGAGCTCTTCAGCTTCAGATTCCAAACCAAACTGACATCTTTAAACCATTCTCTTTGTCCTTCTGTTACCAGTAGAACAAATACCTATGGGTGTTCTTTGTAAATCCTAGTAAATAATTACCTCATTTTCCTCTAATTTTTCCTCCTCCTCTTCTGACAACAGCAACATGTATTATACAAATACAAATTTATTTTAGCAGATGACCATATTCTGTTTTTTCAGCTCACTTTTCTTTAAAAATCAGGCTGAAGTTCACTTACAGAAGCTGTATTTTAAATGGATGGAGATGTTACAGAGAGTGATAATGTTTATCAGACCAGATGGCAGAGATGGGAAAAGCCAATCCAAAACCCTGAACACTTTTTTCCAAATGGACAAATAGATGACACTACCTTTCCCTACAAAGACTGTGTTGTTCTCTATCCTTAAATGACCATGGTGACAACAATACTACTACAGTACAAGTTCAAAATTCTTGTGAAGAAAAAAAGTGAAGAGTCAAACACAGGCATGTGGCAGGAATGAACAATTTTAAGAGAAAAAGATAATTTTAAATACTAACTTTTTTTCATTTGCATTTGAAAACCCAAACCATTGCTCCAAGAAGGCTGAAAATGTCTTCAGGAGTAATCATTTTCTTACATGACATTTTTACTTGTTCTCTCTTTATAGTGCCTGGAAATAGCTGGACACTTCATGTTTCCTAAAGTGTATTATCATGTTACATATTCTAAATACAAGCAAGTTCCACCCTATCCATGTCAGCCCTATTCTATTCATCTTTTAAGTATACATAAGCTTGAAGGAGTTTGGCTGCATTGCCCCAGCCTCTTCTGACACAGGCACTGGTGATAGCAGGCACAGTAAAAATAATTAAAAAACCATAAGTGAGTTCTCACCTCAGTGTTACTATGATTGCTGATGGCTGGGCGCACGCTGTTATAAGGGTAACAATGAAGAGAAATATCAGGAACGGGATAAGTGTGTTGCAGGTTCGATCACACTTCCCAGAAACAGCATAGCCATTCTCATTCAGGTAGGTTTTGACAATAACCAGACGGAGCTGACTGCGCTGGCCCACTGTTGGCGGAGTGATCACCTGGCGACTCTGGACACAGGCACATTCTGTGTAATTTCTTACCTGGGGAGAACGAAAAAGAACATTTCCACATGAAAAACCCATACAAGAAAGACATTGCGTAGACATATGGTACAACAGTCCCCTAGTACTTCTCAATCAGGAAACTTCTGCCTCTAGCATCTCTACCTCAAGTACAAGCGAGGTTACCACCAAGCATTTTTAAAGCTGGCCAGGACTCTCGATGATGAGATTATGCCTTTCCATTGCTTTATTTAGGCTGAGTTTAAAAAAACATTCTGGAATATTTTTGGAAAATTCTGCTGAAACAATTCAATCACTTCTGACAGGGAGGCTGGAGAAAAATTCTATTAGTTCTATTGTATTACAAAAACTGTGAGGAAACACTCTTTAAGCAGCACTGACAATGCCATATTCTGGAATTTGGCAGGCTGTTGACTTGCACATTCAGGAGGTGTCTTCTGCCATCTCAATGTAAGTCTACCCAGATTTGGCCAAAGAGCAACAAGCTGCACTTCACGCTTGGAGCCCAGGACCTTCCAGCTGGATGTGGGTGTGGATGTGGATGGGATGTGGACAGGAGCAAAACCAGAGAATAAGGGGAAAGCAGAGACTTAACCAGTGAGACTGGAGGACATGGGGGATCCCTGAATGGACAAAAAGGCTGAAATTAGGATGAAGAGACTGAATAAAGAAGTGTCATTTCACAGGCAAAGGGCACCATGATTTGTGCAAGGTGAGAACAAGCTAGATCAGAAATTGCTTCCTGTCACATTTATTCTACTACTTTTTTCAACAAATCTAATGGCAAAGGGGTGTGCAGCAGATCAGAATGCTCCAGTGCTAGAGAAGAAACAGGTCAGGACCCATGTGATGTTACAGGAAGGAGTTTTTGGTTTCAGTGTTTGCATTCGTAAAACCTAGGACCACACATGCACTGAAGCTACATTGCAAGACCATCTAAGGTTGTGAATTTAAGCACTTGGACATCAGGAAATATCCAAATTATGGTTGCTTGTCAACTTTAATGTACACCTTTGTATGTGTTCATGCTATGATGTAGCCTCACATTTTTTTCCCATTGGTTTTAGCTGAACATCTTAATAATGTATCAATTTATCCAGTATTTTACCTCCCATTTTCAAAATGTGGCTTCAGCTATTTTTTTCCTCACACTAAACATACATTCCACTACAAAGGCAGAGTGACTCATATTTCATATGGATTTTTCTATCACACTCACTGTTATGGCTTAACTCTTTCTAAAAGGAGTAATTTATCTTCAAAACAGTTATGAGATGAGGCACTGATGTTGTTATCTCAATTTTGTAGCTAAGTAACTGAAACAGATGAAAAGTTTCACAAATGTGGGTGACTAATCTGAGACCCTCGGGTTCCTTTTTTTCAGAACATTTTCCATTATATACAACTTAATATATTCTATATGTAACCTTTCATGCCTTCAGATACAGGTTTAGGCACTCAGTGCTTCTAGAACTGGCACTTCTGGTTATTGCTCATGTCCATCATCCAGAATATGAAGAATACAAGATTAACAACCAACTGGGAGAAGTTTTGTTCAAGTGACTTGCCCAACATCACTTAGGAATGAAAGTAGTGACAGAATCCAGTTTCCCAAGGCAGCACTCCACTCTCTAATGTCACATGAGTATCTGCTTTCTTCCTACACTCCCTCACCTTAATCTCCTTATGCAAATGCGAAATAGGCATCATACAGAAAATAGTCCTCTTTACTACACAGTCTTGGTTCAACACCAGAGAAACCAAGTCTGTGTACCAAATGAGACAGACATGACACAACAGAAATGCTGGAGTATAGGAATATATATACATAACAGGTATGAACTGTACACTGGCATCCTTTTCTCCTACTTCCGATTTTTAAACGGTTAATTTTGAAAACACTGTATGTTACAAACTTAAATCCCAATGTTACAGGTTAGCAATATTTTGTGTGTTACACAGTGGCACAAGCTTACATTTGTTGTTTTTAATAGTACCCTACATAAAGCATTATTTAATGAAGAAATGCATTTTCCTACCAATGACGTCAGCCCTATTCTATTCATCATTAGCCACCAAGTGAAAACTTCAGGCCATGAAGGATCTTTTCTTAAATCATAAGAGGAGATAGTACGTTATCTGTAGTGAAAAGCACATACTCCCAAATAACCTCCCTACTAAATGACTTAATAGTGCCAGTTTGATATCAGGTGAAATGTAGCAAAGATCAAACCTATGTCTCAATCCAGCAAAGCATAAGTAAGATTTATACAGACACTGAAAGTTACCCACAGGCTCACATCACAGGATTTTCCAATTGAGCCAAAGCAATTTTCTAATAAAAACCAGCAAGATACTCTAAAAAAAAAACCTATAAGGGAAACTAATCTGTTTTCAATGCCATCTGTGTATGAACCTGCATTTTCAGACCATTTCCCAGTCAACCTGAGAAAGCACAGCATTGGACCTAACACCCTTGTTCTTCACAGGCTGGCTCAAGACTGCACTGGTACATTATAAATAAGCTTTCTGGAAAGCACATTCAAGTCCTGAGAAAATCAATGTTTACATTATTTCCCATCTTTCTTAATCATCCTTTTGTAAAGGACAGTTTTGCAACAGAATAAGTTAAGAGTTTGATTTTTGTACGGAATGAGAACGACCATAATGCTCTGTTGATATTTAGGTCCAATTCTACTTTTCAACTGTTTTCTTGTGCCCAGTTCTAGAAACTGCCAAATTTCAATAGTGGGATTTTACCAGCAGGATGCCCTTCCCCAGGCCAGCATAACTGGAAGACTGGGCTGTAACAGGCAATGCATTTCCAAAAAAAGAAAAGGGGGGATGCTTGCTCTAGAAACAGAGCAGTCTTCGATCTGCATCAGTCCCAAGGGGCGACTTGCAGGTTATATGTGGGTGGGTGGGTGAAGCACTTACCCCTGTGCTATGGTTTCCACCATTGATGCAGCCAGCTAGGCAAGGATTAAAATATGTTATTCCATCTGATCCACAGACGGGCTCGTACTCATGAATCTTACATCCGCAGTTAACATTGCAGCTCCCAGTCAGATTCCTGTGGGCCATGGCAAGAGTGGGACTGAAGAAAGGAAAAAGAACATGCTAGTAGAGCAAGCACAGATATCCTGCTGTTCAGAGGGTGAAAACATCCTACTTATTAACACTGGAACTCAGAATTGATTATCAGAGAAAGATGGCATTACCTCTAGGTTATGTACATGATTTAAACAATATAGAAGAACACCCAAGGCATCTCTGCCATCAACTAAAAACACAATACAAAAATAATACCAAAGTTTGAAACTTCTATCTTATTTGCCTAGGTAGTAGTTGTATTTTTCCCCTGTTTTTTTTTCCTTTAAGAGTTAAGACACCACTATTTTATATGTCTATGCTAAGCTGCAGCAATTTGTTTTTGATTACTAGTGAAGGGCTCAGTGACAAGATGTAAGCATTATGTGAACTAACAGGCATCTCCTCCCACATACCAACAAGTGTTCAGAAAACTTAATGCTTGTATTATTTATATGTATATGTGAAATCTACAGGAAGCTCTCTAGATCTGGAGGAGTGCTGTGCTTTTACTAAATGTCTGTAGAAGAACCACTACTCCGCTTCCCCGGACCATTCCCCAAAATCTTGCCAAAGCTCAACTTTCTAGGTCCTCCCTAGAAGGGTTTGGCGGTATGCTCAGAAGGAACTAAAGGGAATTTCAAAGCTGAAGGACACACACGCACCAAAAAGCAGGCTCTTCACTATCATCTACCACTGCTGCTCCAAACAGGTGGTTGAACAGATCTCAACTGCCACAGCAGGGAACTGCATCAACTCTTCACTGGCAAGCGCCATGCCAGCCTGGGCACGTCTTCATCACAGGATGAATACACAAAGGGACCCCAGCCAAGGCAGCAGCTCATGGCACTCACTGAGCTCAGTGGCTCATGTAACAAGGCTCGAATGAAGCACTGCGCTGAGACAGCTACAGGTCTCTCCCAATGCACCTTCTCCTCCAGCAAACACCTCTGCATGGCACGTCTGGGCCCTGTCTGGAGACAGCATGTCATTCGGAAGCAGTTTTGGTCCCCACAAATGGCACTGCCCTGGGTGCTGGGAGTCCCAAAGCAAGACGAACTCCTAAGACAGAACCAATACCTGATATCCTGAGCTGCCAAGGGGCAGCGAGTATGAACCACTGAGTGCCAGTGTGCAATTCATGGCTGGAATCAAGATTTTATAAACATATAATCCCACTGTATCTCTACTTTACCCTATCAGTTGTACCATTGCAGCTCAATCCAGAAGTGACAAAGGCCTTAGTAATAGCAGTGTCCATATCTGTAAGACCACAGACTCCTCATCAGAAGATGATGGGGAAAAAAAACCCCACTGATCAAATGGTGCTTTTTGCTACCAGTAACCAACTCTGGTTACAACTGACCGCCAGCTGTCATCATCCCAGGCTTTGACTCAGGTTGACTAAGTCACACAGTCACCAAAGTAACCAGCTCCTGTCTTATGTACCATATCACTTCAGCCCTGCCCAAAACAACTCCCAGGTCACTTAAAAATGCCCAGCTTTGGGCACAAACCCTGGAGAAGACATACAGCTACTCCCTGTGCTGAAGGAAAGCCAAAGGTGACACTGGACTTTTAACATTCCTGGATAGGGTAAGGGCTTGAGTACAAAACAAAGGAGGAAAAGCATTAGCAGGCACAAGGGCAACCTCACTGCAAGAAAAGAATAGTAAAAAACCCCTACATAACTGTATATACAAATTCTGATTATAGAGAAACAGAGAGAGTTAAAATGAAAGAGTTAAAGAAAGAGAAAATGGATACCCGTTTGCTCCCAAATTAAAAACAGACTGGCATAACATGACCCAGTGTACATAGAGCTAGTATCAGAGGATGTAAGGTGTCAAACTCTATTACCTAGAGGCTCCTCATTAATGAGGAAGTAGTTGATGATCATAGCATATTTTTCTGACAAATAACTGGTCTGAAATGCCATTTACTTTTAATGGGCATATTTTCTTGAAAACCTCAGATTAGTTTATAAAGAGCTACTATACTATCTTTGGCCCTTTCAGTTACTGGGATTGCTCAGATGAGTTTTGTAGCATTGCTTTTTTTCCTTGGTTGGCTAAAGACTAATTGAAAATCTATTTTTGCATGTGTACATTTTCTGTGAGAGCCTTTAAATGAAAATGGCTGTTGAGACCATGGTTGCCTCTTCACCAGTATCCTGTCTCTAACAGTAGCCGTAAGAACATGACTAGGGAAGAGCAAGAACAGGGCAAGTAACTTCCCCAAGAAAAGTATTCTCTCAGCCTCTAACAAGTTTCAGCCCAAAATATTTTCTAAGTCAGATGTGTTTTTTTAGTGAATAACCCCCCTTTTTTTCCCCTATACTTTTCCCATTGAGATTACATTTTTTGCATCTACAATATCTAACAGCAAGGATTTTTTGACAGTCCACAGCCTGTTACACGAGCTGTTGTTTGTTTTGAATCTGGCTCCTGCTAGCTTTGTCTGACAGCCCCCACTTCTACTACTTTGCTTGTAAATTCTGAACACATGAAGGCTCCTGAAAAAATAAACTTAAGGGGTTCCTATGGCCAGCATGAAAATATTTGCAAGCTCTAGTGAAATCTTGTAGTTGCAATTAAATAAGCCACATCTAATATTAACTAATCTAATCACATCTAGTGTTACCTGAAGGCATTATGCTAGAAGGTACCTGAAGGTATAGGCTTAAAGTATTACCTTTTATCCATACTATTACAGAACATGCTAGCTCAGGTACCAAAAAGAAAATAACTGTTCCGTTTAGACATATATGCAGACACACTTTGAAATGTAGGTTGTTTTCTGCTGCCATTATGCAGCCAAATTATAACAAGCACAAACTTTTAAATGACCCATATTATATTTACACCTATTTTTACTACACTTGCCATGCTCTCTGTCTTGTTTCAGGTTGCTAAATTAATTAGTGCAAAAGCAAGAGTCTGCAGTGTGGTTTATTGCTGTTCCAATTTTCTGCATCTCATTTGGAATTTCATCGCGGTTTAAAACACTGCCAGCAACATGAATGCATTAAGGCAATGGAAAAGTTACCTGAATGACATTATTCATACCAATCTACTTCCAAGTGATAGGGTTGGCTGAGGCTAGAGACCCTAGGTCTTATTTCCTAAATACCTTTCTGTCTGAAGAAATCACGGTTCCCAAATTCTGCACCCACGCTCCCTCTTCACTGCATAAGGTGATTCCAAGCTACTGAAAACTGAAAAGCAGCTGATATCAACATTTTCACCTGAAGCTTCTCCTGTTACTCAGGAAAACTCCCATTTTATTATGTTACTTTCTGTCATAGCTGCACTCCAGGCTTGTAAGTGCTATCTTGTGTCTCAAAGTACCCAAATATTAGGGACTGCAATATTCAGTATTGCAATGCAAAAGTTTTTCAGAAGAGGGCCAGTTTCAAACCACTTATTTTATGGGCTGTAATTTGCAATACCTAAACCTGAAAGTTTTTAGTCCTTCCAGATGCCAAAGTCAGAAAGGCAGGTTCTGGAAGGAATCAAGACAGCTGGCACTCCTGAAGATCTCAAAAAATTCAGAACATGGAAGTGAGGGCCTGACCTCCCTCCAACGCCTTTCTGACTGGCACTCTGGCCAGGGAGGGTGAGATGGGAGCCGAGAGTGATGGCAAGACCAGATCAGAATTGGGTCTAGAGACAACGATCACAGCCAGACTCAGTCCAATGATCACACAGCAAGTCCAAGAGAAAGGAGGGGCAGGCCCTCACCTCCAGCTTTCTTCACAACAGCTCTTAGCAGTGACAGAGCTGACCCTGGACTCAGCCAGCTGAATTCCTTAACTCAGGTGACCAAGCTCCTAGAAGTGGGGGGACACACACTCTACACCCTGACACTGTACAGGAATACCGGTGCCCGCTACAGACAGCTCAGTGAGTTCCTGCACACAGAGCAAAAAGCTGCCCCTTGGTGCTGATAGCCTTCTCCAGACACACCACACTTCATGTATTTGTAACATCTCTTCTGAAGTGGAGGAGGAAGCTTCCTCCTCTTCATCAGCTCTGCAGTTGCCTGAGGTAGGCACACTGGGGTTCCAGGTCCTCCTCAACCTGATGGGGTTCAAACCTTCATCTCCTTGACAGTATTCTTGTCAGCAAGCTCCAGAATGGCGTCTCTTTCCATCCTTCCTGCTGAAGCTCAACATGATCTCAATCCTGCCCATGTCTCCTCATCAGTAACTGTCTACGGCCGTATCTACAAGGAAATCCTGGAGCAGGGACCAGGACTGAAGCCGTTTCTTCCAATGGAAAGCTCCTTTCAGAAGGTTTTAGTTAGGTTCCTCTCTTGCTTACTCTTTTTTCTTCTGCATCTCTATACATTCCTCTTTTTTTCTCCTTTCTCTTTCCTTGTATCCACCATCCCTTTGTGCAGTGGTTATGGTGCTCTTGGGGACATCAGGAGTTCACGGTCATATTCTCTCTGACTAAATAGCTGGATAGAGGTTACCACACAGAAGGTGAGCAACTCTTGTAGCAACCAGTTTCCTGACTTCCTAGCAAAAACCCGCTATCAGGCAGTTCTTATCTCCTCCACAATAACTGTTAAACTTAGTAGCCAATGCTAATAAAGTGGTCATCAGTGGGAAACAAGATATACATCCCTTATTGATTTGGACATATTTCAGATGCTTCCTTCCCATCTTTAAGTCACAGAAGCTTAAGCACCTGCACCTACCTGGCTCCCTGAAACCACACAAGAGTCTATGCTTGGTCACTTAGAGAATTCTGGCCAAAATACAAACAATAGCTTATTTCAGTTCAGTAGTCCTTGAGAATAGGTGACTATATTAGTCTCTGGGTTTTGGAAACAATTCACCTATTTCAGACATGTCCCAAAGTCCTTCTTCAGTCAATGCTCTCCTCTACCTTCTCCAGAGTGGTCACAATGGCAGAGATCCAGTTTAGCTCAGAAGACAGGGCCATGCAGTCTTTCATCTGCATGGTTTTGTGACTCTTCATAGCTACAGCACATGGTAGCTGAACAGTGAAGAAAGGTGGCGCTTCGAGAACACAGTTTGGGATAAATTTTTTCTCTTCTGAGTTTTATTACAGTGGTACCAGAACCCTTTGGTGTGTCATTAGCTTAGTTTTGAAGATTACTTTGAATACTCCATGTGCCACCTTTCACCAGTGTTTCACAGACTGCAAAATGCTGCAGTTCATGGCTACAGTTGCTCTGGCCTCAATCCACAGAGGTGCACAGCCTCTGGATCCTCTCCCAAGAGGTTGGATCTGCCTAGGTCCAGGACACAAGGCTGTCCATCCTTCCTCTTCCTGTCTGATACTTTTAAACCAGCTGACAGTTTTTTCATAAATGGAAGTGAAAAGCGTCCTTCATTGCATCGTTTATCCAGTAGTCTGCTGATTAGATATGAAAACCCAGTTCCAAAGAATATTGAAGCAATCTATGCAAGGCTGAATGGGATAAAGAGAGGTTGCAGGAGCAAAATTTAAAGGCCTTTTCCAGAGACTAGAACATATGTATGAAAATCCCCAACTCCAGGAGAAGACTGCGCCCTTTGCCTTCTCACACCTGAGTGGTAAGCAGAGCTGCAGGCACCATCCTATTTCTGCCTGTGGTCCATGTGCAGTCCAGTCCAGAAGACCTGAATTTCTGAGAACAAATGCCAGTATGACCCCTTCAGAATCTGCAAAACCAGATTACTGAGCTCTGCTGGGGCATGAGTATTTGCACATGCACCATAAGCAAAAATCTTGCCTTGGGAATTGTGTTGGTATGCACAACCTCTCCACACCGGGCACTGCAGCACAATATTTTATTAACTGTGCTGCCTTGTTTGCCCTGCTCTCAGTATGGCTCAATGGCCACTGCTGTTTAAAACTAACTCAAGTATCTGTGCTCCAAGCAGATCAGTAGATACCCAGGGAATTTTAGCACCTCCTCAGCCAGGCAGCAGCTGAACAAGAATCTGGATTGGATTTGTGGCTGCACCCTCAAGATCCTGTACACATATAGACTGTCATGGCTGCAGAGCCCCACAAGGGCTGCTGTTTGCTTGTCTTCACATCTGTAATGGGTGGGCAGGACCGCTGTAAAGGTAAAGAGCTAGCATCAGATTTACTGCATCCTAGCTACCCCATGGACCACAAGGGATGCTCTTCTGCTCCCATCTTCTACACTCGACCAGATCAGAGACTCGGCCTGGGAGCCACTCTACACACAGCGACTGTCACCCCTGTCATCCATCACCTCACCTCCTGTCATTAGTGACACTAAGCAGTACAACTGCTGCTTAGTGGCTTCCACTTGACTCATTTTTAATGTATTTATACACCACTATTTGCTTCTGCTGAATATGCTTGTCTTCCCAGCTGGGTACTTTTGCAGTTGATCAAATGTTACTAAGTAGCTCTTAAATATTTATTGACTCTCTACTGATCACACAAATCAGGTTCACAAATTTAGCTCTTGGAGCTACTTTACACTTTACGGTCTAGTTGGATGTTAACCAAAGCCTTTCTGAGTGTTTTCTTCCTTGCGCCATAAACAAACAGTTTTAGAAACAAGTTGCAGCTTGAGCAGGAAATTAAATACCCAGGACTGATATTGGTTCTGTCGCCTTCTCAGCTATCAGCTGAAACACCAAATCATCACAACATTCCTCAGGAACATACTGATTTCAGCAGCACGGTGACAGAAGTTTTTCACACCAACAGGAGAGGCAGCATTTTTGGAGTTTCGCAAGCTCCTTGGCAGCCTGCTGAGCTGGATGTCCCAGATGCCTGAATACTTTGGTTAAGCAGGGACTCCCCAACCTGCCTGGGAGACCCTCATGCCCATGGCCCGGCTGCCAGCAGGGCTCTGCCACCCTGCACATGGGACAGGCCCAGGGACAGCCCAGGCTGCCGGGAAAGGCACAGCTCAGGTTCCCCTCTCCAACTTCTCCCACACTGTGAAATGTGTTCTTATGACCTCTTATCCCTCAATCACCTAAAACCCTTCTCAGCAGCAGATGGGTCGTGCTGTGCCACAGGCAGGAGAGCCCCGCTTATGTAGCTAACTTGCTTCAGCTGCTTTGCTGAACATTACCATGACACTGAGGTTAGGAAATCAGCTGAAGAATAAAGGTGAATGAAATCACGCATGCAAGAAATGAGAAGAATGAAACTGTAAACTGAAGTGAGACCACTGTGATAATTTAATCTCAGGGGCATTTTTTTGTTTGCCCCAGAAGAAGCCTTAAGTTTACACATACGCAAGGCAAATATGCTCAAATTGGTAACAAGCTACTGCAAGCTGTGTTTCTCCAGCTTTCATCACTTTTTGTACCTCAGCAAATCACTGTAAGGTTTATTTGGGGGATTTTTTTTGCTGTTTACAGCAAATGCCTTGCATGCAAAGAGGTTTGGGGTTTTTTTTCGTTTCAAGAACATGTTACACACAAAATTATCTATTAACTGTTTCCAAAAGCTCATTATCAGACAGTTGTAAGAGGTTCCTGCCTTCATCTTTACTACCTTCACTGCTCACTCGTTCACTCCTTTCAATGATTAGAAGCTAATGAAGGATGAAGGAATTCAGATGCTGGGGACATAAAAACTCTACTGACACAGATCTATGTAATCCCATTTTCATCACATGTGATCTACCATATAGCATATAACAGATTTCTATGAACACTTCTCCCAGGAGGGGATAAATTTTTCTTGAAGGTATGTATTTTTCCAGCAGCAAGCTGAACCAAAGTACTCTACTAATCCTGCCTTCTGACACTGGGAGGCTACCTACTCTCCACAGAGGAAAACAGAGCACTGATTCCTGAACTACTGCACAGCACATTGCAGATTTACCTGGATCGGTCAGAAAGAGCAGGCTCTTATGAAACTGCACTGAAGCTAGTAAGTCCTGCTTGTGAGCTGGCGTGTGGGAAACACAGCTTAGTTTCAAAGCACCCACTGCTGTAGACACATGAAATGTCCAAGAAACAGCTGCCCTACTTGTTTCAGTGGGTGCAGATGCTGCCAACTTGCAGTGCCACTGCACCTGAGCTGCCAAGGCAGCCGTCATGCACGAGCACTCTAACGGAAACCATACCCAAACAACAGCGTTTCCTGAACTATTCTTTCAATTACAAACAATGACACCGCTCCTTTCATTAATAAGATTCAACTGCAAGTTTGCTAAACGTGTGCTGGGACAAAACCCAGAATTCCATCTGACAAATTGCATTTGTTCACTTCTCAAGCAGACTGTTCTATGTCTCCATGACACAATGCTGGTAAAGCTAATAAAAAGGAGACATTTATTAGATGCAACTAACGATAAAAGGCACTCTAGTTCCTAACATTTTTTTTTTCTAAATCATGTTCTCCTCTCTGACTATTACTCTGTGGAGGGCTTGTGGTATAGGAGTAAAGTAAGAAAAGGGAAAGTGTAAGGCGAGATTTATTGCCTGGAGTTTTTAGAGCTGTGACGTGTTATTTCAGATACCCAGGGTTGGACTGACACCTCATTGTGCAGGCAGTCAGTGCACACATCGGAAAAAAAAGGTTGACTTTCTTCCCATAAGGCTACAATCTAAATGAAATGCACTTTTAAAAAAAAAGCAGTGCCTGACTGTATTTTGGTAATACCTAAACAAAGAATTGGTTTGCACATGGTTCTATTCATATTTATTTAGATCACTGTAGTAACCTACAGGAGGAAGAAAATACAAAGGAAAGGAGATAAGTTTTCTATAATTTTAATATTGGGCTATATGATAAAAAGGATCATCTTAATTTGATTGCAATATTTTTGGTTTGGTATTGAAGGACATTCTGGATGGCAAAGATCTGCAGTCTCCTTGTTGGCAAGCAGCTGGAAAAGCAGCAATGATGCAATTTTTGTGTAGCTGTCAAACAAGGGACCCTCTCACTGTGTTAGCTGGATTCCTTCTTTGTTGTTATTGTTCTGATCCAATTAGTCACTGCTTTCAAGTTAAGGGATCCAACTGGCTGATTGGACTGGAAGAGATACAAGAATAACAGAAACCCAAACTGGTGGTACAAGAGGAAGAATAGAATTTATATTTTTTTATGTGAAGTGCCTCAGTAAGCCAATTGCGTGCTTTAGCTAAGCCTTAATTGCACCTAAACAACAGAAAGTAATCAAAAAGGGTCTGGTTTGATTCATTACATACCAGAAATGTGAGAGATGGAACTGAACTAATCCAGGAATCTGTCACTATGAGTAAGCTCCCCATGGAGCCTCTTTTAGTTGCCTTATACCACAAAACATGGAAGAGACAGGTCTACAAACAACCAAAGCAGCTGATCTCTGCTATTTCCCTTTTATTCAGTACTGGTGAGGCCACATCTGCAGTGCCGGGTCCAGTTGTGGGCTCCCCAGTAAAAGACAGATACGGACACACTGGAGAAAATCCAGCAAAGGGCCACTAAGTTGCTGAAGGGACTGGAGCATCTCTCCTATGAGGAAAGGCTGAGAGAGCTGGGACTGTTCAGCCTGGAGAAGAGAAGGCTCAGGGGGATATATAAATACCTGAAGGGTGGGTGCAAAGAGGACAGAGCCAGGCTCTTTCCAGTGGTGCCCAGTGCCAGGACCAGAAGTCATGGACACAAACTGAAACACAGGAGGTTCCCTCTGAACATCAGGAAACACTCTTTCCGTGAGGGTGACCAAGCACTGGCACAGGTTGCCCAGAGAGGCTGTGGAGTCTCCATCCTTGGAGATACTCAAAAGCTGTCTGGACAAGAAGACAATTCACTGATTCAGGACTTCCCATTCGGATGCTGGCTATGGTGCAAGAAAAGGGATGCTGTGTCATGGTTTGACATAAGGCTCCATACGCTGTGTTCAAAAATCAAATATGCCTTCAGAGACAAAGCTGGGGCATGGAACAACAGGTTCTAAAACGCTGAGATACACAGTACAGAAGTGCCCTTGACAGTACTGCTGATGACAAACCAACAATGGCAAAACCGCTTGTGCCCAACATAAACTAACAGAAAACCCTTGCAAATGTATTCTAATCTGTGCATGCCTCCAGGTCACATCCAATGCCTCGCAGCTGGTACAGTTAAAAAAATGCTGGGTTATGAAACATACTGAATTATGAAACATCACTGCCTACTTTGCTGAGTACTGGTATGCACATACTTCTATGTTAACTAAAATGCAGCTTATCCTTCTCTTCTGTACTGGTTTATGGCTCAGTTTATCAAAGAAAAAACCCTGCTTTTTAAATGTAAAAGAAAAGAACAGTAGAACTGAACATGTTTGTCCAGAGAAGATTCTCCTGCAGGGTATGTCTACACTGCCCAATGCAGCTGAGATCTCTGGGCTGCTGCCAGCACAGGTAGCTCAGACATCAGACCCGGCATAGCCATTTTAAGGTAAAGCATCATGCAAGACATTTACTCTGAATCAAGTAGCTGTACTGCTTCTCCTATCCAATATAGCCTGTTGAACTGGCTTTGATGTCCATACGCTGCACTGCATTGAAACTACAAAATGAAGTATGTGTTTTATTAAACCTCAAAATGAAAGCATGCTTTTTTGTTCCATGAACAATAACATTCTTTGATGTCTGAGTTAAAGAATTGCCTACCAAGTAAATGATCTGAAGCTATCAAATGATTGACCATGAGGATTAAAAGAATGTTTATCGTGTTAGATATTCCAGATGAATTTATGTGTAGTGCTGCTTCTTTATTATCATTTTGATAGTAAACTTGGATTTGATCTCTGCATTAAAAAAATCATATAGGTCTGGGGCTGCAAACTCCTGAACCATGCTTTGTAACATGCTGGTAATTCTCAAATTCTGATGACATTACAGTCTAAGCATATAGATTTTTATACTGATTTCAGAGAGCTGATATACCTCAACACTTTCAAGAATTTTGCCATTACCATCTCTTACCTCTTTTCTCAATAAGAACAATTAGATGAAGGTGGTAAAGAAGTAATGCTACTGCAGACTTTCAGAACAGCTGTGAATAGATGCTTATTTCAATTCATGCTAAGTATTTACTGCAAATGTTATTACTTACTGCAAAAAGAAAAATAGAGACTCTTACAACTCCAGTGTGAAGGGTATGTGTTACATAGCAATAGTTTGCCTTGTCTTCAATTTAGAAATAGATTTCAGTTAAATAGCACTTTTTCACAAACAGAAAACACAGCCTTCTCATTAGCCAGGGAGGGACATTATGACTTGCCACACAGTTCAATTAATTGCTATCTAAAATCTATGTTTTAATTCCTAATAATTTTCATTTCTTCATCTACACCCACAGGCTGTCACAAATATCAACAGAAGGTGGACAACCAAAGCATTCCACCCCCTTCCCATCCCGTTCTCTCCTTCTTCAGCCCACTATGCTCAGACAAGAGTATATCACCATGCTATTCCCCTCCACAGTCAGCTTCTCAGCACCAAGTTTTAACTCTAGGTATTAAGAATACAAAAGCGTAAAACAGCTTTCCATCAGCTCATGACTTCCAGTTGCTGGTTTTCCTTGCTCTAGGATTAGGGTTTGACAGCAACCTAGTAACACCCAGCAACACACAATGCAAAATATTCTTTATGTGAAGAGTGCCTATTTTCTTCCTTCCTTGCTTCCCATTTTTCTTCTTTGTTTTTCACTTGGTTTGCTCATTGCCCCACTGCAGTTCTTTTCTTCCCCATTGATTATCTCTTTTCCTCCTCCACACGTCCTCTACACTCTCTTCCAAACCTCAAAATGTTAAGAGTCCAGAGCTGAGCCTTAAAAGCAAGATATTCAAAGGGATCTGATACCTAGCACCTGGCCATAAATAAAAGGCACATGTTGTCTCAGATGAAAGCAAAGGGAAGAACATTGATTCAGATAAGCTCGCGCTCCTCAAATGTTCACTCTGTTCTTGTGTTTAAGCTACATGAAGAAGGCAATTTTGGGGAAAAGCTAATGTACAAAATAAGAAAGAAAATAAAAGCTCATCATCGGGCTTCTGAGGAATTACATTCCACTGAAACACCTTCTCACAACTTTTACCACCCTGTCTTTCTTCCAAATATCCCTCATTTTTTTAAAATGTCCTTCCATGCATTTCTTAATGTCACAGCCTAAATACCTCACTTCCAATACCTTCCTACATCCACACCGTCTTTTTCATGACAGCCCTCTTCTTTCTCAATATATCTTTAAGGGTTATGATCTAGTTGCTGTCTTGGTGATCAAGCAAGTGCTGGAGGGCATACATACAACTGGTAAGGGGTTCAGAAGCAGCGCATACCACTAATGTTGATAGCACATGCCCACGTGATTCCTCTCAAATAGGGACTGTAGACCTAAGACACTATTATGGTGATAATCAACAAATCTATTCAGAAATAATCTTTCTAATCCCTTTAGTATTTTCACAATTTTCATGAGGAGAAAAGAAAACATTTTGAAACACCAACTAAACTCTGAACAATCTACAGAGGATACTATTCTTATTTTCTGGTAAAAATCACTGAAGTCCATTCTAATGCATTTTTCCATCCCATGAAAAGGTGAGTTATTACATAAGCTTCATTATAAACTGGATGTAAAACCAAAGGGGCACATAGTAACAGCGTGTGTTTATATCATAATACTCACCAAATTCTCATTTGAACATGTGGCTTCTTCAGTGCATCAGCCATCAGCATTTTTTACATTTCTTTATCAGGCTTATTGGAACAAGCTGGTTTTGCCACAGATGATTCCAAGATACTTACCCAGTCGTGTAAGGTATATTTATTCCCCCTAGATTAATGCTTTCACATCCAACAATGAAAAGAGTTGAAAAGCACAGCAGAGACACACCACTGCAGATCATAGCCAACTTTGCAGACTCTCTTGCACCGAGTTTCAGTTTTTTTATAATGTAGCCGCCTAGGACAATACCAACACCAGCACTTGGGACAATAATCACACCTGCCGGGAAGAAATTCAAGCAAGAAATTAAATCAGGACCTATAGAAATCGTATAAAACATAAATATCGGTTTCATTCCCTAATTAGATGACTGCAAATGCTGCACTAAGATCTCCATTGTCTGAATCTCTGCTAGCAAACTGAGTCAGACTTTTCAAACCTCTGGAGTGTTGTCAAAGAATTAATAAAAGCCTCCTTATGATATTACCAGCAGCCAAAGCACTATAAGAGAACTATTGTACTTACAAGCAGAAACATTGCTTTGTATTTATTTTAGAACGAGGAGAAGGGCTACATATTGCTCCAGTTTAACTACTGAAAATTTGAACAAATCCAGATTTGGACACGAATCCTCCTCTTCCTACTTTCATGATTAATTCCAGTGAAGCACAAGTGCTAACTTCAGGCAGGACCCCAGAAGCCTGCCCACTGGGGAGTGCACGCGTGAGCCTTGCTACATATTCTGTGTTCTGGATACTTTATTCAAGCTGAATAGCACTTTCCTACATCAGCACCCCAATTCGTCTCAGCACAGCCACGTGGACTGTAAACTGATCAAATACGATTAAAAAATTAAGATACTACAGTTAGTATTAGGGTAAGTTTAAGACACAAAAGACATGCCTATGAAATTTCTGTTGCTCACTGCTGCAGTTATAAGGTGGCAGTTCAGCAACACACCACTGGGCTGTCCTCACTTGTCGGGGCCTGAGGTGGTGTTAAGTCAGCGAGTGTCTTGCACTTCTTCGCTTCCCTTAGCTTTTGCTTCTCACTGACATGTGAGAAGGTCTTTAAATTAGGGCTTTGATAATAAAGATGCATTCCACATAAATATGGAATTTGCACAACTTTTGGCAGCTGCATCTACAGAGGAGATAAACTTTATAATGCAAATTCTTAAAGATGTTGGTCTTCTTTTTAAAGAAGCCAGTAAGACTATCACTTGCAAATATCTCTAATAACATTGCAAAGCGTTCTCATTCTCTGCTAATTCGTCTAAAGGTGAAGGGGACATTGTATTTATCAAAATATTGAGATCATGAAAGTAAAAGTAAGAGGTAAAAATAGCTGCCACCTTAATTATACTGCCATCACCAATGGCATTATAAAATAAAAAGTCATTTCATGAGAAAGATTCTTAACAATAACCCTTCAAAGAATCAAAACCAGTCTTTCTTATAAGAGCAGAAATTAAATGCATAAGTCCTTCTAGGAGAGTTAGATGATTTTCATAAACTTCAAAGCTGTTATCTCTCTTGAGCTGTTATATCTCTCACTTTCAATGACTGAATATGAATGAGGAAAAGAAATAATGCAAATCCTTTCACTTGGACTGAAAATGTTCTCTCTGGGTGAAATTGATAACTCAACCATCTGAGTCTGCCAGGCACGCCCTGCTCTATGAAATCTGTGTCAGAGAAGCCCACATCCACACTGAAGGTAGACTGGGATTACTTGTAATGCCTTCTAAAACACCCCTGTTAGGTGAACCAAATTCCATGGACCAAATATGTGGCTACATCAGTTATACGAACTAAGGATCTAGCCCAAAGTTAGGGCTTACTAACAATAAATTAACCTCAGTAATTTATTCTTCTTCCTTCCACCTTACAGTTAGCTTTGAGTTCTTAACCTCTTTCGGACCTCAGTTTATGTTTTCTTTCTTATTCTCTTGAGGGCACAGATATTGGAAAAGCTTTTCACTAGAACTGAGACTCTGTGTGTCTATGTCTAGTACCTTGTCAAAACTGAGCATGTAAATATTTTGCAAGGCATTAGGTTAGTGGTTCTTCCATTAGTGAGCTATACTGTGCTGCTGTTTTCATCCATCCTCTGCTACACCATGAAGATCAGAACGTTAAAAATGAGGAGAACATGAGCAAATTGCCTGCCAAGGCTCACTTTCATTCAGGAGAATGGAAAGGTAAAGGAAAGCCTACACAGAAGAAGTACAAAGACCAACTCCTCCATGCAAAGTGGCACTGGGGATGGAAAACCTCTCTCTCTGGGAGAAACTGGAAAGGCACAAGCAGGTTTCATTGTTTGTGGTGAAGGCAGCAGAGAGAAGCGCTCACTCGCTTCTACATGTCAGGAAGCCTGACAGGTTCTTTTACCCTAAGTACTCTTCATCTCAAACTCTTCATCCTTATGCCCCTCTCTTTCCGCAGGGGATGTGGAAACAGAAGTGATGTACTGTCAAAGAAACGCAGCAACTACAGCGCACTTCCAGACAAGCTTCCAGGGCAAAGTAAAGCATGTACGTCTAATCAGGACATGCATTCTTCTTTTTCAAAGGCATTTAGAGGAATAAAGCTTAAGATCTGATACTAAGCTGTTGCACTGCACTCTCCTTCATTTTATAATGACAGTTTGGCTTACAGGAATTGCGCGTGTGCTAAATACACTCCTGGGTGCAGTGCTCCGAGGCAGTATTGGCTTTCAGTCAGCAATTTTCAAGCTTTGTCCTTTTCGCTGTTGTCAGGATGCTGCAGCACTTGAGGCTTTCCACAGCAGAAAAAGATGATCTTAACAACTACTAATAGTCAGGGAACAGAAAACTGCAATATCCGCTAAGCGGGCGACACTTGCAAAGGGAATACCACCAAGATTTTCAAAGCAATTCTGTCTGGGATACATATCATACCTTTTCTAAAACTAAAGGTAGATCGAATGCGCTCGTAACCATTTTATCAGAAGTTACCAGACTAGTGCTTTATAACATATACTGTTCAGTTCTTCCAATTACAAATTATTTGAGTTGTAACTCTGTTTTTCACAAGTAAATCTGCTAGCAAAGCACCTGAAATTTTAACCTTGATTTGTCTAAGATCTACCTGTAACCTAAAGTCAACGTTCTTAACGTTCTTTTTTTTTTTTTGGACTTAAGAAAGCCTGGAGGCTAAATGCCACCTCCTCTACACACAGAAAACAAAACTCCAAGCAAAACAAGACTGCAGCACAACCTGCACAAGTTCAAGACATGAAGTTTGGCACATGTCATTTTTTCTGGTGATTAATGCCAGGTTTGTTTAAAAACAGAAAGAAATTGAGTCTTAATTAAAGAATTGCTACTTATGAATTGAGACAGAAAATGACCAATAAAAACTTTACATCAGCCACATGAAGAGATTCAGCAAGCACATGTACTCAGCTGGCAACATACATATGAAGTATAGATGTAGCAATATAAGTAACATATAAGTCCTCCTTTTGCTAACCAGAAGTTTGTAAACTAGACATGTCTTTTACTAGAATAGCTAGTAGCAATCTATTACAGAATTTCCAAATTTCCTTTTCCCATCTTTCCTACAAAAAGAATTTATAAAATTAATAACAACTGTTGACTTTAATGCTAAGTTTAGGAGCTGGGGTTGTGGAAGCAGTGCTCACTTCTCTGTGTTGCACATCCAGCCTGAGCTATTTCATCTTCTTCTTCTGGTTCATTATAATAGTCTTTATCAAGTAATTTATAACAGGGAAAACAACAGATGTTAATAGCTTCACACCCTGAACAGGGTCACATAATTTTTTCCTCTTTTAATGTACTGGCTGTTGAATATTTTGTCTGGCAAGAATGTTTCTGGTTTATCCTGAGAACGAAACAAGTTATGGAGCCGCAATCCCATCAAGACTCATTACAGTAAAACCCCTATGCGTGTGTGGCTACCCTAAGCTTCAGATAGAATCACGGTCCCATCAATCAATGTTTCCTCCTTACACACAAAACACAGGGATTTCATGCCCTGAAGAAAATCTTATCCCAGCAAGCTCTCAAACAGAAGTCACCACACGGTGCTTCTCTGACATTTCCCTTCCGCACTCTAGAAAGACTCCTCGCGTTTCTTCCAGCCACTACAGGTAACAAGGGATTCCCATGTGAGGTGTCCATATCTTCTCTCTTCTGCTACTTTTTGTCTTTTCTTTGACTGATGCCCCTGGGCAGCTTCACTCCATACTTCACCCCTGTTCTCCCAACTCACTCTCCACTCCATCCCTCCTTCTCAGGTGCAATATCTGGAAGTATGGGGCAGCAAAGAACTAACGTGCTTAGCAATTAGCAGTTATTCTATATGGGAAGCACTATGAAGAGGTAAAAAAGATGCTTGTAAAGACAAGTGTCTTTAATGCATCTAGGAGAGAAAGGAGATGATCTGCATGACATGGGCCCCAATTCTGCACAACATTTTGGTCCCTTTCCCTAGGGAAGTTCCCATCTCTCCCTCCTGCAGAGCAGTATGAAGCTTAAAATTTTGTGGTTTGTAGCTCCATTAGAAGCTGGACTTGGCTGTACATTGCTGCAGCAGCAGGGGAAGTGCCACATCTGCAAAAGAGGGGTCTCAGACCTGACATGACAGCTGGGAGAGGATTTGGGGAGCTCTCCTGACTTAACTAGATTGTTGTGCACTCAGTGTTAATAAATAAATAAGGAGAAAACCAGCAGCCTGGAGGGGAGAGGTAACTGAAGGATGGGACAGATAAACAACTCATCACTGGGGAAAAAAGAAAGATTAAGATATTTTAAAAAGCAAAGAGGAAGTAAAATTCACAGAAAGTAAGAACAGCTTTAAAAGATCTTTAAAAGCACAAAAATTGCAGTAATGCCTATGGGTTTTCTAGCTTGTTTTTGTTGCTTTTTTCCCCCTTGAAGACCATTAACTTCTTAGAAAATGTCTGTCTAGGCTTATGTAAAAAAACCCAGCCCTTTAACAATATAAATGGGTTCACATTTTACTAAACACATATAGCAAACATCAAAAAATGGCCTGAATATCTAACCAAATGCACAAAGCTGGATCCAATCACCTGTTGTAACAAGCATGTTTTTGGTTCATTCCTACATTGATTCATTTCATTAGTCAAAGAACACCAACCCTTGCTATGAGGCAATGCCTTACCAGTGTAGATGCTGGCATTGGAAGCTGGGATGCCAAACTGTGACTCGATGAACTTGGGAATGAAGGTAATAAAAGCTGTGACAATGGCACTCTCAGCTGTGTATGACAAACTCACAAAAAGGAATGTCATGTTGCTTAAGATCCTGACAGCTGCTCTTGGAAGCTCTATAAAATGACAAAAATGACAAACGAATGTTATAAATAATGAGCGAGAAACAAAAGCAAACTGAAACAAAACAAAGTGATTTTCTTTGAGATGGACTGGCAATAATGACTTGCTAGCATCTGGCTACATTTGCTAGGCAGAAGGGAGAGTGCGTATCTGGGATTGCAGTCTTCGCTGTCTGCTCTTACCCTATCTCACTGCATTGCCCCAGGGCTGCAGTCCCTCTTTTCACAAACACAATTGAGGTCTGTTTTAACAAAACTGTCTGAAGAAACAGGGTCTACATAGTAACACTATAAAGGAAAGAAAAACAGCAATAAAATGTAGCAATTTTGGAATTATTCTGATATTTTATTTTGAGATTTTCTATGAGATAACACACATCACACTGCTGAACTGACAGTACTTAGTTTTGCACTCCACAGGAGGAAAACAGATCACATACTCCCCCTGTAATTCTCTGCTTCAAGGACCATGCTTGGAAAGCTGGGATAATAATACTATAATTTGAAAAGGGAACCAAAAGATTTTTAGTTAAACATTTTTCTACATGATTTAAAAGTACTTACAATAAATGCAGACAAAGTATACTGAAAAAATGTTGCCAACGATATCAGTGAATCTCAACATACCTTATATACAACTCATTTAATATTCTCAGAAGGGATAACACAATCAATTAAAAATGAGAGCACATCATTAACTTAAATTGAAAAAGTATTCACAGATGTTGCAATTATCCTCAAATCAAATACCAAAACCCCTGGAAATTCAGCACTGTAGTTAAAAGAAACACTTAAATACTTTTAATTCAGTCCCGTAGTGATGTCAAATGATCCTCACAAGATGATGGTAACTCTATTCAAGACTTATTTTTTCAGAATAGACGGCATGATTTTAAACTTTTTTTTTTTCTTTGGGGCTTCTATCAAGATCAGATTTTCTGTTCAAATATTATATCTAACCTACAATGGTTTGGGTTTTTTCATTTGCTTTTCACTTTGTACAGAAATTGAACACTGCTTCAATCAAAGCCCATTGAATTCAATGACAAGAGCACCCATTAGTAATACAACGTGTTGAGTAAGAATTTTATTGATGGTAAAAGTTGTCAAGTCAAAAATCTGTCGCATTTTCTCCACTGACTCCAGGAGGTTATCTGTATAAAAGCAAATAGAATTTAGACTCTTGTCATGTCAAAACCTGTCAGGCTGCAAATTAGCACCTGTTGTCTGACTGCATCCAGTCTTAGCTTATGCCAGTCATCAAAATTTATACTGAATTCATTATGAGTACAGGATTTATAATTTTAATGTAGTCAAATGCTTTCTTGCTGCCTCTATGAAGAAACACATTAAATGTTAAATACAAAATTTGGTGGAAATAAGTAATGAATAAATCATATTAAGAAGCACTCATGTATTTGAATCTTAATGTTTTTTACCACCTACAGCTTTTTTTAAAAAAATGTGGCACTGTTTGCAATAAAAGAACAGAAGAAAACAAGGTAACAGGAGTATGAGACAATATAGCATCAACATGAATATATGGAAACTGTAATGCAACTGTACACCTTCAGAACTACATTACAGTAGCAAGTACAAAGATAAAATACTATCAGTATTTAATGGCAAATATGCTGCATGTTTAAAATACAGCTGATCAAAATTTATCTCATTGTTCAAAAGGAAATGAAAGAGAGGGAAAAAAAGAAAGATCTACAATGCCATCAGATGTCAGCCTTCAAACCTCATCAGCTTTGGCTTTGTGTCTCGTTGTGGGTTGGCTTGGGTTGGGTTAGCTGACGGGAGCTTAGGTGCAAAAAGAAACCAAAGGGCAAGAGCCAGGATGCTCTAACCCAGCTTTTGCAAAGCCTCTCATGGGCCTAGATGATGCAGTTTAAGAAAACAGCTGCCACAGGGCTGCAGCAGGGCAGCTGTAGCAGGATTTCCCCAGGGACAAGGTGCAGGATTGAATGCTTCTCCCCCTGCAACAGGAGGAAGCGGTTATGACCGTGCTGCTGCCACTGTGAGAAAGGAGTCAGGAAACAGAAAGAGGGGGTGCCAGGATTGGTCCTGCTGGAAACTGAGCTATTTGGTGGCAGCTGCTCACCTGTGCTGAAAACATGTGGAAGAAAGTAATAAGATAGTAACTTTCAGAAGACTGGACATCACAGAGAGAAATATCATTTTATTAGGATGATGAACTAAGTGCTCTTTGTAGAAATGAACTAGAAGTCCTTGGCCAAGGGCTGAGTCCAAGATCTTTGCTAAATACATTATTTTAAAGGGCCTGGTCCAAATATCATAATACTTGGTAAAGTTTAGCTCTTCCTGGTAAAACTGAGCTTTAGGAAAATGTCTGGTTTAGAATTTTCAACCTAAAGATACTGAAGAACGAATTAGGTAAAGAACTGCAGAGCTAACGAACATTTTGCTCTGGTTTTTGGATATAGAGCTGTACTTTCTGTTGAATCCTATTTGCATCTGATCTGAGCACTCAGTCTAAAGGTCATTAATTTCAAAACTAATTAGTATTTTAAAATTGGATTTCTACTGATAAATAGATAAAATTCAGTGTCTTGGAATAAGCACAAGTTCTCTTACATCACTGTGAAGGATTCCTCAGGGAACAGCTCTGCTGATTACTGTAATTTTTGTCATGAAATAAAACAGAGATTATTCCTGCATGCTAGCAGTTGAGGGTTGAAGCTCTTTGTGATTTATAAGGAGCAACTGTCTGGCAGACAAGGAAAAGCTGCTATACAGTAAGAAATTTGCAAATAAAAATACATAGTCAGAATTAGGTTTTGCCTTATTTCCTCCTATGATTATAGTCAAATCCTGTGTGACAGAATCTGTATTACACTTCTGTATTTAAAAACCTATAATAAAAAGGCACTATTTCTCATCTCTTTCAACCACACTAATTCTAGTGAAAAGCAAGAATGATAAAAACTTTAAGGATCCTTTGTACTACATAATCAATCATGCATTTAAAACATTTCAACGTCATATTATTTTTGTGTGTCTAGCCACAGGCCTAGGCTTTGATTTCAAGGCCATTATTAAACCTGTCAGGTTCCAATTTTCAGGAGGTCTTCAAAAAACATCTCTTGTGTTTCCAGGTGTGCATCAGAAACAAACCTATGAGAACCTGCAGTTTCCCTCATTCTGTCATTTGAACAAATAAAAGTCTATCGATGACACTCCTAAAACTGAAATGATCTTTTAGTATGGCTGCAAACATGTTTACACTTCTGTGCAGTAATTCAAATCTTAAACATCCTTATCTTCTTTCTTCTTTTTTTTTTTTTTTTTTTTAATAATCTAATATGTAACTAAAAGTAAATTGAAACCTGCCTTGCTGGACTGGTTTGCTAGTCTACTGGCAATTTTCTTCCCTTCATGGTCTTTGGCTATATTTTTTCTGTAGTCAGTATTCATTTTCTTTCACTCGTGTGCTGGACCACTGTTTGATTCATGGTAAGAAAAAAGCGTAAGAAAAATCTGCAAGCAATACAAATATTCGTAAATACTGCTAGAAGCAAAACTCTTAAAGCACTAAAACCAGAACTTTAATAAAAATTCAAATAATTCTGACTTCACAACCTTTTTCACCATTTAATATATTTTCTTTTACCCCTGTTCCTGTACACCTAGCCCAAGGCGATTCAATGAATATAAATGGGGAATAAACCATCCCAGTCTACAGCACTGTCCTCTTCTGGTCCATCAACAAAGCCCCTTGTAAGGGTGATGCAGATATTAGCTAAAGGACCTCATTTCTGCTGGTGCTCCAAGCCTGGACAACACTATCCAAGTCTGCAGCTTTGAAGGAGGCTGCCTCCACACTGAGGTCTCAGGGGCAGCTTCTGCTCTTGCACAGTACAAAGCAGACCCAAGATTTGAGAGAGAATTTCTGGATTGTTTATCAGAATGGAAATGAGCATCTTCAGTCACACACAACTACTTCAAATATATTCTGCATGGAGCTAATCATTAAATTTTAGAATAATATTTTGCCATGTATTTCACTTCATTATCTACTCACATACCATTTAAACAACCTCATTCAACTCAGTTCCTCAAGCACTTTCAGGACATGCCGTCAGTAACTGGGTGGTGGCCAGATCACTGAACAGCCCCTAATATCCCATCAAGAGTAGGAAGGTTCAGAGTGAGTTTGATCTGATTATTACTTTTATTAACTTGATTTAGAGCAGCTCCTCAAGGCTCCAGCTATCACTGCTCATCACTGCACGGGGCCATGCCAACCTTTTCTATTTCAAGCTCTTCAAGATGGCCTAAGAAAGGACAAGGGGGGAGCAACTCGCTCAAGGTCAGTGGCACAGCAGGATCTCCAGCCCACAGTCTGCTGAACTCTCTGACATTTATAGCACTCACTAAGCACCCCCACACACAGACCACAGTCTCCTCCTCCTCCTCTTCTGATCCCTGCCAACTAATCTTCGGGTACTGCAGAAACTCCAGTCCGGATCCTTGGGAAGCACTGCAGTGGCCTTACCCTACAGCCACAAGGCCCTCAGGAGTTTCTTTTACCTTTGCTGATGCCCTGACAAGCATCATTATCCTCTCTCTGTCCCTGGCTATGACTGACTGGGAAGGGCATACAACAGCTGGTAGACATGAAAAGGCAGACAGGAATATTCCACATTTAAGAAAGGGCTGTACATAGGGACAAAACTCAAAATGTTAAAAAAAATCCCAAAGACTACAAAATACGTGTAATTAATTAACACCCCTCAGATTAGATCAGTACATTTTAGGTAATATATACATTTGCTTTCTTTACACTGCTCCTTTATTCAATTGCACAGTAAGTTTCATTATAGTGATAAGTAAAAGGGACTGCAGATACAATTTCCATGGTACAAACCCCTAAGGGTATCCACGTAATAAATGAAAACAGTGGTTTTTCCTGCTCAGGCTCATGATTTATCTGCTTGCATGGGATTGAACTGTGGCTTCCTCATTATAAATCTCCTCTAGCTCATGTTGTCTACACTACCTCTATTTCTCCCAATAAACTACATCCAATTTTCTTCCTCCTGTCACCTATTTAATGTTTTATTTAATACTTTTGATACCTGCTTCAGAAGCATTCTCCTCATGTTTTTTACTGGCAACATAAATAAGAAAAGGCTGAATTCCAAGCCCTTGCATCTCAAAACATGAGAAAAACCAAAGATGTATCTGTATTTTTACCTGATCTCACTTCTACTGTGGGCCAAAATAAAGCTCAGGTCACTGAAGTTGGAGGTTACTTGCAGATGGAGCCAGTTTGGGTTTATTTCTTCAGCCTATACTAACAGCCATTGCAGGAAAAAGGACCCCGACCCCCTCCCATCATGCCTTTTTGATTCCTTTTCATTCATTTAGAGAACTAACTAATGTGAAATTAGGACAAGTTACAGCAGGACAAGAACCATTTTGCCAGCTTCCCAGGTAGGACAACATCATATCAGAAGATCAAAACAAACAGTTTCTTTCCTGAGACTTTCCTTACCTAAGCTGCACGGATTTTACAGACTTAATGGCACTGACCTCTGTCATGGCAGACTACAACATCACTGATATTTATTAGTACAGAACAGAAGACGTGACCTACTAAAATCATCAGTCTTCCAGCTACTGCCTAAGCAGAGTTTCTGCCCATCATGCTATAAAAAGATGAAGCCCTGAAATTCAATGAGAAGTATAAAATGTACATTGCATCTCAGAAGAAGCAATGCTAAATGACTTACACACATGCAGTCCTTTTTTCCTTCCCATCATAAACAAAATTACCTCAACTGAGAAGCTTGAGGCATGATCTCATTCCATAAAGCCCACTTAAACTTGAAAAATAATTAAATGATGGCGCATTCCTGCTGCAGGCCCTCTTTGCTAGGGTAAATGACACCTAATGGGAAAGCTATTATCAGCTTATAGCAAAATACTTTTCTCTATGTTATCTTGACTCGCTTGGTATCTTTCTGACATGTGGAATACAATGCTGCTTCTCATTGTTCCACGTGGTGAAGTTTCTTCTCCAGAGAAAATGAAGCTTTGTATATGAAAAGCTCTACTTCTGTAGCTCCATTAGTACATTAATGTAGGATTTCATAGAAGGTATGGTACACATTTAGGCAAATACATGTCAAAGAAACACATACTAAAATGAGATATACAGAAGTTTTCACTTCTGTGAAAAAAGTACTAGGAAACATTCTCCTAGGAGAATACTTGTTTTCTGTGTATCTGTGCCTGTAGTGACATCACACGACCTGAAGGTAAAATTATGTACAGAAACAGAGAACCAACATCAGCAGACTCATCCAGACACAGAGTTTGTCTGAATACCTGTATCTCTTCCAGGCACACCTACAGGATGAAGCAGTCGCTCTGCTGTGACATTGCCTGCAATGATTAGGAAGGAGCCCAGCAAAGACTGAACTCCCTTTTCCCACCTCCCTAAGTTAGTAAGAAAACCTTGACAGGAGTAGCCCTGAACTACTTTTGCTAATCAGAGGTAGGTAGGTACCTAATCGGTAGGTTTGAAGGCCAAAAAACCCCACAACTAGCTTTATGGATTTAGAAGAAAACATTATGTATGGGGACTCATAAATATGGGGAATAGAGAGTCTTCAAAGAAGGAAGTAGACAACATGCTTTTCTTGCTTCTCCAACACTTTTTTAGCTACTTTGCAAACAAAGGGAGAACATGGTTCTGAAAGATCTGATATTGCAGGTTTACCTTGCTTGCTCTGTGCCTTGATTAAGATGCTGTTTTGTAAGCTAATAAAATCACCACAAGCAAATTCTGCTCTCCTGTTTTTTTCTTTACTTCCATAGAAATTAACAGTAACCTTAGATATCCTGAGAGTACAGATGCAAATTCAATGTAGAGCAAATCAATATGCATGTGGGCAAACATTACTTAGAATTACACTGGTTTTAGTCTAAAATCAGCACACTGGTTTTGCTAAGCCTTGCGTACTCAATATAAAGAGTGATCATAAATGTGTCATTAAAAAATCTGCCATTCACTATAACTTGGACTGATACTCAATGAAAAAGTAACACTAATGTTCATGTCAACAAACAAACGAAGTTTTGAGTTCAAATTACATCTAATGGTACAAATGACATTTCATGGTTTCTCCTAGCCCCACTGCATTCATCAGGCTACCACAAAATGGCACAACCAGAATTGGTATCATGGAATCCAAGGAGGACACGACAGCATTGACAACACAATGGCATTAAGGCACATTCATTCTTGTCCTATACCATTCAATATTATGACACTGTTAAACCTATATTGTCAACTCCAAATGTATATGCTTCACATTAATTAATTTTTAACAACACTGCCCTTCTTCCCATGGCATTTTACCAATGATTACTACTTACTGTTAGATTTCACATTAATGGTTTGCTTCTTGAATAAAATAAAAAACTCTATTACTTGTCAATCTTTTGATCTCTTCGTGTTTCAAAATTAACACAGGTTTCATTCGTCCTAGCCTTCTGGAAATAAATAGCTTGCAGTACAAAATAGTCAGGAAAGGCATATGAAACAAATAATCTTTCTCAATTAACTTACCCAAATGCATGAATGTAATTGAACTCATATACTAGAATTCTTTTTACTTGTTTCACTTGTATTTTAGAAGAGCACTTTATTCTATGAAGGACGGCTTACAGCAAGTAGGACAGTTACAAACTGTAAGGTGACAAATACGTCTGGTAATAGAGGTCCTATAACTATAAGAAACTGGCTACCTGCTTGTTACAGGTGCATATTAAACACTTCAATAATTCGAGTAAACGGATGTCTTGCACTCATCACTGCATTTTGTAATTTTACAGGATGACCATCTATTATAATCTCAATAGCAAAACGTAGTATTAAATACAGGATGTCAGAACTCTGCCTTCAATTACACTCATACAATCCTAGATGATCTTGTATACAAAATTTAAAGCATTTAAAAATTAAAAACAAACTTCACCTTTAACATTCTTTCCAAATCCCATAGAGGCAGGAACTGCACTGTCTGCTTGTATTTTACTATTTGTTTTCTCTTTCATCACCTCATCATCACTTGAAACATCATCAGAGTTCATCTTCTTTTTCTTTTTCTTTTTTTTATGTCGAGGAGGAAGCTTTTTCGGAAAGGTAAACATGGGAAATATCACAAGGAGCATTGCAATGGCACAAAGGAGAAATCCACTCCACCTAATGCCAGAAGACAGGAACAGAAATGAAAGCCAATGCATTACACGAAATAAAAACCCCAAAATTATTATTACAGGCTGTGCTGGCTGGAAAGACATATTTGCAAAATATGGAACATCAACATTAAGAGTAAAGGACTGAAGTGGGGGAGAGCCTTCACTGCACTAAACCCCTTAATTAGAAGATGTTTCTGTTGGCTTGTCTACTGATAAAGGTATTTATCCAGAACCACCAAATATTATGAAATAGTGTCAGCTTTGAGTTCTCGTAAATTTTCACTTTTGGTAATTACTCAGTACTAAGTGCTGAGAAGTAGATACTTGCTTTTACTTTGCCTTTCTTGCATAATCCCAGTAAAGCAATACAGTGTTCCTCTGGAGAACATGAAAAAAGTTATCCAAGGCATGAGAAGATAAAATGTCCAGATGGATACATCAGGGCTAAATCTGTTCTGCTTTCCAGTGCCTACCTCTCACTGCCCTGACTGTCCAATTCTCTCTCTTCCCAATGAAGAGCTTCCAAAACCTGACTGTAAACAACTGATGTGTTGCAGTTCATGCCAGGGTTTATGCCTAAAACACTGCAGCTCTGTTCTGTGACCACAACCTGAAATATCCCTTCACAAAGAATTTCCTCTGTCTTATAAGAACAGGGTATAAACAATGCTGCAATGACCCCTTGGCTCGCACGGAATGACTTGGGACATACCCAGAGAAGAGGCAATGTATGGGATGCCAGGAAAGCGCCCTTTAGACTGCAGGCATACAGTTATCCTCCTTCAGGCCAAGAAGCTTAATGAACTTTACCACAGCAACACAGAGGGGCAAAAGGGCCTTACTAGAAAATACTCTAGAGTTAACCTTCTGCAGTCAGAAGGCTGATAGTAGAGTATCAGATAACATAATTTCTCCTCTAAGTCCATCTTGCAATCAAAGACTACAGGGAAACATGGATAAACTCACAGAGATGCTTCCATAAAGGACAACCTCAGAATTCACCCACAGAGTTCCTCCCACGTACTGAAAGTGCAATTCTCACGATGTACTAATCTAATTGTACTGGGTTTATGTGGCAAGGTTTTGGTAGCAGGGTGGGGGCTGCAGGGGTGCTTCTGTGAGAAGACACCATGAGCTGCCCCCACGTCGGACAGAGCCAGCTCCAGCCAGCTCCAAAACAGATCTACCACTGCCCAAAGCGGAGCCCATCAGCAATGCTGGCGACACCTGTGGTAACTTATTTAGGAAAGGGTAAAAAACGTTGCAGAGCAGCTGCGTGAGGGGAGTGACAAAATGCGACAGAACCAGCCCTGCAGACACCAAGGTGAAAGAAGGAGGGGGAGGAGGTGCTCCAGGTGCCAGAGCAGAGATTCCCCTGCAGCCCGTGGTGAAGACCATGGTGAGGCAGGCTGTCCCCCCACAGCCCAGGGAGGTCCACGGTGGAGCAGATATCCACCTGCAGCCCGGGGAGGACCCCACGCCGGAGCAGGTGGATGTGCCTGAACGAGTCTGTGACCCTGTGGGAAGCCCACGCCGGAGAAGGCTTCTGGCAGGGCCTGTGGACCCATGGAGAGAGGAGCCCACACTGGAGCAGGTTTTCTGGCAGGACTTGTGACCCCGCGGGGGACCCATGCTGGAGCAGTGTGTGAAAGACTGTCTCACATGGGAGGGATCCCACGCTGAAGCAGGGGAAGAGTGTGAGGAGGAAGGATCGGCAGAGACGAAGTGTTATGAGCTGACCGCAATCCCCATTGCCCGTCCCCCTGCACCGCTCAGGGCGGAGGAGTTAGAAGAGTCATGAGTGCAGCTGAGCCTTGGAAGAAGGGAAAGGTGGGCAGAAAGTGTTTGTGGTTTTGTTTTTAATTCTTACTCTGTTATTAATTGGCAATAAATTAAATTAATTTCCCTAAGTCAAGTCTGTTTGGCGCATGATGGTAATTGGTGAGTGTTCTCCCTGTCCTTATCTTGACCCACAAGCTTTTCATCATATTTTCTCCCCCTGTCCTGCTGAGGAGGCAGAGTGATAGAGCGGCTTTGGTGGGCGCCTGGCAGCCAGCCAAAGTCAATCCACCACACTAATCTACACTAGCGTTTGGAAGTTTCAGTGAAGTTAATCATGGTACTGTGATACCAAATCATAATGATAAATGACTGAAGTTCTTTGCTTTCAAATCACAGTTTACAGAACAATTTTTACATTTTGTGTACATCCTTTACACTTAGAAAAGGAAGCTACAACAGGAAACTACTAATTATATATTTGTTCAAACTTTAAACATTTAGAAGTATTGAGTAGACAGGACTATTTACACAAGAAACAAAACATTTGGCCTCATATTTGTAATGCAAACATATTGCAAATTTTTAAATGAAGACAAATTCATATGCATGTGTAATGGTTTGTGTGGTAAATGGTTATGCAAAGGCAAACACCAAACAAACAGCCATGTGTAACACCATTTTTGTTAGAAAGATTGTGGAGGAAGCTTTCGTGAGGCAAATCTAAGTAACTGAAAGTTTTGACTAGTTTTGGTATTATGTAAACAGCAAATCCTCTATTCATTCATTTTAGCTGATAACATGCATGGATTAGAAACCAGACTTTTAGGAGGATTAGTCAGCACTATCAGGCAGGGAATAAATCGGTAGACTGTATAAAAATGTAGTAAAATCCCTTTCAGGATCTTAAAAGCAGAAGGTGAAAAGGCACTGATCAAAGAAACAATCTGTGGCAAAAATACACAGAAATCTGAAACGATCCACTCAGTGGGAAACAGCAAAGGAGACAGGGCCTGTGCTGTAGCACAAGATGAAATTCAAATTCAAAAGGACCATTATGGCAGCATACCAAGTGCTGGAGATGTCACAAATGCAGCACTGGATGCAATTATCTGCACTGTCTACACTTCACATGTTCCTGCAGAAATATTAAAGAACTGGAAAACAGAAAAAAGACAATATCAAAAATAATAAGGACACCTACAATGGGAAATGAAAGGTCAGAACAGGATCTGTATTAATTAAAAAGCCCTTATTTTCCGTCTTCTAAAGTCAAAGAAAATATGCAAGAGAATACCTCAAAGGCATCTGCACAAGCCCTAGGAACTCAAATAAAAGCAATTAAAGCTAAGGAAGGACCAGACACTGCTGGAGGAATTCCTTTAAACTTCCTGTGTCAAATGCTGATGAAAGACTATATGGGAAGATCCAAGCATTAAACAGAATCAGAACTAGGCAAACACTCAGAAAAGTGTCAGCAAAAGAAAATTTGATTCAAAGCACCTGACAGACTGCCAAGGGCTATTCTACAACTAATGAGATCCCTACATAGCACATTAACAGTTCTTGAAGACAACAACATGATAGATGATTTCTAACATATCCCTACAGTTACAACATTTGAATAAAAAGCAGTTTTAAACATTTGATGGGCTGGCATAGACAGCTGGCCTGTAATTCAGCCCAGAGCACCTACAGAAAGCCCAGGTGTGCAAAATCCAGGAGGGCAAACCCAGTTCTGTGAAACTCATGGAAGAATGAGATCAGAAATAACCCTGAGAAATAACCGCTTACTTTGTTTATCAGGTTTCACAAGAGAGAAACCAAGTTACCTGTCCTGCATATATGCAATATATGTCTCAGAAAGGAACAGCTTAAGTAAAAAATAGGCTTTACTGCAATTTTTATTGTCATATATCATAGCTGCTGTACTCACTCTTTTGTCTGTAATCATTACCTCCTTTAATAATGGAATTTTTTCACAGGATCTCTGTGTTAAGTTAGAAACCTTACAGCTATAATAAAGGAAAGATGGGAATCAAAGACACTAATTTACTTCAAAGGAGACAAGGCTGAGAAATCTCAAATATGACTGCCCATTAACTTATCTCAACTGCACCCTACTTTTAAAAAGTGTGTCAGCTGAAGTAAGTGCTAGACTACTCTCATATTTCAAATTGTTAGATTACATAAATAAAAATAAACTTGGCTACGCAGCACTTCCCTGCAAGGAGAAAATGTCACGGTCCCAGAAAATAGATTTCATTGGAATGTAAGTCTACACTTTCAGAGCTCTCTGCAACTGGGCAGTCAGTGAGTAGCAAGGGACAAAGGACCAATCCTCACAATGTGAGAGTCTTCATTTTAGTGGGTAGATAGCTTCAGACAGAGAAAAGAGAATGAGACACAGATGGTATGAACACCATCAAACTTTTATGAGAGGCCACCACAGATTGTGAAACAAATTACCAGAGAACAGATAGCAGGGTAATTTTCTCTTCAGAAATTAAAGAGAGAAAAAACTGACAGCGCCAAAAATGAAAGAGTAAAACAAGGACCTGGAACACCCTTCAGGGAAAGCCAGTTTCTACAGATTTAATCAACATGGCGGAAGAAGGAAACTCTGAATGACTTTTCCTTTTCTATGCTGGCTGGAATACGACTTTCCTGCTGAGATCCTACAACAGCTGATTTCCTGCCCTTGCTTCAGTCATATATGCATCACTTCTGCTGGCATCCCTGTGCAAAACTGAAATCACCAAGATACTTTGTTCAGGTAGACATTAAACACTGGAGATATATAAAATGCATTTAGCAATTTGACATGAAATTTTCTGAATGCCCAACTAGGCTCTTTTCCTGATTTTGCTTGCAAGGCCTGGTACAATAGATGTTCTCAAAGCCTGCCCACAGAAATGGCTGTAATAGGTGACTTCTCACCACTTTTGCCATGGAGCTCAGGGATTACAGCATTCCCATAGGACGTCAGGGATCCATCCCTGGCACTGGGCATCCATCCCTGCCACTCACTCTTTTGAGGGAGGGTAGTTAAACTTGTAATTCACGAGCAAGGACAGGCATTTTTTTGCCTGATCTCTCTCATACATTTGGCTATGACAACATTGCACATATATCCAAGCTAGCTTTAAACATGCCGTAGCAGCCATCCATCTGCTGTGGCATAGACCCTGGTGCAAATGGCCCAAGAAGTGGCAAACTGATGTGTCTGTGCTGCTTTGGTTATTTTACCTTCACCCAAGCTGTTTTAAGTTAAAACTCACACAGGTATGCCCACATCATAAGGCAGTTGTATCAGTGGCTGCATTACAGATAAAATCAAAAGCTTACCCCTCACTCATATAGCCCCACTGATTTCAATTAACAAATATATTTATGGGTCTGCTCATGATTTCTGTTGAGAAGTACGGATCAGGTGCTGATTACCAGTTCTGACATGTCCTTAAAAACACATGAAACATAAGAGTTTTATAAAGAATGTATAATATTTGGCTTTCATTTCAAATCTTTTATTCAAGAATACTCAAAGCACATTTTTGACACTGCGGCACATTCACAGGACAAACCTTTTCTGTGAGATAAGTCAGTATATACATGAGAGCACAGAGTCGTTAACCCCAAGGTCACAGGTTAACTGAGCACTCAGGTTTGCCTTTCTCCCACTGAAAATTTGGCTAGACAGTCCTGTGCAGCAATGCTCTTGGACTAAGACAAATAAAGCAGTGATAAATCTCCAAAGGTTTAAGAACATTCCAAAGAGAGAATTTTTCACATCAAACTGTCAGGAGAGATCACTGCAGGATAAATTGAAATGGATACGATCTGACTGCAATGGCACAGTGACAAACACTAATCCAGTGCATGAGAACTGACACTGCACCCTACACTTACGAAGTAGAGGTCTCCTCCTGGGATAATGAACTTAAGTCTTTTCTGCACTTGCACAAAAATTTCAAGGCAGATTTATGAATTATCTGAGAAAAGCCAGTTGAAGACTCCTCAAGACCTGCTTCCTCAAAGAGGTATTTTCCAAGGAGGTCACATACCAAAGGCTGCCCAAAGACATCAGCTAATGATTATGGCCATTACATCTCAGTGCTGCTGGAAGCCTACTATTTACTAGAGAGTACTGGGATGGTTTGCATCATCTGCTGCCTAAACATGAGCCATCACCCTGAGAAACAAGACTGGGAAGGCCATGTTCTGACCCCATTCAATCTCCTTCTCCTAGACCAGCGTAAATGAAGTCTACCATTTCTCATCCGGGCAGCAGAGCTCAGCGTTTCTTGCTTCCTGCTTTGGAAGACCAAAGAAAGGATGAATCCACCTTCCAGCAGGAAGGTCTTGGCCCTGGGCAACAGTGATCCTTGACGGTCTCCTGCAACATGGATATTCTGTCCTGCCAACCCTGTGCTGAGGACTGTCAGTCAGTGCCCACAGTGGTCAGAGCCAGTCCTGGAGCAGCCAAAAGCAGAAGGTTTTCCATGCAATGTGCCCATGCACTTCTGCAGAAGTGTTCCCTCTCTGTCACAGGCTAGTGTGTAGTAATCGACAGAAACTTCCTCTTCCTTGGCCTCCTGCTACAACCTTCAACTAGCCCTCAAGGGATATGATTGCCCAACCTGTCTCAATTCCTTACCAGCAATTTAGAGAGTAGTTTTGAAAAATGGTTGACGCTTACCAGTTTCCAATGAATCGGGGATCACTCTGGTCAATATAAACAGTTGTCCTAGGATCAACATAGAAACCAATAAGAAGTCCTCCTAGTAAGTATCCAGCTGCAGGACCAAGTGCTCCCATTACATACATGATGGCTGAGGAAATAAAAGGTCAGAGTTGTACATCAACAAAATAATGTTTTGTTAGTTATTTACACATAAAATCCAAAAGTAAAAGATGCCTCTTAAAGCAGGAAGTTTCATACCCCAGAACCTTTAGAGCCCTTTTTTGCAACCTTCAAAGGCAGCAACTTCTGCATAAGTAACATATTGATAAGAAAATTGCTGTTTTCTGTATGTTTTCAGTCAAATCATGGATGGAAGTATATATTACTTTGGTATTTTGGACGGAAACCATACTTGACTTTGACAATATTTTTCATATTTGGTAACACTTCCTTTGAATCAAAACAAAATTTAATACATAAATAGAAAAAATATAATTAATGGTAAGCAAACAGAAAAGCAGAGGATAAGAATTGTGTTAAGACACCAAAGAACAAAGTACAACATTCCAGCTTAGTTACCATCAGACTAATACCAGATTTAAAAGAACCATCAAAGTTAAGAAATCAAATATTCCTATTCTAGAGATTGACAGAATTATGCTTTTTCTGTGTAGCCATGGACTTGCCCCTGTTTTACATACTGATACCAGCAGACCATATATACTGTATTTCCTGTGAGACTCCTGCCTTGTTCAAAACATTTGATCTTTAAATTTAAAATTTTAATGCTATTTTAAAAGAAATTTCCCCATTTAAAAAGTTATTAAAATGAAAATAAGTTTCTCATGTGCAACCAAAGACACACATTTTACAACATCATCACTGAACGTTAGATGATAGCAAAATCCTTATCATTTGGAATAACAGAGTAGGAGATACCAATACAAGGCTCTTATCTGCTGTGTCTTCTACAAGATGCTCTTCAGAGTGCAGTCTCCAGTCCTGGTCCTTCAGCCATCCATACCAGGGTATGTGTGAGAAAACACCACAGCTCCCTCTAGTCTCATTTCCAGGTTTTGAAAGGTGGATAATTTAAAGCTGTCATTTGTCTTGCCCTTAAATCTTGGCAATTCCACTCCTTTCCTTTTCTACTTCTGCAAATCCCAAATCAATTTTTGAACTAAGCCAAGGTCAGTTATCACAACCTTAAATTCAGACGCCTTTTACAAGATCCGTATGAAGTTAACCCCACCATCAAGACCATAGCTATCTTCCAAAGATTTTTCTCTTATTCCCCTACTCCATCTCTTTCCTTCCTTAATGTATCCTGCAGTATTCATCGCTTCTAAGATGCTTCTGCCCTGCTTCCCATACTGTCTGGCTGCGACGAAAGGCAAGGGAGGTTGTAAGGTCTCTGCTATCCACTCACATGTCTGGTACCACCGAAACCCAAGCTCCAGCAGCACAACACTTGCTCAGCTGCTGCAGACCCACTATCTAGCACATGAAAAAAACAATTTATTATCTAATTCTCTGAAAACATCATATTCACGGCAAAATCTCTATCTCCACATGGTTTCTGTGGACCAGTCTCTCTCCCTGGTGGTATGCAGACTCCATCCTTTCTGGTCCCATCCTCAGTCAGGGAACCCTGCTGCATCCTAGACTGCAGCAGCTGAGGAAGCATAACTGAGTTGTTAGAGCTTGGGTTTCTGTGTTACCAGTTATAGTAAACTATATCTCATGGACAACATAAGCAAAAAGAAATCACTAAATCTGCCTGATTAAACCAAAATAACTTGTACATTTCATCTTATGTTTTGAAAGAAGAGAAAGAAGAAAGAGAACATTCTCAGGACTAAAAAGGGACTGCTATCTGAGAGCTCTATTCCAGGGGAAAAAAAAATCACAGAAGCTACCACAAAAGGTAAACTGCCTATAGTAAAAAATGCTTCCAGACTACAAATTGATTAAACAGATATATCACTTTTCTCTTTCTTAAAACATTTTCAGTTTTTATTAATCTGCAATTTCAAATAATTAGATTTTGCTGAAGTCCTTTTTGCATAATGGTTTCCGGAACTGTGTTCACTATTTAAATTTATTCCAGCCATGTTCCCTTCTGGATTGATTGTAAACAATTCTCTCTATGCTTAAAATGCTCCATTAGACATTGTTACACCGCTCCTTAGCAGTTAAGTGGTTAGATAAACCCCACAGTAACTGTTATTTGCAAAATCCACATCATGAGGAGGGAAAAAAAAACAAACTCCATCCACTATAATAAATTTTGTCCCATAAATGTTTGCTTGGAAAATTGATTCACACAACTACAGCAAACTCAGGTCTCTAAAAAGTTTACATAGGAAACACAAAGGGAGTAAAAGAGTGACCTAATCCATTCATTTCAGTATTCAGAAAAAATACTTATGCTGTATTTATTCAGCTTCAATTCCACCACTGAAACAGGCAAAATGCAGCCACTGCTTAGGCTTAGAAGCACTACCCAGATCGTGATTTTGTACACCTGGTAATTTCAGAGGTTTTTCTTCATCAGCAGAAATACTGTACAGTAAAGATAAAAATAACAGTGTACGCTGCTGCTCCGTTAGAGGAGGGAATGCTGTCAATCATTTCAGAAGTATTTTAAAACTACTGTATGCTGTTCAGGCTTTGAGATTTTTTTTTAATATAACTTACAGGTAACATGTAACTTTCTGGATCTTTCAGAAAACAGAGAGCCCCCATGTGCCTGGTCCAGGGCAGGAGGAAACCAGTCAGCACATGAGTTCCACGATTGCCATTTTAAGACACTTTGCAGAATCTTCCTCAGCACCTAGTAATGGCCACTATCAGAAACCGAACACTAAGTGCAATAAACTCATTTGGACTTCTAAATAGGACTAAAGATAGAACATGCCAAGTAAAAGATTTTGATATAAAGTACTTGAAAAAAATCTGCCCCAAACCTCCAAACCTTGCTGTGGAAGTGAAGGGAGAGCCACCTCCAAGCATCACCCTGGCAGGCTGCTCCAGGGTCCTGGACCATTGAAATTCTGGTCACAGCCCTCACAGCTATGCACCCCAATGTCCAGGAATAAAGAGGTTCCTGATTCCCAAACAGGCCACCAAGATTACTGGATGATATGGAAAGGAAACTTAACTGGAAACAGATTCAATCAGGACATCATCAAAACTGAACCCACTTCACAAATAAAAAATTCTGTGGAGAACTGTTCCACAATTTTTTCCACTCAGGTCACTAGAAGGACTCCAGCTTCTGGATGAAAAAGGTTCTGAAACATCTAGATGATGTAGGAACACCTTCCTTTCAGCCTCCTACCTGGCATTTCAGCTAGCTCTTTTTGGTCCTCCCTCTTAGAACCATGATCTGGGATCTTGATCTAGGGACTTGCACTGATTCAACAAGTGAGAAGTTTCAACAACAGAATTAACAAACATTTCTATCAGGAGACATGCTGGAGTACTGTGATGCAGAGGCAGGCCACATGGTATTCAGATGATTTTTTAAACTGCACTTAAGGAAATCCAGGATTTGTCTTTTAACCTCCCCGCCATTACCTTGACTGGTGCTTAGATTTCCAAGGTGCCTTCAAATTTCTTAAGTCATAAACAACTATGCTATAAAATAGCAGTAATATCTCCTTTCCTGTGGTAAAATAGAGATGATGTACATTCTCCAAGTTATAGCTCTACTCCAAACAATAAATCTTCAAAAGATAAAATGAGGAAACTACTGTTAATATAGACATATGGGCTACAACATTCATCTGATTGTCTTCTGATTGGTTTTCATTGAAATGAAAACTTGTACCTCTCAGAATTACTGCATTAGCCATGCATGTTCAATGCTGGCAAGTCACGGAGTACACTCCTCTGGAAACGTGGGTCTCTCCAGGAAAAAGCATCTGCAGGTCACCCTCTCCTAGCTGAATTAGAGCCATCTGAGAACTGCTCATGACATTCAACAAGCAGCTCAGACTGGACCTTGCAAGTTTTCCCCAGAAGCCTGTCATAGCTTGCTGCAGCTGTGATGTAGGATCTTAAGTCTTCAAACCAAAGCACAGGTTAGTCTACTAAAATGACATGGTATTTAAACAAGACAATTTCAAAGTCCAAAGACCTTGCAGATTTTTTAAAGTTTCCCTTTCCTCTGAAGAACTCAGTGCTGTGAGGAGGAGTTTGCATTAGCAAGCACACTCTTCTGCTGGGTGCACCTTCTTTTCAGTGACAAGGGATAGCCCTTCCCAGCCCTCCCGAACCTGGTCTTTCAGATCATAGTTCTACCTCTGACATAGACTGTAAGTAAGTAAAAATATCCTGGTTCAGACGCAGTTTGTTAAGTGCCCATTTGCTCCCATGATATCCAGCTGTGATTATTTTAATTCCTTTGAAGTTTTGTACCTGAGGAGCTTCTCTGCCTCACAGAGTATGCCCTCAGTGTGGCATATTACCTCAGGCACAACACCATACTAGCAAGGCTGTCTAGTTTCAAAACTGCAGCTGGCTATGGTTAGCCAAGCTTAGCCACAAGCGTCCACCACAGCGAAGATGTTGGATGGGAGAGAGAAAGGGAATCAAAGCAACAGTAATTGAGTTACACATGGAATTTACCTACCAAAGCAAAATAAGATTAAGCAATGTCATTCTCCTCCACTGAAAAGTTCATCCTGGGACACGTTGCAATGAATGCTGCCATTTTGACAGCATTTGATAATATTTTCTATTGCTTCTATTCATAAGAGATTCTTCTTCAACAGAAGAAAGCTTTACACAGAGCCTATTGCAGCAAAGACTGTATGACTACAATAAAACAGGCTGAATCCTCTATGGGTCCCAAAATCCCTGTGTTCACATCACATGCATGAAATAACTTTGTTGCCAAAGATTTTATTTTTTGCAATCTACCCACACTATAAAAATATACTGAGACAGAGGTCATAAAAATACTCTGAATGTCCTTTTCCTCCTCTAATCACACCAAATGACAACTTCCATACATTTTGCATATGGAAATATGTAATATATGTCCCTATGGCATCCTCAAATGCATACAATGTTAACCCTCCAACTGTGCCTTTTTATATTAGTAGTGCTAGTACCAATTAAAGTCACAAGCATCATATTGTGCCTAGATGATCAGAAAGTACACAACTTTAGTGGGCTACAACAGGCTGTCTAGCTTCCGGGTTCTAAAAAATCCACTTTGGTTTAAAAAGTAAAAACAAAGGCATATATTGCTCAGTCTCTCTCATCTCCTCTGTGTGCACACACATGTCACCACACAGAGTTTATCACTGGATGAGAAGGAACACTTCTGAAAGACCCCATTGTTCAAATCTTGGCAGCACGTCACCATAGTACAACTGTTCATTTCATACATGTGTACGACAAGCAAAATTTGACCTTTATTCTATTTTCAATGAAAGTTTAGAATTTGCAAAATCCTGCAAAAGCATTCTGGAGGTGTACATATATATATATATATATATATGCATGTTTTTTCTTGTCAGAATACTATGGCATTTTTGGTAGACTTTGCAGGTAGACTTTGCAGGATACTTTTTAGTGACATAGAAGTACAATCCTTTTGTATCTGTAGATTTCAAATTTTTACTCCAAAAACTTAACTGTCATTAGCATGAGGGTATTGACAGGGAAACAGAGATACAAAAGATAAAATTAATCCCCCATAGTCATGGAGTAGAGTAGGAAGTCCAGAGTATAATTTAATTAATCAAAGCAATAACTCAGTGTCCTACCTGCTGAACAACACTCATCCTGAAAGAATAGCACAAGGGAGAATAAAAACAAAACAAAACAAAGCAAAACATTCATGTGAATTTGCAAGAAAAGTCCCATGTTTATAGGCTACCTGTCTATGACCTGAGGAGTGAGCTTTAACAGAAATGGGAAGATGAACTTCATATAATCCTAACTATGTCTCTGTGTGTCAGGAAATGTAGGGGGCTACAGAAAAAAAAATACATAATCACGGGGTTACCACCTGGGATTTTGCAAGCAAAAGAAGCATCACCATGCTCTAGTCCTACTGGCAGCACATTTCCCTGGAAGGCTGAGCTATGCCGTCACTGGAGAATAAGCAGCGGGATATTTCTCTATGGTACTGAGCAGGTTTTAATTTCTGCACAGAACAAAGCTGACAGGTGGAGGTTTCAATGGGGAACATGTCTCAGTTCTCCCCTATTCCTCTCATGCCCCAGCACCATGATGGGGTAGCAAGGGACAAGGAAGCATAAAGCAGCTTCCAAAGAAACACTGCACCCATTCATAAAGGTGTATTTACCTCACCCTCTCTAAATTCACCCACACAGAGGCTACCCAAAAAAACATAAGGTTAAACCACTCTTTTGAGCCTGAGGACACAAAACTGAGAGGAGTTGTGAGAAGAAGCCAGGCAGACTTCTCAAAGCTTTTAAGTCAGGAAATCAGTTCACTTCCTTCTTTTCTTCATGAACACGCAACCAAGCCTATCTATACAAGCTTTAGGATTTTTGCTTTAATGTGGTTATTTGCTCAGGAAAAGACAATGCTTTGAGCATTACTGCAGTTCAGATAACAATATACAGATCAAATCTTTAAATCATTTCCTTTCAAAATGTATTAGCGTTACCATGACTTTAAAAGTCTCTCAGATCCAGTGCTCCACTCAAAACAATAAACAGAGCAACAAAACTACTCCAATAGCCTCTCTTGATCTTTGTATAGAATATATTTGTCACTATTTTCAAAGGAAGATTCTACAAATATAGGAGCCAAATTTATAGATAAGCATAGCCAAAACATAATTTTACATGCCTACCATGCAAACTAAAATGAATGGTCCAGCTTACTACTCCATTAAAAAATGCTGAAAGTTACGTTAAATACAAATATGTCCAGTGAGTTGTCAATGCCAGATGAAAAGCATTACATTTTTACTTTTCTCTTACAGATTTATTACTAAAATATCATTCGTATCAAAACAGGTATCATTCCCTCTCTTAAACAGCTAAGCTGCTTTATGCTTTGTATTCTCCTTTTGTGGTCTTATTCTAAAATATTACAATCATTTTCACAGGAACCAATTCTAACATCACAAAAAACCAGGAAAAAAAGCCCAAACAAAACAAGCTAAAACAGGCTGCCTATCCCAAAGTGTACCTCTCACATACACTGTCACTGCAATGCTGCTCCAAGTCACTTGCTATGCTGTGGAGTAACAGTGCCTACAAAGCAATTCATCTTAAATCAAGATTTCACAGATTCAGCGCTCGTCCTTAGGTTACACTATCAACAGGTGTGCGCATCCAAGCCAAAATCTGAAAACACTGAAAATATCAGAGAGGAAAGGCTTGCACTTGTACCATGTTATTTCACCCTTAGAGACACTCGGCTTAAGAAAAGATTGCCCCAAGAAAAACTAATCCAGTGCTTAAAAGGGAGTCTTTATTTCTTTATTTCTAAACCTGAGAACTGTAGAAGTAGAAACCCAAGGGGCAACTGGACACTGTCCCATTCTTTAGAGACAGCTGTTTCATTTGGAAACACAAATATTACTTCTTTTTTTCCTTCAAAATCTGTCTTTTCTCTCTTTGTATTCTCCTATAAATAAACATTTGCTGATGATATTACCAAGCATGACTTGTGATTAGTAAGTAAATACGAAAAAGATACATCTGCTGTAAGAGTTTAGTGAAAACATCTGCAATTTCTGACTGCAGTTTCCATATCAGTGTGGTTAACTGAATTTAGACACCACACATGAGGAAATTCTTAGATCGGATAATTAAGCAAATCAGGCTTTATCAGCTCTATCTGTTCTTAAACCAATTTGAAGGCAAGAACCTTCTGGTGACAGTATTCCAAAAACACATACAACTATCTCTGACTTGAAGCATATGGAAAGTCCCCGCTGATGTGAATCATCATGTGACCAAAGATAAGCTTGTCTATACTTGCATGATCAGAATCTAAACTGAAAACAAAGATGCTCTAACATTCTTTCCATGGACTAAGAGGCATTGGTCCCCTAAAGAGATGGGTTTTTTAAAAACAGAAGTGTCAACAACTACTTAAATGCATAAATAAGAGAACAATCAAACTGTCTTTCCTAAACCTCCAAGGTGTTTTTCCACATGTAGGGAATTTTGATTTGGAGATGCCCCATTACTAAATTTAGCTCAGACAGATGCACAAACTACTTGTGCTGAATGCAGTGAGACTGTCCAAAGATGCACCAAAAGGCAAAACTTTGCTCTTGGCTGTAATTTTCTGGAAATCAGTTCTCAAAAAAGCTCCACACCTCACCTTCAAGTTTTTCAAGTCTCTGTCAGTACATTGCACCATATACATAAGACAACGTACCCCAGGAAGGTCTGTGAGTTTCCAGACTCTAACTTTTAAAAAAAGCATGTTTCTTAGAGATGTTTTCTTCTGCAAATACCCTTAAATAATGGTATTAGGCAGAGACATAGACCCTTCATGTAAGTACCTACTGAGTGACTCCTCAGTCCCTTCTGAATTCTTTATCTGTCAGCATCCCAAAGTTACCTTCAATGAAACGTCATAAATGTAATGTTCATTTCCATACAGAAAATTATCTACTGTATATAATCACTAACCTAAATCCTAAGCAAACTACTATTCCAAATTATTTTAAAAGCCTTAACATCCAAAATACAAGAAATAACTTGTTAGAGAATTTCATTGTCTTATTTCTCATTCATTCAAACACTGAAAGCTAAATCCACAGTAGTGAATTCATCACTCACAGTAGTAGCATCCTTTAAGTCAGTAGGGCTACTCTCATGAGGCAAGCATGGCACTTCTGTCCTATTACTCAAGTGATGCTCCTAATAAGAGGACACTGAAGCTGTTGGCTGTCTTTAAGAGATAGTGGAGCAGCCTTTTGACTCACAGTCATTCTTTCCATTAAGTCATGTCAATTGGGAATCTCTCATCTTTGCCTTTTAATTGCTTGGCTTTGTTTTTTTTAATGGTTTGGCAGTTGAGGCTACACACACACATTTAATTTTCATTAGGGACTATCCCCAGGCACGTGCTTATAGACTCTGTTGATCTCAACTTCTTAAAACTAATTTTCATTTCTTTAGTATTACTTCCAACTAAACTGGAGTAAGTCTGGGGCATTCATCTGCATCTCATCCCCTTTTCTTTAGGTGATCATAATTAAAAAATATCAAACAGTGAAACCTGAAATTTGGCCTGCGAGCAGACCTCAACAGGCAGATCACTAATAATCAAATGTAAGAAAGAGACTGAAATATTTTTAAATTCTGTGATTTTAAAAATGCAGTGAGAAAGTTCGAGTCCATAGCTACAAGACCAGCAGAACCTAGCCCAGAAGAGTATTTGAGAATACTGGTATCTATCTTAGTTTTATATCATATTCAGGCAGTCTAACAGCATAAGCAGACAGGAATGTATTGTTCAGGTCCTCTTGTTTCTTTCAGCTGGAAGAATGCACCCACTCCAGGAGGAAAAGCAGGGAAGAACCTGGTGAGATTTATCAGGCACAGGATGAGATTTTAGAGTATGCCATCATGCACCATGGGAAGAACCAGCAATAAGTACCCATTCCTTAGCAAAATCTATGTACATTAAATATCTAATGTCTATGAATCTGGGCTTTACTAGTTATTGTGCACAAACCAGGTAATGGCAGACATAAACACCTGATGTTCAGAGGCAGGTTTGACACACATTTTGCATATTTCATCATTACCCAAAACCAGACCCTTTGTGCCCAGGAAACAAACTGTGAGGAAGAAACAGAGATAGACCGAGTATCTACTGAAAGGGAAGGTTAGGTGCTGACAGTCAAAGAATTTCTACATATATTCACTTTTCCTTTGTCCCACCAGCAAGACAACAGAACAAAGAAGTAAAGGGGGAAATTATTTCAATCAAGTTCTCTCAGAATTAATTTCCTTTCAAAAATTGGTTTCTGCCTAGGAGGCACAGGTTAATTATTGAAAATGTTGGTGATCGTTTTTCCCTTGACTATCTCTCGTTAATAGATTGTAAAGAAGGGCAAGCCAAATAGCATTTCTTCGTGTTTTCTTTGTAAATTGCACTTACATTTTCATCTTTCAACGGAAACAACAGGAATTACAGTTCATTACTCACATCTGACTGAAAATCTGCCTGTAAGCAAAAGCACATTATTCCAGTAATTTGCAGATGACCCTGTTAGTCTTATTAACATTTATTGTGTTGCTAAAGAAGTTATTTTTCTACATTCAAAAGGCTGAAAGCTGCAATAGCCTCAATAAGAAAAAATATTAAATAACCATTGGTAAAGTGAAATGCAGAACCATATAGCCATATTTGAAACCATATTGAAAATATTATTACAGGTCAAAGAGTCTGAAAAACATTTCCATCCATGTGTAACAGTTATAAATAGTGGAGGCTATTTTTTTTGGCTATGGGACAACACCACCATTTTATGAAAACCTCTGAAGTTTCAAAATTTGCTGTTTATTCTCATAGGAACAAACATTGTTTGGGCATTTTCACAAAATTGGAATTATGCTGAAATGTTTGTTTCTGGAAAAAAAACTTGAGCTTTGGGTTCTGGGTAGGGGTCTCTCCTTCCCTGCGTCTCCATAGAGGGATCATAAGATAGACATGAGAGTTCATTCAGCTTCATGTTCTGCTTGGAGACAGCAGTTTTTTGCTGCAGCACCAAAATGAGCTTCTTCAACATTCAAGCACAGTCTCCTTATCAACAACAGATGGACGATGAAAACGACAGCCTTGCCTTGTCTTCTCCACCACTGCCCACAACAAAGCAGCTTTTGGTTTTGATGCAACAGCAAAATGTTCTCAATGGCTCTAATCACAACTTCTAATAGAATTAGGGCAGGAGAAGTAAAACCACCTAGCAGGAAATGGTGCTTAGCCAGATCTTCGATAGCCAGGTCTAGATAGCCAGGTCTTGGATCGATATTATCTAAATAACAGGGGAACCCAGGCCATGACAAGCCTGACCATGGACCCCATGGCCTTAGTATCAGCAAAGCAGAAGAAAGTTCTGTATATCCCTGTGCCAACACCAAATACCAGGACCACCGTGAACTTCTGGGCCCTGACTCGGATTCACTGAACTAAAAGACTCCTGGGATTTAATACCTTGATTTAAAGAAGAAATAACCCTGAGTTAGGGAAAGTTACCTTCACCCTTGTGTAGACATCCCAGCCTATGGAGAAATGCCAGCAAGAAATGCCCCAGCACCTCCTTCCTTCCCCATAGTTAAGAAGCTAATGGGTGGACCTTGGAGAAACAAGTTGTTCCCAAACAACCCTGGCACGCTTGACACAGTCCCATGAAATAGGACAGAGAAGCACAGAGCTGCTGCTGTTGATCCCTGAAAAGGCCCTGCTAAACCAAATAGATCAAGGGATATGAACTGTCAGAGATACACAAGAAATTTAGAGAAAAAGAAATTAAGATCTCAGAGAGTCATGGAGAAAAGAGGGGAATACAGTTTTGTAAGAAACCAAAAGGAAATTAATTCATATTCTTGCTTTGGACAGAAAACCACCACAGACACCACTGTTAATAACAAACTGATTCTATAAATACATATGATTGCTTAGACCGTTTTAGTTAGGGTCCTGAAAGAAATGAATGTACATCTTACTGGGAAAAGTAGATATTGACATGCAAAGTTAATAATCAAATAAAAATTATGAAAATATTGTGGTTTGACATTATTAAGTAATGTGTTTTACATGGTTTGGTTTGGTTTGGTTTTGTCTATGTGGCAAGTAAAAATTACTTTATTTTTTTAAATGCTAACCTGTATTCCTACATAAAAGTCAAACTAATGTAAAGTAAGGTAAATATTTCAACCTTATAAAAAAGATAACTGTTTTTCTACATTTAAAAAAATATTAAATCAATATATTCCAAAAATCAAGATTTAATTGAATCATAATTTGCCAGAGTGAAACCATCTGAACATCTTTATCAGTGCTACTAAATGGCATAGTTTAAAAACCAAGTGCAGCATTGAAAAACTTATTACTCTTACAAAAGGTTCTCCTTAATGGTAATATTATAATTACATTTGTCCTCCTTTTTAAGATATAAATTGTCACTGTGATTTAGGGCTCCATTTGCAGCTCATTCCCAGTCACAGTAAGATATGTTAATATGTTAATAAAATATAGAAGTATTACCAACTTGCAGTGTTAGCATTTCCAAGAAAAATTTATTTATATTACAGGGATCCTTCCAAGGTATTTCAAAACACCATACATAGCCGATTCACAAAAACTGAAAAATTTAAAATCAGCTATAGTTACTTTCACTAATTAGGTAATTTAATTATTCTGCTGACATCTTTGGGGGAAAATTGGCCAATATCCTTTTATTTGGTCTGCAATTGTTTTAAAGACTGTTCATTCTGTTTCTTTCTCTCTTCTGTGAGTAGAATTAGACATGACAGCTTTGTTCCTCAATTACTTAGATTAGCAGATTATTACGCATATTGTTATTCTCCAATAGTAAAGGATGCTTTCACATTTAGCAGACAGACGTGAAAATGTGGGGGCTAGTGGCTACGTACAAATGACTTTCAGCCAACTTTAGGCACACTTTCATAGCAGTAACTTTTTTAACAGGATAACTAACTATATTATCTTCCTAGGGATGTGGCAGACTCTCTGTAAATGTGAGCGGTTCATTTTATGCTAAACAGTTTTATATAAATAGAGCTTTGCACAGGGGTAACGCTGTAATGAAATCTGATTCAACACAGATGTCAGAGTAAATGAACGTAACAGTCCTTTCTGGCCCAATAAAGCATTAAATTATCCCACAAATTCTCTTTTCATCTCTAACACAGTAGATCTTGCAGAAAGAGTCATCATCCTTTGCAAAGAAGGATGCCAAAAGACAAGAAACCTCTTCACCTTTCCTTCCTGGCCATGCTGCCTTGAGAAAGATCCAAAGTCCTTGCCCAGGTGAGGGAAGGACCAGAGCTGGCCCCATGCCCTTTACATATTTCACCAGTGTATCAGTTGCACATTTAGCAGAAGTAGCCCCGGAACGGGTGGCCTCGGTACTGGTTGCGGCAGCCAGGGAACCTCCAGGCTGTCCTGAGGCACCCTGGGGCATCCCTCTCTGCCAGGCCGACCCTGAGAGCACCAAAGAGCAAGAACGCACCAGAAAAACAGGAGCTGGTACTGATGCCTGGACTCATAGAAACTGCTCAGCCAGGCCAGGCTTAGGAAATAAGTTATGAAGTACCAATGAAAATAAAATATATTTCATTACTTAGATTTTGCTTACTCAAGCAATTCGGTGACCTTTTTTTTCTAGTATCTTTGTCCATTTGCATCCCTTCTCATAGGGAACATGGTTTTGGTTATTTACATTAGGAAGATTCAATTGGAAGGTTACACTTATGTACAAAATCTGCAAACAATCACAGGTTTCAATCGGTTGACCACAAGCAAGTTACTTGTTGAAACTTTAGGCTTATGTCTGCAAAGAAAATTAAATTTGAGCCCTAAATCCCACTGAAATTCATTTAAAGTTGGATCCCTTGACTTCCTTAGGCTCCTTGGGAAATCTTACCCTCAGTTACTAAATTACTCTGACAGAGAGAGAGAAAGAGATTGACAGGGAGGTCCTCAAAGAACGATACTGTAGTTGCTTGGAATAACCATGATTGCAAGTCTTAGCAGTGGTCTCTGCTGCTGTCAGAGCTTTTCCAAGTCTAATGAAAATTGATCTGGCATCTTTCCACTCTATGGGAGTTTTTTACAACATGTGACAGAAGAGAGATGTCTTCACACACTGCTGGACCCTTAACTACATTTCAGATTCATACTGATAAATTTGCCAACAAAGCAAGTGGAAGCAACGCAGCTCATAGGCAGAGAAAAAGAGTAGAAATGTTAATCACCAAAAAATGTAAACTTCTGGTACTCCTTCAAAGAGCAAATATAAAGCATGCAACACATTTCTATATTGCATGTTATACTTAACTGCAATTGTAATCCATTATACTGATACTTTCAACAAACTATATTGTCATGAGATTAATTTATGACAGTATAGATTAAGTTTCAATACAGCCCTCACAGATATTTATTGAACACATATACTTGAAGATGCGGTGTAAGCCTTAATCTCTTATAAAACAACTAAAGTTATAATGTGAAAGTTGAAATGATCAAATGCGAGAACACCAGCAATAAAACTCTTGAATTTTCAATCACTGTTTAAACCATACTTGCTTCTAATAAACTCCATAAATAAAAATACAATCTACAATAAAACATTTGCCTTAAGAACAAAAATATCTCCGGTTATCACATTCCCTTGAACTAAAAATGTTATGTAAATTACTTATAAATTAATATAACATGCCTAGTTCAATATTTTTGTATCATTACACCAATAATTAGATTTGACACATTCCTATCCCTAATCTAAATTGCACGTCTATAACAAATTTTAAAAAACATCCAAAGATGACAAGTCTACTTCTGCCAGCAGTGCTAACACTACACTCAGACCACAAATGGTTCAGACAAAACAAAGTTAAAAAAGGGTCTTTGCAGAACTTCTGAGAAATGCAGACCTTCATCTACCATAACCTCTTATACAGGTAAAGTTCTTCGGCTGTTTTATAAAGTATACAATGGTAACACTCATACACAGAATACAGGAATCAAACATAGCACAGTAAATTCAACTCTGAGATACCTCTTGCCGTAACTTCCTCTGCTCCTCAACCAAGCTCACCCATTGCATCACTGAGGTCACTCTGTGTTATACTGGAGTGACACACCCTTGTCTAGAAGCCGATTCTAAGCCCCAAAACTGTGTAAATCCTTGTCAAACACATCATGGCTGCTCCATTTGTTTTCCTAAACAGCACAGCTACTACTACTTTGCTCACTGCTTTGTAACTGCTTTGTGGATATTTTCTGAGCCGGAGACGTACTTACAGAACCAAGACTCTTGCTGGATCAAGCGCAGTTGAATCACCATCTGCTAACTCGTATAATAAACCACTCAGGCAAATGTTTCTTTCAAAACAGACAAATGATAGTAACACAGCATTATGCATTTCAAACACTAAAACTGTTGGGAAAAACTTAGCAACTAAAAGATCAAAACACTGTAGTGACACCACCACCAGCAGAGATATGGCAGCAGAATCAGACATTTGTTCTTAGCAAATATAGCTGAATAACCAAACTAAAATGTTACTTCTCAGTTTCACATGTGTGAAACAATGTGTAGAAAACTCTAACAGCATGCATCTCCTTTTCCAGAGAAGGAACAATTCAGAGGTACCACACCAGGCTCTTACTTTGGGATATTTAGCACACGGCTGATGGACACTGCCTTCCCTAGCTGTTTTTATGAATCCATCCTTTCATTTTAGTTGTACCTTTCTAAGTGTCCAGAAAGTCTTTTGTTTAACAGAGTTTTTGGTTTTTTGGGGTTTTTTTAGTTTTTAGTTTTCATATAATCACAGAAAATACGTAATGTTTCAATCATAGAAGAACTGGCTCAGGAGATGAAGTAAAAACAAACTATTTGCATAGGCCAAAAAAAGAAAACAAAAAATAAAAGTTTAGATCACACTATGCTCTCCTTCACATTGATGTGATACAGAAAAAAAAAATCCACAGAAGTCAATGAAATGTCTTCAGATTATCACAGGAAGAAACAAAATTAGCAAACAGCTTTCTCTACTTATTGCCCAGCTTCAGGAATATCCTGAAGACTCACAGGTGTAAAATCGGAGCACTGATTTGGGGAACAACTATTTACCACCTAGTTATTCAGTAAGTTCACCTGAGTCATAAATTTCATGTGTCGTCTTTACTGTTGATACTTTATTCCACTCAAAACAAAAGAAAAATAGAAGGCTTTTATTTCTGTAGAGGTTTTGTTTTAGGAAACAAACATTTGCAACAATTCCAAAATATCATAGTTATTACTATTGACTGGTCTGTTTAACTTCCTCTCCAAAGTCCTCCACTAGGATGGCATCACTGCACAGCCTTCCCGGAGGTCCTCCTGCTCGTCACCCAAACAACAGTTCTCCTGTGCCTCAGGCTGAGGCTGTCATCACTCAGTTAATACAACTTCAGATATCTACAGCTAGGAAAAATGTAAAGGAAGGCTAAACAATCAAGTTTTAATCTTAAAGAATGGAAGCTATTCCCCCTCCTGCAATTTAAATAAATAAATCAATACAATACAATAAAACCAAGCCAAAAGCACATGCATAAATTTTCACAGCTAGCCCTGTTACGCTGGAGATACTGATCTCTGCAGAGACCCATCACCTTTGTTTATAAGAGGAAAGAGAAAAGTCAGGCTTGAAAACAAGCCCTTCACAACTGGGGGGGTTCGACAGAGGTTCTCTTTGGCACTGGTGTGTGGTGGTGTCCTGCCTTGTGCCTTCACACAACTTTACCAGCCTACATTTCTGCAGGATCACCTACTTCCACTTATTGCCATTCTAAAAAAGATAATATATTACTGTATCTTCTCTACCTTCCTATTTTATTAATTTTTAAATGAAAATTCTTTGACCTTCCACTGTAAGAATAATATATTCAGAATCAAAAGAAATACCTCATTAGGCTGTAACATCCATTTCCCTATGTGCTACTCAGTGAAAGGACAGTCCTTAATCTCAAAGGTTATTCTGCACTATTTCTTTTTCTTAGATCAGGCTCATCATCGCAGTATCTGAAAGCAGATTACAGTATGGACACTTCAGCATGAATTGAATTTCTCCTGGTTTTCAGAAATGAAAATGAAATGTTTCAGGTAAGGGAGAACCAAGTAAGTTTGGCAGCATCCTGGGGAGATGTCTGCTTGTCTGTGCAAGATGCTGGAAGAAAAACTCCTACTGCAAAGGAAGGAAAGGGAGCATGTCTATTATGGGGGGGATGATAAATCTCTATTATCTTTTTTTCATTTATCATTTTATCATTTATTTTCAACATCCAATATTGCGTAAAACCAAATAAGTTTTGTATTTGGCTGCTATTCTACACAAGCACCACATTAATGAATAATGTATTGCCATTAATTACATTACCTTGAAAATTTGTATTTACAAGTGTGCAAGAAGCATATCAATGGATAATGTACTGTGACCTACAGTGTGGGAGCTTCAAACATTCACAGTAATAGAGGGAAAACCCTGCAGAGAAAATATTCCACTGAAAGATGTGCAATGAGGAAGTCATCATTCCAACTATGATATTAAAGAAAAATCCTCTCTTCCAAAACACTGAAAATACACGAGCTATTCTCATTTCAAGAAAGTCTATGACTAAAGGAGTGAAACTTTTCAGGCAGTTGTAAAAAATTCAGATGTTTGTTGCCGCTGCCTCTTTTCAGGCTGCCAGAGAAACCACTGCAGGCAGCCAGCCTGCGTTTCAGCTGCCACGCAGGGTTTCACCCGTGTGCCTGCGAGCTGCTGCCCCGGGTGATCCTGAGAGCCACCCGCTCCCCAGTGTCCCGGCTGTCCCACTCCCACCCGCTCCCCGGGTGCCACGGCTATCCCCCTCCTTCCCATGAGGGCCGGCAGCCGTGGGCAAGCTACGGGAGGGAGCTGACGCGGGATGAACCTGGCCCTGCCAGCAGTGGTGAGGGAGTTTCTGTCAGAGCAGCCAGGAGGTCTGATCCACGCCGTAGTCACAAAATCCTCGAAACCAGGGCCAGGGAAGCGGCAGCAGCGCTCGCCCACAGCGAAGGGAAAGGAGCGGTGCGGTGGAAGACCTCCCTCCAGGCCGCACACCACGCCAACGTGAAAACACATCTGCTGGCTGACAAAAACTAAGGGACAGCCATCAGCGAAAACGGCCTCCAGATCCAATTCAAGTTAACACTAACCCTTTTTTTTGCATTATATTAACAGCATATTGATGCTATTAAGGGTATCCAGAAGGCTGCAATTCAGAATTCAATGCCTTATGTTCATTTACCAGACCTGTAAGCTATGACCACGGTGCTAACAACATTCAGCTGGAGAGTCCCAGAAGACTAAGGAAATGAAGTGCTATACACTTAAAAATCCATCAAAATAGGAAAATCCAAATGCTTTTGTTCAGCTTTTTTCTTGTGACATAAATAATCAATAAACATTGTGACTCTAATCCAGTACTTTTGATTTATTCCTTGGAGAAAGTATGGACTAATTACCTTGATATGTAACTCTTGGACCATACAGTAACGTGCGGTAAGAATACTTCAATCACACAATACCTGCAAAATCTGATTACATGTAGTAACAGGCAATCAGCACAATACAAAGTATTAAATGCAATGTGATACAGAAGCTTGCTCCCAAAATGGAACAATAAAGCTATTTGTACAGACAACCATCAGTAGAAGAGGTGACATAGGGTTACCTAAACACAGGCAATCTCTAAACAAAAAAGACTGTGGCTGGCCCCTTACAGCTATCCAAATTGTCTGTGATTATAAGTATACCTCAAACTGGATTATATTAGTGCTCCTGCACAAAGAGTAAATCATCATAGAGATCATCCTTGTATTAACGCACACTGCTGAAACACATCAGGGAAACATTTTACAAAATGTCAACAAGTAAGCCTGAAGTCACAGAGCTGATATTCTCAGTGGGAGCAAACGGAAAAATTCATACTCTCCAGCCTACTGGAGTCTAAATATGTCTTGAACAGTGTACTGGATGAAAACAGCATCAAGACGAGTTACACAGAGAGAGTGGTCTTCAAACAAAATGGGACATTACTTGTATTTTCCACCCAAGAATGAATGGAAGCTAAAATGAATGATAAGAATTGAGAATTAAAGAGCAAAAATGCATCTCAAGATGACAAGCTATGCAAGTAACTATATACTGATGGCTAAACATTTTTCCATCAAAAGTACTTTTGCCATCAAACTCAGATTAATAAAAATTATACCTGTTCCCCAACTGGTTTCACAATGGAAAAGAAACCCTGGGGTTTTTTTCCCTAATTGGTCTGGTGACTTGAGAAATGTTTAATAGAAGACATGCATTTTCATTATTTCAGATTACTTGAATAAATTTGGTACAAAAATCCCAAGAGGACTTGTTATCTGTTTAAAAATGAAAAAGCTTTAGAGATCTCATCCCAGTCCCGTTCAATATCAGGTGTACCTCTTTATCTTCAGGAGGAATAAGAGTGTGCCATAGTCAGTTGTGATTTATTAACTTTTCTGGAAAGCTTTTCTGAATCTAATGTTCATTAGATGCATGACTTGAGAACCACAAGACCAAGGCGGCAGTAACCCATCATGACTCTGGCCTCCATAAGCACAAAAGCACTAGTATTAATTAAACGCCTCCAGACCTTCCTTCCTGCTCTGACTGCGCTTGCTCTAGAGCTAATTGCTTCTCTCCTCCAGCACACACTTACGGTGCCTGCCCTGCTGCATAGCAGCCAACTTCATGTTTTCTAAATGGGATGAGCAGCCTGCAGACAGTAACTCTGATTGCTTCAGATCTTTTCAGGGTGCCTCGTAAGACAGTTGAAATGTTTTATGCAGACTAAGTGATCTTAGTTTTTCTTCATCTGAATTTTTCATATTAGGAAATGAGCTGAATTATAAAACTCAAAATCTCCTTGGCCTTTCTAAAGCAACTGCAGCAATTAGAAAGATTAATAGAAAGGTCTTGATTGCAGCTGACATTACAATTGTGAAACATTAACATTTCCAGCTGGAAAGAAGGACTTAGTTAATATAAAGATTAAGAAGTACTAAAGAATCTAGGAGATACAAATGACAAATATGTTTATCAAAAAAACAGCTCTGAACTGATGACACTGACTTGTGCTCTATTATTACTTGCTTCACAATCCCACGTAAGAGGATTACTGTCTATTTTGGCACTATGTATAACAACAGTATACAGCACATCACTAAGGGGTTGTACAGAGGCTGCCTCGTATCATCACACCCACACATATATTCTTCAAGTCAAATCTCCCACATCAGAAAACCACCAGCTGTCAGTTCCCTGAGCTCCGCACCGTTTTGTTACTCAAGAAAATGAGGGTAAAAAAGCAAAAAATCAACAAGTCTTTCATTTTCAATTTAACAGGAGTGCAATACAGCCTAAATTAAGGGCAGAATTGTTGTATTATTTTTCAGTCTTCTGCATACAAAAATAACCACACTGCTCCTTGCACTCCATATCCTGATTCAGTAGAAAAGCAGCAGACAGCAGTCCTAAGAGCATCCAGGGACTCTCTGAGACAGTCACAAGGGTTACGCTACCATCTCTTCTAATGCTATACTACTAACTCTTCTAATATTTCCGGACAGGCCATGCAAACCGGGATTAATCCAGCACTAGAAGAGTTGCTTGGCCCAGCAGTTGTACTTTGGAGAAATCCTAATGCTCAGATCACAAAATAACTGATCTGAGCATCTTATTAAACTAGACGAGGGAAATTCACTACATTCCTAATACACTACACCATTTTTTTCCTGTCAGGCACAATTCAAACAAAAAGCAGATGGCACATAGTGTAGGATGCCTATCTGCTAATATAAACCTCATGGCTATCAAACTCTTCTACCACCACCACTCAGTAGTCCTCTCACTGTCTGGGCCAGTTACATCTTCTCCTACAGGAAAGCTGTCAACCTTGACCCAAGAGTTAGTAAAAGATTTCAGTATGCCAGCTTGGGCAAACAATGAGATGTCATTTCTCGCATACCCTGAAACCGTGACATATAATAAATCCCTCCTTTAGTCCTTGTAATACTCAAGATAGGTATAAATACACAGTACAGCTCTGAGAATTAAAACCTGGGGTTTTCTTGAAAGCATTGCACTGCATCAGACCCACGGTAAACTCTTCTTTTTGTAGGATTTAAATTTGGAGTGCGGGGATGCAGGGGACGATGAAGAGGGGAATAAGGACGAAGGGAAGTTAATTATAGATGTATCTGATCATAAACAGCTCACTTTTACCTTATCCAAATACTTAAAATATTACTACTTACCCAAAGGAGTAATAGCTGCTCTAACGACATCAGTGTAGGAACTCTTAAAATTGTATTAGTTCATATATTCCTCTATTTTTCTCTGGTAAATTGAATCTCTTACCCTTATTGTAGGCTGAGAAGGCACATATGTACCCAAGGCTTCTGATTCACCACGTTTAAAAGCTTTTTTCAATTCCTTTCCCATTAGCTGGCCTGGCAAATACCAGTCAACCAGTTTTACCTCATTTCTCATAGAAAGCTGATCTTCTTTTAATTATTACAAAGGCATGGGTGCAGTAGCGTTACCCACTCTTTATTTTGCCTTTCAAGGCAAAATGCCTCCCTACTTGCTTCTGAGTGTCCGAAGCTAATGCAATTACCTGTAAACTCAATAAGCACAATAAATGTCCACATCTAAGCAAAAATCAATTACTAATAAATATCAAGTAAGGCAAGGAGCAAAAGCTAATGAGGAACAATCTTTTTTTTATACTTCTGCATAGGCTCAGTCGCAGAGGTACTCCTAAATGCAGAGGGCACTCTTTTAGAAGTGCTCATCTTCCTTCTCCCAGAGCTTCTGGAGAAGCCATAGGAGTAAACATGGATACCATTGCCTACTTTGCTTCTGCAGCCAAAGCAATTCATACTGGCCAGCTATATCTTTGCCATTATAATCACCGTCCCATTAAAATATTCAGTCACTGAGGTCAATGAATATACAGAGCTTCCACATATCAGAAGAGTGCTATTGCTACTTAGGAACTATGATTTACAGTACAGCTCTTCCTTCAAGCATCAATTCAGTCCTCAGCTATGCTTTTGAAAAATTATTTACAGTATGGCATTACATTACAGTGGTGTAGCGCTGAGTTCAGAGCCTTTTTACTCTCCTTGTGTAACAGGACTAATATTCCTCCAATAACACAATGCAGGTGTGGTAACAAACTAACACCTACCTTGTTTCAGACAACCCCCAAATCCCACTTCCTTCCCTCAGGCATGCTATTAGCAGAAGAAACATAGTTTTCTGAAATTCCTATTTTAGGGCAATTATATAACTTAGCAGATAAATGCCTGAATTTGTGTGCATCAGCACTACCATACTGCAGACTCAAAAGCTCATGTTTTATCTATATTCCCCGACGACTGTAAAATTTCTCTAGGGATACCCTCACTATTTCTGTCACTAGACAGCTGTATTAAATCAAGTTGATACAAATTGCCCATCATGTTTACAGCAATTACAGACTCTAATATTATGTAGTGGTCTTCTGTGAATTTTTTACTTTTTGAAATGGGAGGGTTATTACTGAAGCTATTTGTACTCCAGAGGGTTACACACTATCAAACTCCTTTTTCACTCACTGGGATGAAGTAAAAAATGGAAACATAAATTCAGATTAAAAATCATGAAGTGGCAAACTATTTTGTTATTATTTTTTTTAAACTCCAGTTACTGAAATGGCAGGGATCGATGAATGGCGTGGAGAGCCATGTTGCGCAAAGGTGGGAAATGCAGGGCAAGGGGGAAGAAAAGCATGGGCAGAAGGAAAGCTTCTCTTGTTCTCTGCATCTCCAAAACGCCCTGGCCTTGCCAGGGGCTTTCCTGGACTCCACAGACACTTACAGCAGCATCTTCAGCCCTTCCCATGGACTCCACCTGGAAGTGGCCCCAGCAGGTGCCCCCGGGCCCAGAGTCCCTTCTGGCTCTGCCCCCGCCACCTCAGACTGCACCAAAGAGGCACTGCCCGTCCCGCACCGCTGGCACTAAACCTCCCCTTCTCCTTCACCTTTCCCTGTTTTTCTTCAGCTGAAAAATCCCACCTAACCAGCAACCTCAGGGTATTCTGCTCATGAATTTTACACGGTTTTGACCTCTGAGCCTATGAGCTGATTCCTTTGGGACCTTTGATGGAAAAGGCAGAGTTTTCAGTTGTCTTACACATAGCAAAACCTACTGAGTCAACAGCTCAGCTGAATACAGCAATTTCTCTTTAAGTACAGGGAAAGCTTAACACACAGCAACATCAGATAGTATCTTACAGAGTATTTCCTTTACATATTTTTAGACGCAAATGAGGCTTGCTTGACACATTCTGTTTGAGTAATTACAGGTTAGCAGCCACCACAGTATGCTCACAACTATTTCCCTATCTACTTTGGTTTATCTACAAAAACACATTACTTAAAATTACTTCTGGGGAGGTCAGGTATTCAGATTTTAATCTAACCAGGGACTGAAAAAAAAAAGTGGGAACCAAAGTGTGATTGAGAGCACTTGACTTAAGGAGCACACCGGCACCCTTGAGTACCTACATGACACCTGAAGTCAACTGCTGTGAACAAATCTGTGACAAACACTGGAATAAACTACAGCTTGAGTATGAAACAGCAAGTCAGAAGATATCAGAAGATACACTCAGCCTATAGGATTATCTGAAATATTCTGACTCTAGAGTACAGCTTAATTAATCCAAAAGGGAAAGGATACGACCACAGGAGAATCCATCCAGGATCTACTTTTTACCGTTTAGAAGAAGCTGATAGAAAACAGACAGATAAATATGTAAAGTAGTTGCTAATTTACAAAAGCTTACTAAATTCAAACAACTGAAGAGCTGGTAGCTGGTTTCAGAGCAGCACTGGATTTTTAAGAAAATCAATGCTGAGACACTCTTGAGGCTTTCATTCTAATGCTGTAAGCACTAAAGATAAAAGGCACAGAGGGTAACCATTAGATAGAGGTCCTACTGTGTATGGTGCAATGCAAAGAAAGTGTTAACATCAATACATGCAAGGAAATAAATGGGAGCACCCCAAAAATATCCCAGCAAGCTAACGAAAAGAAAGCAAGCTGCTGAAAAGAAACCTGTATTGAAAATAGAGAAGAGAATCAAAAGAGGAACACCACAGGAGCATACACTTAGTGGGCATGCAGTACTGCTTTGCACATACTTCACCCGATACGGTTGAGGTTTATTTTCTTTGAGTAATTTTCATATCCACTTGTTCAAATTGCAAGTAAAAACATACATGTTTTTTTCTGACTGCAGCTCCTCCAAACTCACCATAAAATGTAATTCATACCAGAGTACGATGTTCTTCACTGGTGTAATTTGCCTTTGCTGCCAAGTAAGCTGTTTACCTACGTGAGAATTACTGCTTTCAGATTAGACTATCGGATCTAATGGCAGCATAAAATAGCACTCAAGTTTCTGTGTTCACACTTCCCAATTTCTCAGGTAAGAACAAATTCTCTGTGGCAGAAGAGAAGGGAAGAGGGAAGACCCGGCTTTGTTACCTCTCCCATTAACGCCATTCAGTGTGTCTAAATTTCTGGCCTTGTGACAGCACAACAGATGCCCAAACTCCCAACTGTTCAGCAGCAAAGCAGGACACAGCCCATACTTCTTCGTACTGACAATGTTGACTTATTCTTTCCCATCACGGGAAATGTCCTATTTTTTTCTGGGCACTTGGAAGGAGTTGGGGTACAGATCCAGCTGACTCAAGTGAAATTAGCTAGCATGCACACTGCAGAGTTGTCTGCTGTCATAACTTTGCTAGCTCCAGCCCATGTGACCCAATAGTCCAACTGAGCCCTGCTAAACGCACCACGGTGCTCGAATAGGAGCACGGACATCAGGACTCAGAAGGCCAACAGAGTTGTTTGCTCCTTGTGCAGAGCCATCACTTCTAGAGGTTCCCCAGGGGAAAACATTCCCCTCTTCTGACTGTGCCCTTCAGTGCCTTCAGATTACAGCCCTAATGACTCCCAGCATCCCACATCGCTGCTGAGGGGGGCTGCAGAGGCACCCTTTGACTTGGAGCTGAAATTTTAATGGCTCTGGCAACGATTCACAGGAAGGCAGGTGATCGGTTCGCCCTGCCCTCAGTCCATGTGGCACCATCCCATCCATCAGCAGCGCGAGACAGAGCTAACACTTACTTTGACCCCTACAGTCAACAGAGGCAACAACTGCCAGAGGGGATTAGTTGAAGTACGTGCCGATTTTGCATGGTAACTTCTCAACTGTTTTCAAAAGAAATGGGAAAGGCATGTAAAAACAACAAAAAAAGGAAAACTGAGTTCATGCTTCCTGAGTAACAAGGGTTTTAAAAGTGCGCTCAGGGTGAAAAAGACTTAAAATAGGACTAAAAAGAGAGCATGAGACTAAAGAGTCTAATATGACTGAGTTACTTCTCTGCTGTTTTAAAATCCATGGATGAAATCCATTCACCTACTTTAAAAATCAGAATTCTTAGATGCTGGCCTTCAGGATGAAACAGCAGGTCGAGCCTCATTTATATAATTGCCCGTGTTCCCTGCACAGCCAAGACAGAAACCTCTGTGTCTGAATGACGGTAGAGAGAAATCCAGTCTCCTCTCCTTTGACTGCATAAGCACTTTCACAGCGATTAAGTCCTCCCAGGTGAGGCGGCCACTGAATGAAAGTTAAGGGAAAATGCATGAAACACAAAGCATCTCTAATCCACTTGCAACAGGAGTAGTTACGGTGACCCTTTACAAAACAGTCAGGGTATCCAGCAGACAGCTAAAGTTTCCAGCCCCGGGGTAATCAGACACTAGATCCCAAGCCTTCAGTTCCTGGGAGAAGGTACAAACAAGCTGTTACTCAAAGGCCACTTTCACATCTAAGGTTCCAAGCTTCTCCAGGGATGGCAGCAGGTTCAGACACTTGTCTGCCCAAACGAGCCCTGCCGCAGAGCTTACCAGAGAAGAAAGGAGCTGCTCTCCAAGAAAACACCATTCCCAAGCTTGAGCAGGTGAAAAGGGCACTGTCGGCCTCAGAAACATAATGCCAAACATTTTGACAAATGCTAAGCAAGGAAAACAACTGGGCCTGGGACTTCAGTGAGTTCTAGACCCCTGGATCCAACCCAGTTTTAATCCTTTAATATAAAAGGAAAGAGAGAATCAGGGGAGTGTGTGCATAAGTCTCTGCTTGCTCCAAAGAAGGGCAAAGCACATTTTGTCAGTTACCTCCAGCGAAGCTTTGTCAATACAGCTGCTTGTGAACAACGACATAGCTCATGGCAAGGACACAAGGGGAGAGATGCAGAAACCATCTCTAAGGGGCATGACACTGGCAGGGCAAGTAAAGGTATATCACTCATGACATTAAATCCTGCAGGCAGAAAACTTCAGAGGAAAGGCTGTCCCCACCTTTCACTGAACTCACTGTACGCACACACTGCTTACATAGACACAGAACTCCACCTTCTCTAAATGCCTAAGAAAATGATATCTAGGATTACCCTATGAAAAAAAAAATCATATCAGTCCAGCTATGGAGCAGGAGACTAAAGTGGAGAAGAAAAAATTTACCTTTCTCTTTCCTCAACTATAGGAAAGGGCAATAAAACTGCACAGTGCTACTTCAAATAATTACTCGGAACCGTGCCTGCTGCCTGGTCAGCGTTTTAACAAAAAAGATGTTACAGAAATGCCAGAGAAGCACAATACTGAACCCTCTGAGTGCTAAATCATCCGTGTGGGGAAAACAGTATAATCCATATGGACAAACAGACCCGCAGTCACTTCACCTGCACCCCAAGATGCTCTCTACACCCAGCAGAGAGCACAGTACGCTCAGCCTGCAGCCAGCTCTGCTCAGCTGAGTGTGCAAACAAAGCAAGCACGTGTTTGTACAAAAAAGACTGCCGACGGGCCAAGTCTTAGTGTTAGCCTATGCATAAACCAAGATGTGGCTTTCACTCAGACAAACTAAAATCCTGCATTTGAGGAATAAGCTCAGCACACTGCTCTTTTACAAGGGAAATACAGCAAGCAATAAAAAATGCTGGTGAACATGCCCTTCTGCTTCAATTTTTGATTCATGAAGTCCTGCTTCCTCACAGGCAAGGGACTATGTCTGCAGGGTTTACCAACTACAGGGATCAATGCTGAGAAAACCCTGTAGCAAACTAGCCTTTTCGGGTATCGGGTAGCAGGAAGTGCTTTCAACGTAAACCACAAGTGGTCATAGGCTGAATGATGACACTAAAATGAAATGCTGGTCAGCCGTTTCACGGCTTCCAGATGGTCCCTCCTGTTCAGCTAGAAAGTTGATCCTGCCTTGGAAAACCTCAGTGATCTTGCAGCATCCATACAGAGGACCTGATGCCCTCGGGAGGCTCCAGCTCCTGTCCCCAAGCGGCATGCATAACCCCAGAAGCGGCCAGACCAAAACGAATCAATCAAAGCAGCACAAAAATCCGGTGCTTCCCGTGCCAACATCCAGGCAACGGCATGTTATGGAGGCCCAGCTTGTTCAGCAGCTGGACTCTGCCCCGGGACCCAGCAGGCAGAGGTGGTGGGTTTCTGATGGAGTACCTGAAGCTACTCCTCCTGCCCTCTCCTTCCAGGTGGGACGTGGATATAGGGGTAGATTTGACCAGAAATACAACAAATACAATTGACATACATACATGTATAGAAGCTTTGGGGAAGTCTGTAACAGACATGAGGGGTACCCAGAGCATCCAGCTGTAAAACACCGGTAAGAAGGGGATTCCCAAGCAGAGTATAGTCACAGTGAAATGGTTTACCTAATGCTAGAAACAGCAACCCACAAATGATCCTCATGAAAACAAAGCCAGAGTCCAAAATATTTTTGAAACTAGTTTAAATATTTATTCTTTTTCCAGGTTAGGAAAGGATTTTACTCCCCTGGCTGTCAAGCCATTATCTGTACCAACCCCATTTACACAGGTTTATCCAATTTTTACCTCATATCTCATAAAAGCTTTATCCTTGCATTTTGTAATTATGGTTTGTTCCCAAAACTATGGAGAGTCTGCATGAAATTAAACTGACTTAGATCCTTTTCTCATATCTTATCCTAACCAGCCTATAGCATTCGGGAAACTGAAATAAAACATCCTTAGCACAATGACTAATTCACCCACTAGTCATTTTTGGGGGTACTGGTGAAAGCCTTTCTATGCATGAATTTTCAAAGTACATTTCTTTTTTATTACAATACTCACTTGCAAAAGAAGCAAGATATTTTAAAATTATTCAGGCACTGTAATGCCACTAATAAAACTTCCCTTTCCAAGAGCCACAGTTAATTTAAGGAACTGCTATTAAAATTCATGATACAATCACAAGGTAAACTCACATTCAAAACAAACTATTGAATCCCTACAAAGAGCCCACAGTGTTCAGAAAAAACACAGTGTTTTAAGCGCTAGAACTTGACAAGTAGCAGAAACACCATCAAGAGTACAAAACAAGACTCGTGAAGTCCAGTTTGACTTCAAGACAAATTGCAATTTAATTAATTAATTAATTGATTAAAAGCAGAACCTGCACACATCGGGCAGTTGATGACAGCCATGCTATGGTACAGCTGAGCACAGAAGGGAAAGACTTTTGGAGAGGACAAAGACAACTTAGTGATTGCCCAGTTTTTACAGAAAGTGTGTAACTTCCATTTTGGATTATCTGTGATTAAGGGAGCCAGTTCTTATATTTCCTAGGGTCCTATTACAACCACAACTTGTTTCCAAGCCTGACGTCATACATTTTCTCACAGTTAGCATCAGGGCATCAAAGTTCCACCAGGTTCAAGGGGCAGGAGGACCTGGAGGTGGCACTGCCTTCACAAGGAAGAAACATCCCGCAGAAGAGTGAGCTCGCACATTGCTATGCAGGCAGCCCAAATACACATCCCTGCTTGGCACCTTTGTCCTACTAAAAATGACATACCACCTTGTAAACTGGCACCACGCCACCTTGACAGATGGACTTAAGTGTAGGCAGCCAAGAGACTATGTATAAGCATCAAATATGTTTTTTGAGAGCAGGACTTCCAGCCAGGAATGTTAAAACAGCTGTCCACATTGAGCTTGCATGCCTACACTTAAGAGGATATGCTATTGCCACTCGAGCCCTGAGCTGGATTAACTTGGAAAATAAATAAAATAGCTTCCACAGCCACATAAGGTGAGTTTTTGCAGAATCAGGATTAGTGATACTCAGGGGGGGGCTTTACTGACCTAATATTAGTGGGCACACTCGCGGGGTTGAAGAGCTCCTCAGTTCTGCAGCTCGGTGGAACTTTATCATGTGCATGCTTGTAAACAAATGTTTCTCATCTGAACACTTTTATATTATGTTACCTTTCTTTGGAAGAAAAACATAGAATGCAATACCAGCATGATTACGAACAAACACGTTAGTGGTGACCTTCCACTTTGTGTTAATACTTTTTTTTTAAATTAACTGTCCTCATGTATCTGTGTGACTGGGATCTGTTTCACCAGGCTTTCTCCTCTTTCGAAAACTTTAACTCCCATGGCCTGCTCCAAGACTTTTTCTTAGCTCATGCCTACATGCATACATACATTTTACATTTTGATGTCATTTGCGTAGCTTGCCCCAGCAATAAAGTCATACTGCCTTGAGAAACAGGCATTGCATAAGGCAAGATGTCTGGTGGCTGGCCTGCAGAGCCATGCCCTGGCCACTTCTATTCCATCCCCGTGCCCAGCTGGGCTGCCCGCTGCCCACAAATCCCTCTCCTTCTCAAGCACATGAAACATTCCAAACCACTGAGAAGCTCCGAAAGAACATGTTTGCTCACATCAATGTACCAAACAATGCTCTTCTTCTTTTCTTCCACGGAACTCAGCTTTTAATCCTGCCTGTCAAAAAGTCATTGGCCTAAGCCTAAAGCGAGTAAATATTCAAACCTGAACAAGTTAAAAGTTTCCTCAGAATTTCACACTGTTTAAAAAAGATAATACCAAGATTTCCAATGGCAAGCAACATTCCTTTCAGTCCCAAGAAACTTAAAGACTGAAAGGTACATTTTACTCGATGTTTAAACATGCTTTGTGTTCATTTTAATTCTTCTCCCTGTGGACACAATCAGATTGCAGGCATAAATTTTTCATGTACACTGTAGCTGGGTACCTCATCTTTACTCTTCCAAATCACTACGTATGAACTTCAACTCTACGAGGGTACCCCCAGTATAGATCAAAGCTGCCTTCAGCACCTGGCATGTACAGGGTCACACAGAGTCTTCCAACGGCTGCTGGTGTCTTTTACCTTTGTTAACTTTAAGGCTGATCTTTGATGCAATTAAAAGTTACCTGAGTCACGTTATTACAATTTCCTGTGCCAGAAGCGTTTCAGCAGTAGGCATCGTTTCTCCCGCACAGTGAGGATTTCTGACCACTGACCTTGCTTCCCCTTTTGGTGAAGACTTCTTCCTCCTCTCACATCGTTCCTCTCTTTTACCCTTCATTCCTCACCTACATACTTTCCATTTCATTTTTTCCCATGTTTTTGAGGACTGTATGAAATCACCTATTTGCGAAAGTTTCAGCTCCCCTCTCTGCTGCTCCGAACTACAATTACTAACCTCAGCAACAAGATGCTTTGCTTTTTCATACTGCCAATAAAGTTGATTCTAGGTTAATCTAAATTTCCATACCACTTAACATTTCTCAGAGAGGAGGAAGAGAGGAAAAACACTTTGTCAAATATTTCACCCAGCAGATTAGCAATGCTGTGAAAACAATAGAAAAAACACAGATAATACCTGTCCCTCCTTCCGAAAACCAACAGTGCCTCAGGCTTTCTCAAGACACCGCACATAGACTATACATGGCTTTAAAATGGTTCAGGGAACAGTCAAATTGCTGAAGAACAGGTCAAAAGGAATAAAAATACTGATCCGTATCACTACTTTTGCTTAATAAACTAATTACACACACACACACACACATACACAGCCCCCGAGTGTATCCCTTTCATGCATGGCTATTTTACATGGAATGATTATCTCCACGGCTATCGTAAAGCTGAAGTAAATTGAACTGCAAACGGTAACGCGGAGCATCCAAAACCTCTTGGCAGCTCTTTCAGCCCCGTAAGTGCCTCTCCTTATTTGAAAAGAATTTTAAGGAGTACGTAAGGTTCATTTCTTACAGAATCATGTAAGATACTAGTGCAAAGTCAGAGGACAGTCAATCCTCTTATGCATTACATAAACTATCAAAAACGTATGTTGTTCAGTACCATGTTCAAACTCAAAAAAAGTTTAGTAACCAGTTAGTTACCTGAGAAACCCCTTTCTCCCATCATAAGAACGACTATCAGGAAGACCTGTCTGTACCTGCCGAAACTGCCAGATCGGACTCTCATTTTGTTGCATCCCTTGAGCTCCTGCAACTGAGCTCTTAACCCTGAAGGTTTTACTTGCTGTTTCATCAACCGTTTTTTATCTGAGTTGCCAGATTCTTTATCAATGCCAGCCAAAACTCATTGCTAGTTAAATGAATGCTGGAAAAGTAAAACAAAGCATGCCAAAACCTCTCAAAGTGCTTATAAAACATTAATATTATAGATAGAGACTCTAGGCTAAAGGCATGCTGACCAAAATTTAGAAATACCTTGCTTCTGTATCAGTAAAAAGAAACTCGAAGGGGCACGGCAAACTTAAACGTTGCTTTCTGAAAAAGTCACCGGCTAAGGCCGAGTGCCGAAAAGCGTTAGAGAAGCCGACCTTCTGTGCCGTCCCGTTCCCTGTGCAGGAGGGTGCAAGTACAGCCACTTTTACGCACGCTACCTCAGCTTCTCCAGTTACTGCTGTTCACCACTCCACAAAACATTTTAAAATAGGAAAGTGTGGCAATTTTACTTCAAAAGTTCACTTCAGAAGGAAAGCTTAGCACAAATGTTTTTCGGAAGGAACAGGGCAGAAGTCCCTCAGAGAGATCTGGGGTTCAGCCTTCAAAGCACCTTGGTACTTTGATGCCTTACCTAGGTAAAGCGAGGCGTTTTCTTTCTTGACATTGTCATCTAGGTAGGTTGGTCCCAAGGTATAGATGGGTGTCGAGCCCATGCCAATGAGGATTTGGGCACAAATGAATAAAGCTACGTACAGGGAGTGGTCGTTTCCGCCGGAGTCCTTGACACAGGCCGGCGAGTCCCACTGCTCTTTGGCGGTGCCATTGCCAGTCACGCACAAGCCCTCGTTACTGACGGAGGAGTTCAATTCCTGGATCTGGTACGGCGGCGAGATGAAATGAGGTAAGGAGAAGAGCGCAGCCCCTAGGGCGATGAAAAACCCCCCTACGGCCAGCCAGAGCGGCCTCCGTCCGCGCCCCCCGAAGTAGCTGATGAAGACCACCACCACCAGGCTCCCGATGTCGAAGCAGCTGACCAGCAGCCCCGACTCGGAGCTCTTGAGGCTGTATCTCCGCTCGATGGTGGTGATGACGCTGCTCAGGTACCCGGAGACCATGAGGGACTGGATGAAGGTCAGGAAGCACATGCACACCAAGAAGAAGCGCGAGTCCGCCAGCACGGCCCGCAGGCACGCTCTGCCCGGGGGGCCCGCCAGCAGCAGCGGCGG
>NW_010972942.1:6939538-6939818 GCF_000737465.1 Haliaeetus leucocephalus | reverse complement strand
CTCGGGGAAGCGCCCGCCGCCCCCACGGGAGGCGGGGGGTCGCGGGAGCGCCCCGGGGGCCGCGACCTTGGGGACAGCACATGGATTTACGTAAGAGCAGGGGCGGACATACACATCCGCGGGCCTCGGCCGGAGCGCGACCCTTTTATTTGGCGCCGGATGCGACAGCCAAAGGTCGCCGCGCCAAGCCTTTCATTTTCCACCCTAAAAATAAACACGCTGAAATAAATACTCCGCTACAACTCGGCGGCCCGGGGAGCGGCAGCGGGCGGCGGAGAGG
>NW_010972942.1:6914083-6939528 GCF_000737465.1 Haliaeetus leucocephalus | reverse complement strand
TTGCATCGCCTTGTGTAAAAGGTCATGAAATACTCGGAAGACGAGACCTCAACTGCAGCGTCTGCTGAAAAGGGAGAAGAAAGAACAAAGGGGTTTGTTGGGTTTTGGTTTGGGGGGTTGGGGGGAGGGAATAGAAAGCCAGGCTACCTGATGATCCATTTTGTCCAGGGTCTTGTCTACAAAGTAAACCATCTCCAAAAGCGGGAAATGCACACAAAACCTGGGAAAAGTAGTTTGGAGTTTACTCCTCACGCTTTCCTCTTAATCCCTTTTTCTCAGTTTGTGTAGTGTCATGAATCGCACTGGTTTGTTCTCTCAAGTCGCCGTTTTTAAAGCCCTAGTACTAAGATAAGTCTAGATAGTCCTGGAAATGATTACATTTGTTGTGGTTTGATAGGGAGTGAACTGATGAGGTATTCCTCTTTTTGCCCTAAGTTTTACCGTAGAATGATGCCAAGGAATACACCAAAGAACTATAATACCCTACACATTTCTGAATAGCTAGTGCTTTTCTGGCAGGATAGAGGATTTACCTTTGATTTGTTTCCCTTCCTTTAAAAAAGAAAGTGTTTAAGACTGACCGCATTTGTTTACTTACTTAGAATCTTGATCAATAAGATAGTTTCACAGGACAGCATTTTCAGTTTTTATCACGCTTGTGCTTGGTACCTCTTTGTGCTTGCGTTGCACTCAGACAGCTTAAACTCAACACAGCCAGGACAATACATTTTTTCCCTAGGGTTTTTTTCCCTAGGTGTTCCTCTTCCACTGTCAGCCCCTCAGGGCCACAGCTTCCTTCGTGCCGGCTCTGGCACTCGGCTCAGCCCTCGGTAAGCTGATTCAGCTTGCTGAGGCGGCAGGAAACCAGTCCAAGGGAAAGAAACATTTTTTGCTGGTTTGATGAGCTGGATCACTTCACCAAGGATGGGAGCGCAAGAACTTGCTTGCAAAAAAACAGGGGAGGTCCATGGGGAAAGAGGAAGAGAGGATAGCCCATTTCAACAAGGACGAGCTCTTAATTTAACTCAGTCGTCTCGTTGAGCCATCCCTGAGAACACATGTATAATTCAGCCGGTAGGCATTAAACTTCGGTAGCTCCGTTGCACTTGAACTAGTATGTGATGATGAACCAGTAACTGCAGTCTGTAAGCTTTACAGATCATGTATTTATACATCAGCTTTGGGATCTTGTTGTATGACCAGGATTCCTAGCCATTATTGTATAAAATCAACAATAATTTTCATGAGATCACAGAATAACAGTAGATATCACAAAAGTATTCTCCAATCCCATGGGAAAATACAAGGGTGCAGCATTCCCAGCCTTCACAGCAGTTGCAAACCATACAGCCTGCAAACAGGTACAATTTCAATTCTTTCTAGAGTGGCAAACCTATTGTCCTGGTTTCGACTGGGATAGAGTTAATTTTCTTTCTAGTAGCTGGTACGGTCTTATATTTTGGATTTAGTATGAGAAGAATGTTGATAACACACTGATGTTTTCAGTTGTTGCTAGGAGGTGTTTATAGCAAGTCAAGGATTTTTCAGCTTCTCATACCCAGCCAGCAAGAAGGCTGGAGGGGCACAAGAAGTTGGGAGGGGACACAGCCAGGACAGCTGATCCAAACTGGCCAAAGGAATATTCCATACCATATGATGTCATGCCCAGTATATAAACTGGGGGGAAAGCTGGCTGGGGGTGGGGAGGAATCGCTGCTCAGGAACTAACTGGGCATCAGTCAGCGAGCGATGAGCAATTGCATTGTGCATCACTTGTTTTGTATATTCCAATTCTTTTATTATTATTATTGTCATTTTATTATTGTTATCATTATTATTTTCTTCCTTTCTGTCCTATTAACTGTTCTTATCTCAACCCATGAGTTTTACTTTTTTTTTCCCGATTTCTCTCCCATCCCACTGGGTGAGGGGGGGGGAAGTGAGTGAGCAGCTGCACGGTGCTTAGTTGCTGGCTGGGGTTAAACCACGACACCTATCCAGAGATAAAATTGTCCTTAGGACTAGGTGAAGATGTTTGTTTTAGGAAGTTACCACAGCTGACTACAGCTACCAAAATGCCTGACTTCCCTGCTTACTTTTGGCTCTGAATACTTAAATAACAGGTTAGCTGAGCAACGAGAACATTTGTAGCCTGCAGTGGGTATGAGCACCCGGTGCAAAGTGATGAACGGGAAATCAATATTACTCTCTTCACTTGACGGGTTAATTACAGAAGGTGCAATGACAGTATCCAAGTTCACAGTAAAATATAAACGTATAAGATGACTTATGCAAACTTTCTGCTTTTAAGATTTTACTGTAGTGAACTTAAAATACATGGTATCCCTCAAGCACAAAGCAATCAATTGGTGTTGCAGAACGGTCTGTTTATGGCCACAACTGCAAAAGAACACAGTTCCCATTTTGCTAGGTTAAGGACATGGGCTGACACCTTGCTTTTGATTTATCTGTGTTAGTGGAAGACATTAAGTCAGGACTAGTGGGAGACAGGCCCTTCATCTTAAGAGTGCCTACCCAAGTTCCCAGCTGACAGCCTCCTTCCATCGTGGGCTGCCCCCGCCGCGGTGGTGAGTGCTCGCCCAGCGCGCTCGGCTGCTGTTCTTTGAGGGACGCGACCTCTTGGCAGAGAGGTGGCACTCAGCAGCAGAGGGGAGAGCTGTACCTTACCTCGGCTGGCTGAGTCTCACAAGCTGTATCAGTTTCTGAGGAGAAGGTAACAGCTACAAAGGCGCCATCTTTTTAAGGTCACACTTTAGTTGTGATGGATTTGGGACTTTACATGTACTTGCTAGTCCAGGGAGCTGCTGACGCCCAACAAGGTGCCTCAGCCTTGTCTATTCCAGGGAAGAACTCAGCTGAAGGGTGGCATGAGTTGATGGCTCTGCTTTTCCTTCGTTTTTTCACATTTCCAGCCAGGTTTTCCTCTCGACACTATGCCACAAATGCAATAAATCAACACGCTTGTCTTCCTTCCCCTGTTCCCTAACACTGCTGCCATTTTTGGGCAACATCTGCTTTTCATTCCCAGCCCAATATTAATAAAGCAATAAGCAAAACAGGATGTGCATTAGGAGGCTAATGGGCTTTAGGTCCTCCTGGAGCATGAGCATGGGGAAGCATAAAGCGAAAGGACAAGTAACTCTGTTCCTCAGGGACTCTCACCAAGCTAGTGTCCTAATGAACTCCCGAGGGCAGCTCACTGCTGCGAGGGAGCAGCTCATTATTTTTATTTGAGATGTCAGAGAGAGCGCTTGTAACAGAAGATCCCAAACTAAAGACCTCCTTTAGTACAAGAAATGAGCTTAACCGCACTCAGACACAGTTCAGCTAAATCCACCTTAACGTTTGTCGGTCTCCAGAGAAGAGCTAGCTACAGTTTCATGAATGAAATCAAGAAACCCTGAATGGGAGGGAAGTGCAAAGCAATAGGAGAATGGCAGAAAGGAGAAAGACAGTCTCAGAAATAATAGTTAAGCTTAGGGGTGACAGCTGTCAGCATTGAAACTGTACATATCAGAGAAGAAAGGGCTACATTTTCTCACTGAGGTCATTCTTCTACTTTATCGTTTGCCCTGTGCCATGCTCTCCCATCCAGGGAGCACCCCTACCACCCACAGCAGGGCCAGGGTGATGGGAGGGATGGGTTCACTTGGCCATCCAGTGTTCATTGGGCACGGAAAGGTGGTGAGTCGGGCTTGTGTCAGTGCAGGGGGCCCAGTTGGAAGCAGCAGGTGATAAGGCTACCTGCAAAGGGTAGCGCAGGAAAGGCTCTGACATGCCTTGCGCATCTCAGGGCTGAATCTGGCACCATGACTATAAACACGGGCTCCCCTTTGAGTGCCTAGTAGCAGGATAAAGCCCATGCCATCTACATGAGTCATAGTAATGATTCTGTAGGGCCTACTGTTTTGGTTTAGAAGATGCCAAGTCTCAGGAGGTAAGTTGCAGTGAATCTACTTGGGATAATTTTAACAGTTGTGTTCAAAATGAGACCTTCTTTCTCAAGCAAAAGCCCAATGTTTAAGTGCGTTTTTCTGAAAAAGCTAGTCGAGCATCTTAAAAGTGGGACTGACTCTTGATTATTTATGTCTCTCTCCTATGCAATTACACACAGAAGAACTCCTGTTTTGAAAAACAGATTTGAGTGTAAAAAGTCTCAGTTGGTTTTAGATGTAAGGAGACAAAGTAAAATTAAAAAAAAAAAAAACTAGAAGAAAAAGCATAGAAGAAACAAGGAGAAACTAAAGCACATTTTCTACATACCATTAACCTCTGGAGATCATATTGATAAATGCTCAGTGACAAACTAGGAGGCAGGGGTTCTAATTCCCAACCCTGCAACATGTCAGGCCGTGCTAGGAATTTGTCTAGTGGGGCAGAGGGAGGGAGGAGGGTGCAGGAAGCTGTCCGAGTCAGCACAGGAGCTCTGTACAGGCAGTCTCTCCGGTCTGAGGAGAACCGTGAGGGCTTCCTCCATCCCTGCACTGAGGAGAGGAGCAGGCCTTTTCCTCCACTCTGGAGCCAGGCTGGAGCCCCTCACTCAAGCGCTGCAGGGTGCCGAGGCTCTGGGCAGCTTTGAGCCGCAGCGCATGCAGCGCAGTGCAGTAAGTGCTGCACTCTAGCCCTGAGCAAGCAATATCTAAAGGCAGATAATCTAGCAGCTAATCATCAAAGATATCTCTTTTCCAAGTTATTTACAAGTAAGATATACCAGTTTATTAAACACCAGGATACTTACTTAGGAATGTATACAGGGCTGTGGTAGCCTAGCGGCAGTATAATGAGATACGGTCTATGCCTTGAATGCAAAGGCACATTTAGTGCCTATAATTGTTTCCTAAGATCTATACCTCTGGTTTTAAGCCTTTTTTTTCCTACTGCCACAGCAGTATCAGGCATTAAGGAGACATGAGATACTCATATAGTCTACATGGGAGAGGAAGAAGGGAGCTGTACTGTGCCTTGTTATGCCATTTCATTCTTTGTGTTCACATTTTTTCCCTGCAAGTCCCAGTTCCTCTACTACATCCTGCTTTTAAAATGGTGTAAGCATTCATCTGAAACTATGGAAGCATCATCTGAAACCAGGACCAAAGCCATGAACAAAGACTAAACCAGATTTCCCTCTCACTGTCATTCACAGAGATCTCGTTTCTCAGCATGTGCTGCTTTATTTCAATGTCACCTTTCAGCGGCCTTTTGGCAAGAATTCTGTATTCATGTATAAGCTAATGCATTTATATTTGGTTAATATATGCATTATGACCTTAACCATCCTTAAACATTATTTTCCTCTCTACACTTATATGCCTTTAAGTGTGCTAGTTTTAAATGTTAAGTGACAAAGTCAAAACACTTTGAAGTAACAGTTTGAATCTGTTTGAATTCTTTGCCCATGTCCAAATTCAAAATTCTGTATTAAAATAGAACATTTGCTCATTGATTTTTCCCCCCACCTGATCATTAGTTTCTATCAGAGGAAATGCACTGGCAAAATCACAAAATATCAGCGCCACAATAGAAGAAACCTGGAAGAATGCCACCAAGTGAAAATATCCTCTCTGAAAGTCAGTACACAGGATCATAAAAATGTCTGGGAACTCCTGGGTCATCAACCCCCGATCCCAGTTGCCATGACATGATAGGCTTTTAGTCTACTGTGGGCCACAGTGTGGCCTGACCACAAACATCACTAACTGCAAAATGTAGGGGGTTTAGTACAAAACACCAAAAAAAACACAAAATCTATAATGCACCATTAAACAGAGAGCAAGAAAAAAATCAGTTTCCTCGCCAGCTTCTAAGTAAATCTACTGTGTGTGTAAAGGTAGACACCTTAAATGCATCTTTCTGGACCATGCCAGTGTCTGAATTCGTGCTCCAACGTGTCACCCTAGCCAGTCACGTCAGATGGGAGCCAGCAATGTGCCACCTGGAATCAGCACTTGTGCCTTCACACAAAGGGAAAGAGCATTTGTCCAGGGAAAGTGCATGTCATTCAGAACCAATACTTTAAATAATATCATGAGCAAATTTAATTACTGAGTAGCAATAAAGTAATTGAACATTGATGAATATAAAGGTAGCACAAAATAAGAGTAACACAAGAAGGAGTCATGAGAATAGACTCTAATGAAACACACTGCTATCTAAAATGTGATTTAACGTAATCAGTTCAGTAAATCTGAGAATATTAAAAAGTTCTTCAATTGCCAGCACAGAAGCTAGCTTCCTCCTGTTCAGTAGACCTAAAAAGGGGGAAAACTGCTGAAATGAGGAGAATTACACTCTGAGATAAGTCCATAAGACTTCTACTCCCTACCTCTGGAGTGGTGAAGCCATTTCAAAGCCCTGGGGCTACTGTACATCTCCAGCACTTAAACCGAATCTTCTACCTAGGATATGAAAACCAGAAAAGAATGTAGTGAGCTATTTACAATTACCTGGTCTGAAGCAATACAGTGTAAAAAGCAGAGATACAAAAAGGTAGCCAGGAAAGCAACTTGTAAATATGCACCAATGTTCAAAACAGATTTAGGCCAGATATGAGAGCAGGGTTTTGTTGGTTTTTAGGAAGAATAATTTGCCCAGCAGGGCATATTTTACAGCCTTAGGGTCCCTATACAAATAAAACTTGCAGATCTCTTAGAGGAATGCATGCAAAATTATCCTGAAGTTATGTATTTATTATTATAAGGCTGAAAAAAAACCCAAAGGAAATGCTCTAAGAGGAACCATATGCTGAAACATTATTCATCTTTTATCCTTGAAAACATGTTTTTAATGTGGGCACTCTGAAGGCTTATGTCAGCAAGCAGTAGCCTCTGCAGCTGCTGACCCAAGAAAGCTTTCAGGCATGGCAGTCATGGGGGCTTATATATGAAATCCAATGTTAAATTTCAACTATTGCAGCCTCCCACTCCATGTTAAAGACCGCCCTACTGTTGCCCTGAGCCCTCCGTGGCCCAAATTCTCATCTGAGTTATAGGACAAAGCAATTCCCTTGGGTTCAGGAAAATACCATTGGGTTTCTTCTACCCATAGGACTGAGCTCAGCTGTCCAGCTGCCACCAAAGATGAACACTGAATTTAATCCAATATTCATTGGTTGGGCAGGGACTGGGGAAACTTGCTGCAGTGGAGCTGAAGCGAGAGGCAGCAGAGCAGACATGCAGTGAGCATTGAGCTAGTGGGTCCTGCACACAGCAGGGCTGGTGTTTCTATTGTTTCCAGAGTGTCACCAGAGGCAGGTAGAAATACATTAGGCTGGGAGGATGCCTTCTCAAAGGGGGAGAAGCAAGCCAGCACCATTTTTTCTCCAGTGATTTTCCTGCCCTCAATCTCCTGCTGCAGGCTCTACTGCTGCCTCCAGATGTGATCTAGCTATCTTGCTTCTGTCAAGAAGAGGAAGGTGACTGTTGCAGTGCTTCTTTAAATGATAATATTCTGTATCAGCTAAGTCACCAGCCTGTGCAGCTCTTCAGCTTAGGGTCACAGATACTTGTGAGATACTTATTGTCATGACATTTGGGGAAGGTCTATTCTCATTTTAGTTTTAGTTAGCAGTTTAAATCATAGGAGGAAGATGGGGGATTTTCATTAGAAATACTGGATAGAACAGAGCAAGGCGTTGCCAGAAGTGGAATTGCAAGAGGAACTGAGCGGGGAGGGAGGAGGCTCTATCTGCTCCATTCCTCCACTCACCTCACCTGGAAACCAGGTCCTGACTTGGATAATAAGTAAGAAAGCATTTCTTTACCAAGAGGGTGGTCAAACACTGGAACAGGGTCTCTAGAGATGTGCTTGATGCCCCAAGCCTGTCAGTGTTTAAGAGGCATTTGGACTATGCCCTTAATAATATGCTTTAACTTTTGGTCAGCCCTGAAGTGGTCAGGCAGTTGGACTAGATGATCCTTGTAGGTCCCTTCCAACTAAACTATTCTGTTCTCTTCTATTCTATTCTGTTCTAAATGTTATTTTGTCTGTTAGATCTGTTATCAATAATATAACTTGCAAAAAAGTTAGAGGTGGAGCAGTATGTGAAAGCTGTTGACCTAAGTGTGCCCCAGAGCATGAGCCAAAGCCAGGCACTATGGCCCTCATTTCACCCAGATGGTAATCTTTTCTTATTTAAAAAAATGTTTTGTATTAATTGTTAACTTATTATTAGATGTCTGTGGGACCATTAAGACTTGGGTGTTGTGTAATGCTCAAGGGCACGCTGTGGAGTGTGACCTCAAGGCTCTCATGGTAGGCTTGAAGTCATATACAGCATTGCTGAGACTGCTACTCTGATTGGCAGCAGGATCAAACCTTGAATTTCTTATTTTCTTTACTATTCTTCAGAAACCCTTCTGGTCCACAGGGACAGAGCTTGTGTTTGTACAAGAAATGCTGTGATGCATTCACTTGCAACATGCAACATTACCTGTGGTGAATGGAATTAAATTATTTTACATATAAAATGGCTATGTAAAATTAATCCTAAGTAGCTTTGAAAGGAAATCCTGCCTAGAATGATGCTCATAAAGCAGATTTTCACTCAGATGTTTTTAGTCTGTCATTGTTGTCCCTCCAGCTATTATTTTGCCTTGCGTGCCGTGACGCTGCTGGATCTGAAATGTCAGAAAATGGGCTTCCTATCTGTCACCTAAAGGAAGAGTTGCTCCCAGCATGAGGACAAGACAAAGTAAGTAAAGCTTCAAGGGCAGTATTAGCAGGCTTCTTTAAGTATTAAAAATCCTGTTTAGAAGTACAAACATTACTCAGTGTTGTGGTTTAACCCAGCAGGCAGCTAAACACCACACAGCTGCTCACTCACTCCCCACTGCAGTGGGATGGGGGAGAGAATCGGAAAACAAAGCAAAACTCATGGGTTGAGATAAAGACAGTTTAATAGGACAGAAAAGGAAGGGAAAATAATAATAAGAATTAGAATTAGAATATACAAAACAAGTGATGCACAATGCAATTGCTCACCACCCGCCAACCGATGCCCAGCCAGTTCCTGAGCAGTGGCCCCCAGCCAGCTTTCCCCATAGTTTATACACTGAGCATGACGTCATATGGTCTGGAATACCCCTTTGGCCAGTTTGGATCAGCTGTCCTGACTGTGTCTCCTCCCAGCTTCTTGTGCCCCCCACACACACCCCCAGCCTCCTTGCTGGCAGGGCAATATCAGAAGCTGAAGAGTCCTTGACTTAGTGTAAACACTGCCTAGCCACAACTGAAAACATCAGTGTGTTATCAACATTATTCTCATCCTAAATCCAAAACACAGCACTATACCAGCTACTAGGAAGTAAATTAACTCCATCCCAGCCGAAGCCAGGACACTCAACAAAGTGAAAGAGAAGACCAGTAAAAACTACTATTACTTACATGCACACAGGCACACACACACAGAGACTACACTCACACTAGTAATAAATAAAGGAAAACAGTTGAACCAAAGACTGAAAGAAAGGATGTGAATTCAATGGAGCCATATAAAACCACCAGAGAAGGCAATCCAAGCTGCAGAAGGCATTTCAGCTCTCTCCTTATATCGTGCCCTCTTCTGCTGCTCATCACATAAGCAGAAATTCCCACTGATGTGTTGGTTTGTGTTCTGTGAATTGGTAGATGTGAGCAGTGGTGAATTTAACAAGGGAGTTTTTTTAAGTGTTAGCTACACCCAAGAGATGAAATGCTGTCCAAAGTCAAAAGGTAAAATCCTGGCACCACAAAAGTCAATGGTAAAATTTCCATTGCCAGGCAATTATTCTCCAGGTTATTGCCACCTTCAACCCATTTATTGTCTTCTGAGAAACAAAGAATATACATGCATCTGAAATCTCTTTAGGAGTGTCTTTGATCTGCGGGATCCTGAATATCTGGGAAGAAAACATATGCTCCAGTCTTCTCAAAGGAGAACAGGCTGGAGAACTGGGAGTGCCAGTGCTGTCCTCCCAAACATGACCTCCAGTTAGTGCCTCTAAAGAAGTTAGTGCCAGCAAAGAACTTAACCCAACCGTCTCAAATCATCAAACCCACTCGAACACAGTGTTGCGTCACTCTTCCCCACTGGTGAGGGCCAGGGCACAGGGTGCTGATGCCAGAGCCCATGTGATAACCACCACTCGAGGTGCCTGTCCCTGGCAGCAGGTTCTACGAGAGGGACAAGCGGTGGCAGACAGCTCCTCTTGGAAGATGTGTTTTCCAATACAACCCTGTTAAGAGGGGCCCTGTGCTGAGAAGTTTGACACCCCTGACCCCGCGCCGCCCTTGGGTCAGCAATTACATTTCAGCAACAAGCATATCATTCAAACAGGACGAGAAATATGGCTCCCAGAGGGATGGGTTGACAGCAAAAAGCCAAAATACTTCGCAATTTTCAACTGTTTATAGAAGTTAGATTTTTATGCAGGGGTTGTAGACTAAGAAAACACATTCTCCAGCAATCCTTGTAGCAATCCTTGCAAAGATGAAATCCTTAAATTCAGCAGTATTTTGTAGTGTTTAGTGTTGTTCAGATACGTAAGACAGAAAAATTCTGTGTCTCTGCACATAGACAGCAGAAAGCCATTCACACTCAGCTACCTGACAGGAGAAGTTTTGCATGTTCAGTCTTCAGACAGAATTCAAACTACAGTCTTCAGGTGCAAATGAACTCCTCTGAGTACTGCTCCACTGCCATCATTTTCAATTTGTCATGCTTTCCTGCATAGTTCCTACTTTCCTACCTTGCACTCATAAAAAGGGAGGATAAGGGAATTCCCCAGCTTTCAAATACTCCTTCCTAGAAGACCAAGAACAATTCTGGAACAGAGGACATGATAATATGCCCATCGTTCACAATCTAAATGACAATGTGCAGCATCAGCTTTTAAATGTCAAGGTCATTTGTGGTATTTCTATTTTGAGTAAAATGGCTCCTGCTGTTTCCATGGTTTCACCTGAAATATGTACTGAGCCTCATTGTTAAGAACCTTGAAACCCAACCATTCTAATAAAAAAATAGGCATCCTCTTCTGTAGGTAGTTAATTTGAATTTAAATACAAAGAAGTCTGTATTTACTCTGGATGGGTTCATGGATCTCTACATTGCATTTGTGAACAAAAGCAGATGTTTGGATTATCCAATTTACGCTTCTTTTTGGCATATTGCACAATTATAGCTTTAATTATTTCTACAACATAGTTTGTACAGTAGAAAGATCAGCTTTATTGTTTACTACACATAAGGAAATATCAGCTTTATTAAAATAAACTATTGAGAAAACATGGTAGCTCGCAGACATAATGAAAATGCAGAAGAAACACAATATTCTTTAGAGAGAGATTTTGAAAGGTTAGCATTGCTTCAGATTGTATTCTATATGTTCACATTCAGCTGTGGAAATACTAAACATTATTAGAACTGCTGAGCTTTCCAGGACAAAATAGTCATTTTCCCATGATTGCTTAATACTTAATAACTATTAATCAGAAACAGAATGCTGGAAGGAGATTGAAGAATGACTCAGATGAATAAGGCAAGGAATAGTTTAATGAATTTTAAAACCTCAAAATGCAGAATTAAAACTGTGGATACTGGAAGACAGAAGATTTCCTTATTAAGGCCTTCAGCACTGTTCATGTTGAGTTGCCAGTTTCAGTATACTCATCTTTGCAATATTACTGGTATAAACACCGTGTTTTGTCACCAAAATGAGGTTACAGAGATGTAGCTCCACTGTTTTAGATAAGATTGGAGCAGACACTGCACAGCAAGGAAGTACGTTGTCTCATTAAATGGTTACCTTTACAGCCCAATTTTAAGCACAATATAGAATATAATCAAGTGTTGACCCAAGTCATTATTTAAATTTGTCCTTCTTTCTTCCTTTCTCTCTTTCTTTTGAAACATGTCTATTAGACTGTCACCAGCTGAAGCTGTCATCATTCACATGACATCAGTCTGTGGTATTTTTCTCATTTGCTAGTTACTCTTTTTGGAGCTGTAGAAGACATAGAAAATATAAGTACATAAAGGAAAATGGTCATTTTATCTCTGATAAATTATAGTTTCATGTTGTGGAAAGTCTGTTCATTTCCCCCTTATCAGACCAAGAGATTTTAAAAGCAGTGAATGGGATCCAACTCACCTAACCGTAGCTGTCTAATATGTGGCCGTCTATGCTGGGTTCATGGATTAGGCTCCGTATTCAACAAATATAGAGAGAAGTTAGTGGTTGTCCTCTAAGATTGTCCTCTAGGGTGTCCTCTTTAATTTATACACATACAGTGAATAGTTAGTTACTCCAATGTGAAAATGCTTAGAACGTCTGTACAATGAAGTAGCTCTGAACAATTTTGCTTAGTGTCAGCAGGATTTTATACAAAACTAAAATGGGTGAGGACTTAAGACTTTGCTTACCTATTTTGTATTATCTAGACATGTTACATCTGTCTCTGTACCCTTCAGTGTTAATGCTTGGTTGATACATTTCTCATATATGGGATTTTAAAGTCCTTATGTTTTTAGTTATTAGGGGAAAAAAACCAAAATTTGTACACCTTGTGTATTTTCCTACTCTTATTTAGTCAGAAATCCTAAAGAAAATTATAAAAAGTACGATGATTAGTGTCAGGCTTGCTTACATTCTCCATTCCTCCTATCCATCTCCATCCCAGCCTTCCAAAAAGGTCTGTCCCATTGCTCTGCCAGCTGTGCTAGATGTCATCTAGTAGCTGTACAGAAGGACATCCAGCTCCTACAGTGCATGGTCTTGGCATCGCAAGGGAGACGGTGCAGACCACAGAAGGCCGAATTGTTCCTACCAACCTCACTTTGGCATGATGGCACAGCTTTGTACTCTCCTCATCTTGTTCAGCCAAACAAGCTGGCCTGAATCTAGCTTTTGGAGAAAAACTACATTACACAGGCAGAGCTTGTGTCAGATCATCAAAGAGGCATCATGATGTAACAAAGTATTACATCTGATACAGCAATTGCGTGAGTAAGCTCTTAATCTTTTGTTTTTTTTTTTTTTTAAATACAGACAGACCTTATAAACATACAAGTTCTGCTATATCCTTCCTTGGACCTCAGGACATGAGAAAAATGCACAAGTCAGAAAGTATTCCCAGTACTTAGATGCTTCAAATTCCTTAAGTTTAATAGCTTTAATAGCTGAGAGGTTAATGGCTGTAAAACGCTATCTACAGTGGTCTAAAATAACAGAAATTACCGAAGGCTGCCATATCCTAGCACATCCAAATGAAAGCACAGAAAGTTACAACCAGTTAAGACTATGGGAATAGTATGAATGTTTCACAGACTGACCTACCTTAGATAAGCTTACATTTGGGGCAAGGTGCTTAGAAACACTTTTTTTCACTTCTCCCCCCCCCCCCCCCAACTCTTCAGCTGCAAAAAACTCTTTCTGCTCTTTCTTAAAGCACTGGATGTGCATGGCGCATCAATATTGAAACCTCGTATCTTTTGCTAGTTTTGCAAAAGGCCATACATTGGGTTCTTTTGATCAGAGTTGCTGGCCCTGGGAGAAAAGAGATTTTCTACAGTCACTTATCCTATCTTGCCTGCAAAATAAAATCTGTGCAGTCAAGAGTTTCAGTCAAGAGTTTATAGGGAGAACTTCAAAGTGCTGTAGACAGAGAAGAATTTCAGATACCTTTTAGCTGTACAGAGCCCTTACTCTTCCCTAAAAGAAAACCATATGGTTGGTGCTCTGTTGCCAATTCACTGAGTGGTAAGGCAGCACAAATTTTTAATCACCTGCATTAAAACTCAGGCAAGACTCTGTTGTTGCTTTTAGCATTAAAGAATATAAATATTTTGGAATAGATTTTGTATGGATAATGTGAGAATACTTTAAAAAAAGTTGATACTTTCCATCCTGTAGGACATTTTAGTGTCTAAATGTAGGTGTTCATGTATAATATAAGCGTAGAAGTTCCTGCTCTAGTCACTGAAGATAAAATACTTGACTCATTTGCCAAGTATAGATGTCAAGTGCCATCGGAGATGTCACAGGACACCTGGGAGCACTGCACAAGGGTGGCAGATGTGGCACAAGTTACAGAGGAGACTCATGCCTTTCCAAATTTCAGCAGGAGATCAGGCAGGAGACCCAAAGGGCATTAGATTCCTCCCATAGGCAAACTCAGTAGAGTTTGGAGCTCCTCATATAGACTGCTGTTTAAGGGTGACTTGAAGAGCTCACAGCAGAGAGCAGTCTGTCAGCTGCATCGGTTAGGTTTCCACTGAGTGTAACAAAGTTTGGACACCTAGTTCCTATGTCCTTACCTACATCCAGGTATCTAAATGTAAGTGTCTGTGGTCTGGTGCTGAATCTCACCATGGATGTGCAGATAAGAACACAAAGTTATTGGGAATTGCAGAGTCAGAAGTAAAATGTGTTGTGCAGCAGGTAACACTGATGTTTCAGGAAACAGCAATTTCCAGAATTAGACACCACCCGGAATAGGTTGATGGGTAAGGTCCCACTCCAGCAAAGTATTTACCATTAAGCATGCAATGAGTTTTGTCTTTATTCAATGCAGCATTGTAGCATATTCTGGGAATTTAGGATGTGCTTAACACATCTGCTGATTCAGGACTCAAGCTCCATCTATATACACATGATGCCCTGCATTAAATCTCGTGCTCATGCACAAGGTTTTGCATCTCCTGCCTACCGTGCACAACCTCAGTGGAAATACAAAAAAATTTAAATTCAGCTAAGTGGATTTCTGAGCACAATCGTAAGATAAATACAAAATCACATCATCATCATGCTCAAGAGCTCACAGTAGCTGCCAGCTTGCTGACATATGTCAGCTGGTGAAATTGCCTTTGCCTAAGCAGCACAGGGGTTTTGTCTTCAGGTGTATGGCCTTAGTTCTGCAGTGCACATGCAAGTCAGGCACATGCCTTTGAGTATTTGAAGTTTAATTTAATTTTAACAATTGCAGACCGTGACTGATTGACAAGAGACAGGAAACATGTCTTCCCAAGATTTTTTTGTGGTTTTTGGAAGCTATGAAATAGGCTTTTACAAACAAATTTATGGGCATAAGGAAGCATTTGGCTACTGGATGCTTCTATAGCCAACGTGGACTTTGTAATAAAGATGTTCATTTATTCTTAGTTCACCCAGAATTTCACTACTGTGGACTTAGATAAAATGTAGATCTCTTCACTCCCAGGGCTGAACTGAAAGATTACAAAAATAAATGGTCATGTTCTCATGGAAGAACCAATTTCTGGTATAAAATATATGGCAAAGAAGAAAATGTTAGTATTTTAACCTCTTTAAAAAAAAATAAATAAACTGGTCTTGTTATCTCACCTAAGTATGGCTCCTTACCGGAGCCGGAAGGTTCCTTTTCTTGAATAGGTTCTGTAGACCTGTCTGAGGTGTTAGGCCCGATTTGCTCTTTCAGGATCAGTTTAATTAGCCTAGAAACTTCAAGTAGAGATATTTTATTTCATGTAAAAAAAAAAATCCATTCCTTAGTAAAACAACTTAACAAAAATGTCAACCTTCTCAAATCAAAGGTGTGGTTATTTCAGTTGCTTTTTAAACTAAAACCAAGCTTAACTTAATTTGGTCTTGTTTCTCCAGGTACCATCATTTTTCTACATTCAGCTGAACAATGTGCCAAATGCATTTTCAATTAATAAATTATTTGTCCGGAAGTTTTGTTGATATTGCTACTGAAATGACAAGAGGATGCTGATCTGTTCACCTTGTCACTATGCTCCCCAGCCTGTTTTTGCTCAAAGCCTCCTGCTCAGACTTGGAAGGAGACTCACAGCTCTGTAATGTAAATGGGCTGTGTATCTCCACAAGAGACTCCACCACCCCGTCGCCTCCTTTCGCCCTGCAGAACCAATGCAGTCTGGCCCCAGGAAGACTGCTTCATCCTCATCAAGTGTGAAGAAAAAGAGCTGTAGGTCAGCACTTTCCAATGCATCTGCATTTGCATTAAGTGTTGCACCTCTGACTATTTTACAGACTGAAGTAGGCAGCTCTGTTCCAGATCTTTGGACTTTGTCTTTCCTCCTGTATAATGGGTAGAGGATGCTGGCTGTCCTTTTTTGGATGTCTTGACTGTTACACCTATGTATTCCTGTACTAAAAGCACACAGCAATCTAAAGATCATTTTTGTCACACTGCTCCTCTAACCTACACAGTTCCTCCCTCCTCTGTTGACCTCCTGGTTATGGGGTCAACTCTAAATATCTGCCCTCTCCTCCCTTGCCCTTCTCAATCCCTTCTCCTTTCCAATCTCCTTTCCCAGTACGGCTTTTGCTTTCCAGCTCACTGTCCCTGTGGTACAGGGGCCTGACGCCCAACTCACCTTCTCCCTGCAGCTGCTGATCCCTCCTGGCCCCGCTCCCTACTGCCTTCCTCCCAGCTGGGACCACCACAACCACTGCCCCACCAGCAACAGGGTCTTGACCCAAAAGCACAGCTCGCACCTTGCAGCAGCAGAGTGGTCCCCCCCGGTGCTCCCCAGTTGTTTTGTACCCATTTGGTAGAGGGCCAGAGTCTGAGGCATGCAGGACCCAGGCAGCTGTGTGCACTCTGGATCCCATCCTGAAATCTGCCACTAAATGGAAGGAGTGAATTCTTTAAATGTTTTCTTGTCATGCAGTCTTCCTTCCCAGGGCCATCCTGGTTGTCCAGGAGTTTTTCTCCCCATTAAGAAACCATATCTTTAATTTACTTGTTTCAGCGAAACATCAGGTTGTTTCTCAGATCTTGTTATTATCCAAAGCCATGAACTCCATAAGCACGAGAACAACTATCAATACAATTTTGCACTACATTACTATGTTAAATCAGTAAAGAACTGTTAATAAAACCCAGAAATACACTACTAACTTAAGTGCAAAAGTACAAAAGCACCTGGTGAAAGATGGAGCTAACAGGACCCAAACGTTGCCAGTATCCAGTAAGGTTCAAATACCTAATGGGAGCTTGTCGCTTGTGCTTTGCTGTCTACTGTATTTGATTAAATCCTGTGGCTTTGGCATTTTCAAGCCAAATTCTCCAGCAGTGTTAAAAATTCGGGCTCCCCATATAAGCTGGCTGACAGTCTAATCCAAACTGATCCTACGAAAACATTAACAAGGCCCAAAAGCAGTAGGAGGTACTGTTCCTATTAGTAGCTGATCTATTTGAGGAAAGATAGACCAAGTATGGTGAAGAGGTTAAAAATAAGGTCAATGATCTGTGTGCTTGGCCACTCTGCTTTCTGTCTCTGTTATCTAACGTGCTCACCTCAGAAGCAACCTCTGATTTAATTAGAAGTACCAGTCTGGGATTCGTGCACTTACATAACAAAGCACCTTGGGAAAGAATTTAAAAAAGACCTTTTTACCAAGAATATTCTCCCCAAATATTAATTATTCATGTTTGTAATAATTACAGCATGGAACTGCACAGCTAGCCGGCTCATAGTTTTGCATATGCTGAACTACAATTATTGCAGGCAATTAAGGCCAGAACCTGTGTAATGCTGATCATACTGCAGAAATATTATGGGTTTTCTCTAGCTTTCATTCTTCACTGCTCTAATGAAACTTTTTCTGTTTTCTAAAATATATTTTTATTATTTTTTACAGCCAGATGATCTGCCATCTAGCCAGAATGTTGAAACTGTTTTAGCTTCTATTTTTAAATCCCTGTGTTTCAATGAGGTTTTGATTTTTTTTTAGACTCACATCTGCCACTTAAAAAAAAAAAGGCAAAGGCCATGATTCACTTAATTTCAGTGGATTTATCTTAAATCCGGGCAGGTTGGCTTGACACTTTTTTGCAGAACACATAGGACATTTGGGATTAAAGTTACTCCTTGTAACCGTGTCATAGCATCGTAGCAGCATGCAGGCACTGATTAAGTTCTCTCTGCCTCGCTCCCACACCTCTAATCTCAGAGCTGACCTGATTTATATCATTAGTTTTACATGGGCCTGTGTATATTGAAATCCAGGAGAGGGGAAAGGGCTGAGATTACCTGAAAATAAACTCAGCTGGCAAAGAGATTAATCCATTTATAAATGCATTTTGCCTGTTGCTGAGTGTGCAGAGTTTATCCTTTTAAGGAACATAGGCCTAAATCCAGATACTGACACTGCTTGGGAAGGGAAAAGAAAGAAGCAGATGAAGTAGTAGTCCAAATGGGTCTCAGCTCACTCCCACATCTGGCTCTGCTTCCCTCCTCTGAATGAAGGCAAGTCCAGAACACTTATAGCTCTAAACTGTATTATAGGCACCGTGAGCCCCAGGAGCACACCTGGCTGTAGACCTTGAAGGGTCTGCTTGGTCAGCCAAGGTGCATCTTCCAAGCTTGTGGAGGAGAGGAGGGAAATGTCCTTTCCTGGGGTCCCGGGAGTCAGGCAGTAGCTGTGCCTGGAGCAAGCACACTGTGCTTATTTGGTGATTTCTTACAGTGACAGGGCTGTACAGGTCATCGCACCAAAAATACTGGGGTTATTCTCATTTTTTACCTATAAATATCTAGCAGTAAAATCTTCTTAAATTCCCAATAATCCAAAGAAGAAGAATGACTTCTCCAAGACATGACTCAGATAGACCCCTAACATAGATGCTTAGAATAATTTCCAGTACCTCTAAATCAGATTGAAAACATATTAAAATTAATATATGGCTAGGAAAAAATGAGCATGACCACAACTTTTATCAAAATCAACTAAACCATCCAGGCTGAGACTGCAGGAGGAATCATCCTGCCCTTGTCAGCCAGAAAAATTAATGATTGTATTGTTTTCAAATCTTTCTTTCAATAAAAAGTGTCAAGTTTATTTTTGTACCTATTGCTATTGCATGTCTGGTGTGTCATATTAAATATATGCAAAATTCCTTCTTAATAGAAACTTCAATTAAAAAAGGAAGAAAAAAGCAAGATGTTTTTAGATGTGATATAACAAACAAGCAAAAAGAAGAAATGGAGGAGGAGACCACATAACAATCCCATTCAGATACTTCGTTATATGTCCATAGCCAAGGCGTTTTTCAGACACTTCCTTCATATATAAATGTAAATATACAAATATTATATAGTCTCTGAAGGGTAGCAGAAGAGAAACACAAGACAGTATAATGATCACTTCAGAAATCTATTCTACATTTAAGTGGATTTAAGGTTGAAAGCACTTGTCAATAATTCAAGGGTAAAACACATTAAGGGGCTACTGTAATTATCCAAAGCTCAGGCAATATAAACTGGGAAACTGAGAATCAAGGAACTGATTATAAAATATCCAGCCATGCAATCATCAGGATTTTGTGGTTACTGTACAGTGTTATGACAGGGCAGAGTAAAGGCTAGCTGACTGCCTCTGTTGTGCCTGCTTTGTCTACATGTATGTTGGTTATTTTAAATGTAAAATAACTATGGATTTAAATGTAGTTACTTGATGACCCTGGTGCCTCTCTACTAAGAGGCTCCAGAAAAGCAGCACAGTGACTATCAGAACACAAACAAGGTTATTTCCCCATCCATGCAAACATAAACAACATACTTCAGTGAATTAGAGCAAGAAAGATTAAATTAAAAGACAACCCCAGCTGTGTCTCCTTTCCCACACACAGCCCAGAACAAGACATCTTGGGCATTTGAAAATAGCCTAGAAGAAACTGATCTGTGTGTAAAATCATGGAAAACAGGCTGAAAGGGATCTCAGGAGTCCTGCCTAACATCTTGCTATACCCTAACTCCATGCAATGACTCATTAGTAGGTCGCTGACAAAGATAGCAGCAAAAGGGATTCAGTATTTAAAAGAAATTGCTGTCTCCATTTGCCCTTCTTGTTAATGCTTTGCATCCTTAGCTATGACCTGACCTGTGAAGTAATAAATGTTCATTTAGGCAAAAATACCCTTTAAGTATAAAGAAGTGAAGAAGTCCTCTAGCGAAAGTGCTGAAACTACAGATGACATAATCGAATGAAATAAAACCTGTGCTGTGGGCATTAGTCACCCATTCTGCATGTGCCTAGGCTGTTCAAAATGACAGAGGATGCCTCTGGTACACTTCGTCATTAGAAAAGAATTGTGATTCCACTTTTGACTCATTTTCTTAGTAGTGCTGCTGATGGTGAGGGTGAGTCAGATGGTCTCCATACCCTCAAACAGATCTGAACAGCTGAAAAACATGGGAGAAATAATAGACAGCTTTTTGCTCTGTCCACCACCACCACTCACTGCGCATCCCAGATCAAGGCTGATTAATTCTTACAATTCATGTTTTCTTCCTACAGAATGTACTGCCAGACCAGATCAAAAGAAAGAAATGAAAAATCTGCACCTGAAATACAGCCTTATTCAACCAACACCGACAAAAATTGTCCCTGCAAAGTACCATGGCAGCTGTGTGCCTCATGCAGAGCATACAGCTGATGGCAAAACAGAAACAGGAGGGGCAAAAATTGAGAACCATTCACGCTGTTTATCCTGCAGCTGTACAGTTATCAGGATTAAAAAAAATATTCTGGATGCTTCCCTCCCTTCTATCTTCACCCGGGACCTTTTAACGATTGCTCTGAAGCAGGTTGTCACAATAATGGATGCTTTCAGTGCTATCTGCCTTCCAACCGCTTGCTGCTCACTGAAAAGCCGGTGCCTGATGCCTGCCAAGGAAAGCTGCCCTCTCGACAGTGGGTACCTGACCTCACCAGGCCCCAAGCCACCCTCCCAGCCTGATAAAGAGTGTTTTCACTATGTCCCTTTCTCTGCCCCAGGCTAGATGGTAAGAAGTTTAGGATAGGCCAGCTTGGCTGTAGATTTGTTGCTCCTATCAGGTTTGTTATATTACTTTGACAACATCTTTATTGCTAGATGTTCTTCTAGGTACCAACTAAATCAAACTTATTCTATTAAAGCAGTGGGGTAAGGGCTGGGCTGTGAAACTGAATGTCAAGTTACAAACAAGTCAAGCAATCAAATGCATTATGAATTTCTAGCTAATATATTGGCTTCACCTCTGGTCCGTGGCAAGACACAGTCATGGTAGTGGACACATCCCTAGTCAGCAAGTTCCTTGATTTTGGTCCTTTATTTTGTATTCCTCCTAACTTAGGAACACAATAAGTAAAAAAAAGCATGAAAATAAATCTCAAAATCCTCCTGGTCCTTTGGAGATAGGACTGCAGTCTAGCTTCATTTGTGTCTTCTTCCTTCCCTGCTCTTCTGCTCAGGCAGTTTGGTGTGTGTGTTAATAGGAATGCAAATGAAGCAAAGTCTTCCTCCTAGATCAGGCAGTCTGAGTAATGCTTAGCCTCTAATATAAGTGCTAGGAAAGGATTCTTGATACTTCATTGTTCTTCTTAAACTAGTTCATTAACCAGAGGTCTTTATTTTGTTATAGAACATCAGAAAACATATAGGGTTTGCCTGAGCTTCACCCACTGGGCTTTCTCATCTGCTTTGAGTCTCAGAGAAATGATAATCAGGATAGTGGAAACTGTGTTCATTGTAAGACTTCTTGAACAAAAATGAAAATGGTAGAGCTGGAGCCAGATATGGAACAATATATGTGAATCATTGCCTCAAAAATAATATTAAGTTCTGCTTACTAGGTAATTATATCACACAGGTGGACTTTTGGTTCCACTGAAATTAAAATCATTTGTATGAAGAATTAGGCAGGAGAGACGGTGTAGTTACAGCCCCTCCTATTACTATTATGTAGCATGGTATATGCAAAGTTCTGGGCAGACTACCACAGCTGAGCATCTCCACGGTCACTGCTGGGGCTGAATCCTGTTCTATCAGTATGTACGTTACACACTCGTATTGGCAGCATTAGCAACAAACCCTTCCAGCTAAGGCTGACCAACACTTTGTTACAAGCCCCATGTGCAAGCCCTTATAAATTTACATAAAGGGCATATATAAACACATCTGTAAGGGATTTTCCATTTCATTCAGAACAAAAATTAAACTAATCAAAAAAGTCAGTGTCATTGGCAGTAAAACATCCTGATGCAGGAAAATGTTGAAATAGCGACAGACAGTATGGAACAAAGACTGGATGTAAGTTACCTAAAGGATGAACTTGAACGGTTGGCTTCAAAGATTGGTTCATTTGATTCAAAGAATGGTACTGCTGCTTTGGAATGTATCCAGCAAAACATGCCCACGGATTTCACCTCCCAAAGGAGACATCAGTGTAGTAAGACTTTGCTCCTGAGCACCTATCACAGCTACAGTCACAGTGCAGGGTAGCCTGAGGCTGCTCCTCCCCTGCAAAACTGGAGTCCAGGGACTGGACAGGAATAGCAGAAGTTGGGCTGAGTCTGACTGTGCTGCCCTGGGTAAGGAGACCAGGGAAGACAACATGATTGAGAGACACAGCAGGATTTACTCTGTGCTCACAGCAATGACAATCTCCCCATTAAGCCTAGTGATTAAAAATAGCATTTGTATTGATTGCGGGTAATGATCAAAATTACACTTCAAAAATATTCCTTGGCGCTTGACTGTCAGGTGGTACAAACTTGGCTGAGTTTATAGGAGCTGTGTCAATCAATTAAGCTAAAAATCTGGCTGTTTGACTATCAGTAGCCGAAATATTAAGTAAACACAGAAACAATATTAATACACAGCGATAACATTCTGAAATGCAAAGAAAGACCTGGATGAGTCCAACTGCAGCCAGTTTTCTCCTCTCTGTAACCTCTCTAACATGCTCTGCTTTGCAGTTCTGCTACACACCATTTTGAAAGTTGACCCACGCCCTTGGCTCTTGCTACGTTGTTAAATCCCACAGCCTTGCCTCCAAGAACCAAAAAAATTAGTTAAAAAGGGGCGCCCTCTAATGTAGCCATTAAGGGTATTAGTCACACATTGTTTAATGGGCAGTGCATTTCCCCAGTGCTGGAGAGGTGCTGCTAGAAAAGCAACAGGGCTGATGCTATAAGCTGCTCTCATTTCCAAGAACAGCATTTGAGATAAGCTCTTCCTTCAGCGGCCAGAAAATGTTTAGTAGCTGTGAATCCTCTTTGTGCTTGGCTGCAGGTACGTTACAAGAGCTTGCAGGACTGATTCAGTAAGTAGTATCCTCAGGGATGATGCCTTCCAGAAGGCATTCACTTGAGCTGTGATAATAAAGAAGGACACACATAAGCCAGTGACTACATTACACTGAACCTCCTCTAAAGACACAGAGCAACCAAGTAGAAAAGAATTCACAGCTGAAAACAACACAAACAGATAAAACTGGCAAGTTTCAAATCAGGAATTTTCTGTGTTAACTGCATGCCCTGATAGTAGATCCAAAGTCCACGGGCCAGAAGCTACGCGGGTAGAGTTGAACTACCTGCAGCTCTAAGACAGGTTTGCCTGATCAGGTTTGATTGAGTAACTGTGCCCTCTCTTCTGTATGTGATTAAGCTCTAAGAAATGGGATTTATGTGGTGAGGCCATGACACCTTGTGACCTGCAAGGCCTGTGTCTGCCTTCCTTGCTTACTGTTTCCCATCCCTGCTCTGCCAGTTGCTCATTTAGCTTTTCCCCACGCAGACCCCAGTTTCACACCTGCAGACACTCAGCCAGAGTGCCTCTCTCCAACAAACCCTGGGCCCAGGAGCTCACAGATGCATTTGTGGGGGACATGGGGACTTCTGCAATTTGCCCAACGTTATGCCCTTTTCTCTGTGGTCAGATAACACAAGCCTCCACTATGAGAAAGCAGCTGTTCTGCATTTTTAACTCATTGCTAATACAGAAATCTACCACTTTTATACCAGTGAAAGTTGTTCCTCAGACCTCTGAGTAGAGTTAGTCCCAATGTTTATTCCAGGTTATGTAGCAGCCCTTTGTGGTGCCCTGTCATGTTTCATCAACCACGTAACACAGGGTTGTCTAACTGTAATGGATAAAGCAGGCTGAAATGTGGCATGTTAACAGGTCTCCTACAACCCCAGAATTGATAGGTCTGCCCGGCATGATGTGATGCTGCCTAGGGACGCTCAAACCAGATCCAGCATCAAATGTCATCTAGATCTACAGCAGGACTTTCTACCTATGCTTATCTGTCCTAGTCCTCAGAGGAAAAATAACACCCAAACTCCCTCCCAAGTACTACATGAAGAGGAAAGAGATTCAGGAGGTATTTGTTCAGGTTTGGGGAGGCCAGCATGGTATAGCAGTAACACAGTTAATGCTTCTAGCACAGACTCCTTAAGGATCACCTGTAGGAATAAGATCTGGCCTTTGGGCCAGATCCAGCATCACCAGTGCCAATAGAAAGCTCCTGCTCACCTCAATGGACTCTAAATTAAGCCCTCAGGCCATGAGAGGCAGCTGCTCAGAGAATTATGCTAGGTCATGACTAGAGACCGGGCACTGCAGTCCCAGGGGTTACTGAATATTTTATGATTCAGTTATTAAAAAACATGTGTATCAGACATCTATCACTTTCAGTATCCATAACCCTGGCTGCTCCTGGGGAATTGAGGGAGGATATTGCCAAAAGAGATATTTGAGGACTGCGGGAGTCTGCCTTCAATAAGCCAATACTTTAATGCAGCAAGGGACTTTGCTGGATACTCTTGTTGGCATCAGTTAGGTATGGGGCTGCCTCACTCTCTGCTGCAGTAAATAGCCAGAACAGATTATTCAGGGTTGAGCTGCCCTGTGGATGTCCCTGGCCTCCTGGGGACAGATCAGGGCAGGGCTTGGACAAACACCTGAGAACAACCACTTCTTCCCAGGCTTGTATGCACACAGGGCTTGGGACTTCTGAGTGTGAAGCAGAAGGAAAAAGCTTCTGGGAAGAGACTGACTGCAGGGAGCTGGGCACAGTGAGGGCAGCTTTTAACAGGCAGCTCAGGGTACAGCTGTGATTTCAGCAGTCAGTTCATCCAAACTGAATCAAGCTGTTCCCAACACAACCTTAGAGGTATTACCATTAAAGAGCAGCTGGATAACAATCTACTTTAAAATTAGCATCAATAATAGCACAGTTTCATAGCATTTCTACAAAACAATAGGCAAACAAGCCAAATCACTGTTAATTATTTTTTAATGATTGTTAAAGCCTGCTATGATATGAAATGCCAATCAGTTCATTGTTTCTTAAACTCTTGATGAGAATAGCAATGCCTACTTGATTAATTCTAGTCCTAACCTAGCTGATCCAAGATGAATAGCAAAGAAGATGTGGGAACTGAAGTCTGTATTTACAAAAAAAAAAGTTGTACAAACTTTAATTACAACAGCAGGTGAATTTTTACTGTTTTAGCCCTTGTGTGTCTTATATCAATGTTATGTAAAACAATGAAAGATTTCATATGTAGATGGATGTAGTCAAAGACCTTATCTATTGTGGTTGGATGACCCTGGCTGGACACCAGGTGCCCACCAAAGCCGCTCTATCACTCTCCTCCTCAGCTGGACAG
>NW_010972942.1:6913683-6913917 GCF_000737465.1 Haliaeetus leucocephalus | reverse complement strand
CACCTTCCCCTCACCCCTCCCTTCTTCCTGGGCTCAACTTCCCTCCCAAATTCTCTACATCCTCCCCCCAGTTGGCACAGGGGAGTGGGGAATGGGGGTTGGGGTCAGTTCATCACACGTTGTCTCTGCTGCTCCTTCCTCCTGAGGGGCAGGACTCCTCACACTCTTCCCCTGCTCCAGCGTGGGGTCCCTCCCATGGGAGACAGTCCTCCATGAACTTCTCCAACGTGGGTC
>NW_010972942.1:6858019-6913673 GCF_000737465.1 Haliaeetus leucocephalus | reverse complement strand
CTGATGGGCTCAGCCTTGGCCAGTGGTGGGTCCACCTTAGAGCCAGCTGGCATTGGCTCTATTGGACATAGGGGAAGCTTCTAGCAGCTTCTCACAGAAGCCACCCCTGTAGCCCCCCCACTACCAAAACCTTGCCACACAAACCCAATACATTTATACAAGAGCTGAAAGTACACAAGAGCGGTAGAGTGCCTCTGATTTCTTTCCCAAGCTGACTCACTGAAAATAGAAATTTTGGGGATAAATATCACAAGAACAACTATGAAATCCACCTTGAGATGGTCTGTAGGAAAACCCCATGTTCCAGAGAAAGGGAGTTTGGACTGTAATACAATAGTCTGCAATGTCCAGTAAACCAAAAGCAACAGTGACAGTGTTAAAAAGACTTTATTATCTGGTAACATTTATCTGTCCTCTGATTTCTACTTCTGCTCAGGGACAGTTACAGCAAACACTGATGCTTTGGAAATTGTGGCTAGTAGGAGTGAATCAGACTGAGGAGCACCATACCAACAGAAGCAGACATAGTTTTCTTCAAGTAGTGCTACAAACAAAAGGCATCTGACACAGCAACTTCATTATAAACCAAGTAGTAGTAATGGTATGTACTCTGTTTGATTCAAATGTATCACTACAGCATTGCAGTCATGCTTATAACTGCGTTGTACTATCTGCCTGAAAGGCAAAAGGCAGAGAAAGCAAATGGGGTCAGATTCTGCTCCCAAGTGCTCTTCTTTAGAACCAGTTTTGGTTCATTACATTTATTGAACTCCTATCCTGTGAGGACTGAGTGCTTTTAACTACAAAAGAAAGTGCTCAGACAAGCCATGGGGTGCCATCGCAGCTGGCTGTCCTGTCCACCTCACGTGTCACAAGACAAAATAACCCGAACAGAAACAATGGCGGTCTTAGCTCTCTCTGTAAGCTGGTGTGTGGGTGGAAGGGAAAACAAGACATGCTTCCCGTGCACGGATTGAACAAGCCGGTCTCATGCTGCCACGAGACTCCATGCCACCTTCAGACAAGGGGCAGCCCTGCGCGTGCTGCCCAGAATGGCTAGGGGCCACCCGGGACAGCAGCTGGCCCTCCCCTGCCACCCCAGGACAGAGGTGAGCCAAGAGCCTCCCCACACCACCCAACACGTGGGAAAGGGCCCTGTCCCACTTCAGCGAGGGCAGGCAAATCTAAGCCAGGACCCTGTTAGCTCCAGATGTTGGAGAGCTGCGGAGGCCCAAGGGCTGGTTTCACACCTGCCAGCCCAGGGTTAGAAGGGGTACAGCCGAGTGTGGTGTTGTGTCTCAGTAACTAAACCTGTGGGTACAAATATACCCAGTGTCCATCTTAATTAAACTGTATTTTAAAGGCCAGACGCTACCGTTCCTGCGTGCAAGTCCTAGATGTCACAGCTCATCGTCTAGAAAGCAATCCCTTAATGACCTCCCTTGGTACCGGTTAGTGCCCTTACACAAGTTCCCTGGCTGTTCTGGCTGGCTGACACGAGGCAGATAGCTTATCCATCTGGACACCATCTGTCTCACAGGAGTACTGAGTCATGCTAGTGAGGGCTGAAGAGACCCCGTACAAGCTGTGATGTGAAGAACCCGCACAGGCAAAGAAAATCCCTCTGTAATCCCTGCAAGGACACCACAGACCTTGTCCTAAATCTCTACTGCAACTGGTGGAGTTACACTGACTCAGAGCACCCGCGGGGTCTTGCCCTATGTTTGCAATGATACAGGGAACTCCGTATTTTTTTATGGTTCACCATGTGTATCTCTGCCGGATGGCAGGCTGGTCACTTTGAAGCAGGTCCTGGTCTGCCTCGCAGCTGATAAGCAGAAAGGAGATTTTTTTCATTTGTCAGATGGAAAAAGCAACGGTGAGCCTCTCTTGCAGTCCCTAAGGAGGTAAGGAGGTAGTGCGTGCTCTTAATTATAGCCTCCAGACTGGATCATTACCTGGAAAGCAGAGAGCAGGAGCATACATATACATCTACTTGTAAGTCACTCTTAAAGTGATTCTGTGTGGACCTTTATGGAGACAAAAAAACAAGTAAAAAGAATAAACTAGGAAACATGGGGACAATGTACTGACACTGTACTCACTGTAGCCTGCATTTCATTGTGCATCAGATGTGCAAGAGCCACGTGGAAAGGGTTTCCAGCAAGACATCTCTCTCTCAACTGGCATTTGACATCTCATTGCTGCCATACCTCTCATCATGTCATGCAGGATGAAGACAGCCCTGGCTTCGCTGCACAACACAAGTACTGGCCTAAAGTTTCAACCTGACCCAGTGAGGGAAGGAGAGGGAAATCAGAAATGAACGCATTTGGAAAGTCTGGGTATTTTCAGCTGACTGCATTAAGGAAAATGAAATGTTCTCAAAGGATATTTTTAAAGCTTGTTTTCATTAAAAATAAAAACCTCTGTGATCTTTTAAAGGGCAGTGGTAGCGTGGTAGGCATAACTGGTCGATAACTGTGATGACAAAACAGAGTCTTTGTAAATGCTGTGAATAATTTAAATCAACATTAAAAAATAGCCTTATAGCAACACTTCCTACTTCTGGAAATATTAATGAGGAAGGAACTTAAAGTGCAGTTAACTGTCTGCTGGATTGTAATCAGGGACCCGGTTATACTGGCACAGGAATTGATCAAACTTTTGCCAGTACTTTCTGCAGGCTTTGCAATCCCTGCAAAAAGGGTTTGCGCACAGCAGTGACTCCTTGGCCTTGTCATACAACCTGGAGAGGATCCAACTCACCTAATTCAATCCCTCTATAAGTTAGGGCTGCAGCCTGAGCTGGTTACGTGAACTTCTTCGTCAGTCAGTGGCAAGAAATATGCACTTGAGGAAGGCAATTCGGCTTACTTTAGGCACTCAGTTTAAGATAGGATGATATATCCTGTGGAGACGTTTACCTGCTTCTGACTGTAAGATCTAGATGTTCCACCTGACTTTTAAGGGGAGAGATGAACTAGGTCACATGAGCCCCTTCCCTTGATAACCTTGCAAAGTGGAGGGAATCTCGGGCACAAATGGACAGCAACAGTGCCCAGCTGGACAAGTCATACTTCAGTACTTTCTGTCTTGCTCTGGTCACTCCTGCCAGCCCTGGGGTAAGCCCCAAAACTGAGCCACCAGAGGTGGTATTCCATGATGCCTGCAGAGCCTTCTCTGCTGTGGTTTCTCTCTTCTTGGCTGGCCTTCAATCTTTGTATCAGGGCAATTGCTCTGAAAGTCCCTCACTGAAATATGGTACCTTGCAGAAGGAAAAGTGAGCAGCTAGCTGATTTACTGGCTCCCTTGCCTAAGCCAAAACCTAAATGATTGTTTTGATGTTAAAAATGTGCCGGTTTCTTTTTCTTAACAAACTGGTTTCTCTTTGAATTTGGATCTTACATATGAGTAACTTTAATGTCAAAAATATGAGTGCTGACTGAAGCGTCTTCTCATCTTTGGCCACCCAGAAGTTCTTTCCACATTCAAGTTCCCCATGAGAGTACTCAGTGTAGATTTCTCATGTTCAGGCTTCCAGGGCAACGCCTGTCTTCATGACCTCTGAGGTCACTACCTGGCTACTAAAACTGGCCAAAATCAGGATGGGATTCAAATCTGCTGGGGAGAATATGAAAGAAACATGGACACACACCCACATATGTAAATGTGACTGTTTAACCCTTCATTGATCTATTGTAAAACAAGGTAAAAGTTAATTTCAGGAGCTCTAAATGAAATTCTGTCTCAACAGAAAAAATCCAAAATGCTGCTCTGTAAACAAGCAAATGAAGAAAGTTTACTGATTTTTTTTTTTAATGAGACTATCACCTGATGGTCTCAAAAATGAAAATAATCTGACATGATTTCATGAGTTCAAATATGCATTTTTTTAGAAGGAAAGAAAGGGGAAAGATCTGAGAAGCCTTCTTCCAGTTCTAGCTTCTATCCTATTCTTTTGTTTGAGTTTCTTTTTCAAATTGAATGCTGTGTTCCTGTACAAGCCACCCAACCCACTCCAAGCAAAAAGGTCACATCCCACAGAACCATCTCTACAATTGCTCTACAACTGGTCTCGGTCAAATGCCAACACAGTGCAGCAGCGACACAAAAACGTGTTTCATCTAGGACTTGATGTCCAGATTTACAGCCTAGCAGACTTAGATTCATGAGCAAAAACAGCAAGTCAGAAAAAAGATCCTGAACATGCCCCAGGGAGTTATGTCTCTTTACAGTGTATTGGTTGCATATATACTCTCTCTGATCTCAGAACTAAATGTATATATCTGCCTCACAACTGTCATCCTCAGTCTACTTAGACATATGTCCAGAGCCCATCTCAATGTTTTTATTATGCATACTTTACATGTGAATGGGAAAATCATTCAATACCATTACTATTTATAACTAAGGTTTATAGCAAGATCGGGAAAATGTGTTTTCCTTATAAAACTTTCCCCTTTCTGTGCTTAGATGGTGGATGACTTTCATTATTCTGATCTATAACCAAGCCTTAATTATATTGGCAGCTCTTTCCTATCAAGATATTACATTATTGTGCTATTATTTCATTTGCTTTAAATCTATACCTCACCAGGTTCCAGAAACATGAGCACTTCTGCATGTATGTGTGCACTGTGGACCGGGGCAGGGTAGAAGGAAGAGAACAACCCCAATTTTCTGCTCTATTTCAGAAAGTGCTGGTGTCCTCTCTTCCCCTCTTCCTGCTGACTGGTAAGAAACAATGATAACCCTCTTTAAATAGATTGGAAAGTTGATTGCACTGCATTAAACATACCCTTCCTACCCTAGCTGCAGTTGTACCTGCAGCTAAATACTTGAACCATCTGTCCTACATTGACTAAGAAAATGAAGACATGAAAAGACATGTTGAAAAAATCAGCAGCTGCTCCTAGTGGGGCTATTTGTTTTCAGTCACTGACTCTTCTTGAAAGATGTGCAAATCCTGGCATTTTCACTAGTAAAAACACCATTTAGGAATATGTACCAGACACATTTCTAGCTATTATTATATTTTGCCATTTATCACATCTGGAGTGTTGGACATCTGGGCCAGAAGTCTGGTCTCAGAAGTCTGAAATATGTGAGTGAGAGCTGCTAAATGGTATCTTCACAGCCTGTGATACAGTGGTAACACTGCTCTCAGCAAACCATTTGGACAGCAGATTGCCGTTCTGTTACCTGGAATAGATATATTTGTCATATACAACTCACCTGCAAGTAATGTCCTCAAAAGATGGTATTTGCAAGGAGGATGTCATAACAGCAAATAGAAACAATTACTGGAGAAATTGCTTTTAAGTTCTTATCTCTGAGTTAAACTGTTTAGGAGAGATGCTGGAAATATTAATCAAGGGAGATTTTGAAACAACAACTCAAAATCATAATAGGTACATGTTGTTCTGGTGTTTGAAGAATATGAACATTTTTCTGTAGATCTGCTATCTTACCTAGATCTACTATCCAACCTAGGTCTGCTATCCATACCAGTGAGTCAACCCATGTTTCTATTGAAGTCATGCACCAAAATTGTCCTTGAAGCCACACCACACTGATCAGCTGGAGTGAGAAAAATCTTCAACTGTTTCTGGGGACAGAGAGGATTAGATTCCTAACCTTCACCAAAAAACAAGAATATATAGAGATGTGCAGTGACCCTATTTCACCTGCATAGAGAGGAGACCATCTGTGATCAATGAATGCTGAAGTCAGAATAGTTACTTTGAAACTATCAGGTTTTGAGCCTTAATGAAACAGATACTACAGATAAAACATTTTAAATTACACCAAACAGGCCGGCTAAGGCTGAATTATTTTTTAAAGGTGAACACCGCAACAGTGTCATACGTTAAGTTCCTGCCTTAGAGACCATAGACCCTTAACAACAAATTCTCACATAACCAGTTCAAACAGTGCTGCCAGGCTCACAGCCATCTTCAAAATAGTGCGATTACTACAAGGTGCATCATGGTTTCAGGATAAATTGAAACTTCTGAAGAATCAGGGTATTACATATCCTAGGTCTTATGAGTATGATCAGAGAAAGTTCACACAATTACAGAACGACTGAGGTGAGAAGGGACCTCTGGAGGCCATCCGGTCCAACCCCCCTGCTCAAGCAGGGCCACCCAGAGCTGGTTGCCCAGGACTGTGTCCAGATGGCTTTTGAGTATCTCCAAGGATGGAGACTCCACAGCCTCTCTGGGCAACCTGTGCCAGTGCTCGGTCACCCTCACAGGGAAAAAGTGTTTCCTGATGTTCAGAGGGAACCTCCTGTGTTTCAGTTTGTGTCCATGACTTCTGGTCCTGGCACTGGGCACCACTGGAAAGAGCCCGGCTCTGTCCTCTTTACACCCTTGCTTCAGGTACTTTTATATATTGATGAGATCCCCCTGAGCCTTCTCCAGACTGAACAGTCTCAGCTCTCTCAGCCTTTCCTCACAGGAAACATGCTCCAGTCCCTTCATCACCTTCGTTGCCCTTCACTGAACATCTCCAGAATGTTCATGTCTCTCTTGTGCTGGGCACCCAGTACTCCCTATGTGGCCTCACCAGTGCTGAGTAGAGGGGCAGGATCATCTCCCTCTGCAACTGGCAACACTCCTCCTAATGCAGCCCAGGATACTGTTAACCTTCTTTTGCTGTTATGGCATGTTGCTAGCTCATGTTCAAGTTGGTGACCACCAGGCCCCCCCAAGGACTTTTTCTGTAAAGCTGCTTTCCACCTTGGGGGCTCCCAGCCTGTACTGGTGCATGGGGTTGTGCACAACTTTGCACTTCTCCTTGTTGAACTTCATGAGGTTCCTGTCAGCCCATTTCTCCAGCCTGTCAAGGTCCCTCTGTATAGCAGCATGACCCTCTGGCATTACTGGTTTTCCTTCCCTCATAAAGATGGAGAACTCCATCTTTGTCACCACGTCACTGCACGTAGCAGACGTCTCTTTAACCTCCACATCCAAGTGTGTGGTGGCATGCCTGTGTTCACATGGAGCCTCACGACTGCTGCCAAGCTCAGTGCAAAGGTCTTTCCAGGCAGAGGTTTTTAAGATATGATTCTGCAGGATGTCAGCAGCCCAAAAAGCCTGTGAACATCAGTGGGGATTCTGCATGCTGTGAGCTTGAAGGTCAGGATTCATATAAATAAATATGAGCAAAACCAATGACCTACATACAGGTTAAGTGTTTGTCTTCAGTTCTTTGGTTGGAGGGAGCTGGCTGGGTGAGTCCTGGCTCTGTGCAGTGTTTTTATCCCATGGAAATGAGAATTTGAAAGGAAAGATGGCCAAGTTTTGTCCCAGCTCCATAACAGCGGTGGACATCTGGACTCAAAGTAGATGTTCTCTCAGGTCTTGCTGTTTAGATGTACCTGTAGTGACCTCCATACAAACACTATGATTTAAACCACCAAACAACTTACTAATTCAGCATTTGGATTATATACTTCATTCTAATGATGAGAACTTTGCATCTTCTGTCAGCTAATAAATAGAGCTCTGCTACATTTAACACATTGAGTGACTCTGAATAAGTAGTTCAGAGTCCCAAAGTACTTGAAAGCTGACTGAAGAATATCTTGCCTTGTATGACACAGCCCAGCTTCTGAATGGATGCAACGCATGTTTGGCTCCTGCTCCCAACTGCATGTTAAACGTCTACAAAAACTGGAGCTGTTTGGGGGGAAAATTATGAAGAAAATTACAAAGCATGAAATAAGAATACCTCCAAATGTGCTCTTTTTCTCCTGTATTTTTCTGACTGCAGAGACAGTTCTCCCAATATATTTCTGTGTTGACATGGAGACCCTACACACTCCTGAGTCACAGCAGCTTCCTCTGGATAAGGGTCTTTTCAGGACAGAGCCCAGAGGCCTCACAGCTCCGTCCGCAGGCAGCCCCCAATGCTCCTTTCCACTGGGTGAGTTTTCAGAGAGGTGCAGGAGTGCAGCCTCTCCAGCAGTCACCACCACCGGTGGGAGATTGGCCGTACTGGTACCCCACAGGGAGTGACCCAGAGGCTTCCTTCTGCTGGCTGTGGAAATCTCTGTCTGTAAGGCTTCTGCTATTTCTGAGACAACTGCAAGTTTCCTTTTAAAATTATTACCAGCTCTATGTTTTTCCTGATGTTCATTTTCCTTTCTGAAGCAGCATGTTAGACTGTTGACTTCCTTTGCTTCTGAAAAATCAAATGTAATATGTCATTGACAGACTGCTTGAAGAAATGGTTTCAGATTAATTTTTTGTTTAACGGGGCTTCTCAGACATTCAAAACTCATTAATAAGGCTAGTCCAACACTTGAGCTCTTTTCATTAGCTGCAAATAGTGTCAGTACATGAGACTTTTTGGCTTCATCCAGGATTTTGGGAGATGGTGAAATGGCAAGCCAATACTACCCAGTAGCACACAACAGCCACAGGTCAAGAAATCTGAGCGTATGCAACTATATTATTTGCCTGAACAGTCAACCCAGCACTTCCAAGAAAAACAACTTTCAGAGTGTAGAAGGACCTAAGCAGAAGGCAAAGGGATGAGCTATTTGGCAGGCACAGCAGTGGCAGGAGACCAGGTGAATCACTGAAGCACTGGCTTCACCGCACATGTCTGTAGGCCTCCTGCTTGCTCGGTGCACTGAGCGCTGCACAATGCCATTTGTTGAACATATTTTTGTCTAGCTGAAAAAAAAAAGGACAGCTCTACTCTTCAAGAGCTAAAACCTGGATGAACAATGTAAGAAAGCCTTTCTGAAACCAGAGCCAGAGGAACCCTGGTAGCAGGAGAGTTGTAATAGCCATGAACTTTTCAGACTTGTGATATATGTATTAATATGAATTTCCACAAAGTGATCCCCCTTCCAGATGCCACTGATCCAGTGTTTCTGATTAGCTGAGCAGGTACAGCTGTAGCACAGTCACTGAGGAAATGCAAAAAAGGCTGGATTTAAATCTTGTGTGACTTTAGCTGCAACTCAGTGGAATTTATTCATGCAGGACCTGCAGCACACCTCAGCCGGGTGGTGAAAGTCTTGGCGGCTCCATTCCCCCAGCCAAGGATCTCGTGAAAGGCCTTGGGTAACAGCAGGACAGCAGCCCTCTGTGAGAGGCAGAAGCCTCACAGTCTCCGGGCAGCATCTTGATGGCACTGGCTGTCTGACTGCAATAGTGGAAGGAATCCTAGATTTTGTCCCTCACTAGGAGAGGACTTCCTTCTTCAGCTACTTGCAAAATGGCTCCAGTCCAAAGCAAACATCTCTGTTGCACATGAGTTTTGTTTCCAAGCTTTCCGCTGCTGCTGCAGTGATAAAAACTGGCTTCTTTGTTACCAAACGTTTAAATTATGCTATATACTTCAAAAGTGAGACACGAATCAGGAATTCATCTTCATTCATCTGGACTGGCTTATTCTACAGTATGCAATGGCAAGTATTTTCCATAGAATGTTTTCCCGTAAAATTAAAAAAAAAAAAGAAAAAAACAAAGAGGGGGAATCTGGTTATGAGCTCTAATGGGCTCCACTGCATTTCAGGAATAGCATCCATATGGGTTGTGCATATTAAATGTAATTATAGTCTTGAAAAAGGAGAGTACATTGAGCATTCTGCAGTCCAAGGCTAGAGGAAAGACAAGGGAATGGCCAGGGACAAACTGACCTCAAATGTAAACGAATAGCTTAGGCTTTTTAATAATGTAGTTGATGCTGTCAATTTCCCCAATTTTAATGCAAGTCTCAAGATTTGATTTTATTCATAAAGACCCATCTCTTGAAAGCAAGCAAATACACAGCATTCTGACCTTTTTTCATCTTATGGAAGTACAAGATCTTTTCCCATGAGAAGTTTATGAAATTTTTTTATAGAAGAGTACCTGAGATAATTCACTTAAAAAGCAGAAGAGAGAGGAAGAAAAAAAAAAAACCCAGCCCTCAGTTTATAACTGTCAGTGGCCTGATTTTGTGGAGCTTAACTTAGATTTTCAGCACTTAAGTCTAGCAACCTTAATTTGTGGTTATTTGCAATATGCGCTTGCATTTATGCACAGGAAAAGCATTGTGCATTACCTAAGCCCTGGATTTGCGAGGCTGAGGAAAATCAGTGCCTGGGCTGAGGAGGCAGCAGCGCTTGATGCTTTCAGCCACAGTGAGATGTGGTGACCCACAGTGGCGCATCCACGCAGCGCTGCGACTCGCCGGGTTAGGGAGCTGTGCTTGCTGCTCTCTGCAATTATCACAGAGACCTCTTAAGCCTAGCTTAACATGACTTGCGTTTTGTAGTTGCTGTCAGCCAAGCCATGCCGTTTTTCTCGCGGGAGCAAGGGTTGACTGTACTCTTTAACCCCAACCGAAAAAGTCGTTTCCGTATTTGGCCAGAAGAGGGCAATATTACGTCACCTAAACGACCTAAAGGTCACGCTAACCCCTTACAGGACATTCATGCTATGAAATAAAGGAGAAAAACCCCAGCGGTTTATACCAATATAACACGGCATTTCTGCTCCTTTTTATAACTATATTGTATTTCTCTGCTTTTTATAGTTCGCGAGCAAGTCCTGTTAGAGCCTTGCTCGCACGCTGATGTCTCAGCCTCCCACCTGCAAGCCTGCTGCAGCTCCCACCTGAAGGTCTGAAGCGCAGTGATTTATCCTCGGACAGCAGGGGTTAATTTAAAGCATACGTGCAAATACACTTGAAGAAAGGCAGAAACAAGCAAGTAAATTTATTTTAGGGTTTTGAAAGTTCAGACAAGGGAAAACAGCAGTCTGCGTAGCTGGCATTGCAGACCTGCGTGTGTGTGAGAGGTGGTGGCCATGTGCATGCAGCCAGCACGGCGTCCCTTCCAGCCTCCCCACCTCTGCTTGCTGCCTCTCCGTCTTTCTGCCCTCCATTTCCAACCAGTGCGTCCTGCTGGTCTTTCTGTCACAGACTTGGGCACGCTCTGGGTACATCTGCCTCTATGGTCCCCTCTGCATCCAGTTTAAGCACTTTTAGCAGTGCCACTCTCTGCTTCGCTGCTGTCCCTGTGAACTTTAAGCCTATGGACACAGTAGGAGCTTATTGCTCTGTGCTTCTCCCTGCCCCTTCTTCTGCCTCCCTGCTACAAAGTTTTGGGGGAAATATCTCCCTCACCGACCCTGAGGAACAGGCTCTGAGCCATAAAGCCATGCTGGGGGGGGGGGTCCTCTTAAAGGTTTTTCTCAAATCCTCTGGGTGGTATCAATGCATCATTTTATGAGAACTTTTGGCAGCCCAGAAACTACCTCCATTCACTGAACTAGGAAAGTGAGTAAAGTAATTTTTATTCCTGTTCTGTGTTTTTCCCATGCAATGAGGGACAAGGGGAGGTTCCCATACTGGAACAGGGTGGGTCAGGAAGGCAGTTGAATGGCACAGACAAGCACGGACTCCCCACACTCAAGTGTTTCTTTGGAAGCACCCCATATTCAGAGAACTTTTGCCAAATCTGGGGCAAATTTCCTGGCAGCCTGTGCCAGGGTTTCAGTCTAACATTCACCCACCACAGATGATCTTTAAAAGATCACTCCAGGGCAGTGCAGACAGCATCCTCCACATAATTTACTGGTTTCAGTCTATTTTTTTTTCATATCAGAAAGTCAAATCTTGCACAATTTGACATTTCCTACAGAAATGTTGCTTGCTAACTATAAGCAAAATACCATGGCTAGATTCGTCTAAAAAATGTTCCAAATGACCTTTAGTTGTCCTGAATAGCAAAAGACCAAGTAGTCTACTCCTGCAGAAACGCTGTACACCATAACAGCTATGGCTTGAGTAATTAGCAGCTTGTGTGCTTTGAAGAGCTGAGAAGAGCTTTACAAACACTAAATAACAAAGCACATCTGGTCTACTGGCTAATATAGCCAAGGAAAAGGAAGGCTCAGCTGACATACCACAGAAATTCGCTTCTGGAGAGCACAGCATGCACCAACTGCACATTGGTTCAAGACAAAGACAAAAAAAATACTATCAGCTCTGAAAAAATTAAGAGGGACTTCAGTTAGTCCAAACACATGTAGTTTGACCTAGATGCTCTTGCGAATTGCTTCTTGGGTTTTTCTAACTACTGTAAAACCAAGAACCTGCCCCCTTGCATCCCATCAGACTGAAAAAAAACCAAGTCATTGTGGGATAGTGGCTTACATGGAGGAGAGTTGCCTATTGTGTCACCAGCTGCCACAGCATTTCAGCAAACATGCAGGGTCTAACTAGGACCTGCTCTGCTAACCCATGAGCTCTCAAGAGGTCACAGCACAGGCAATAAGGCTGCTGCCCAGAACTTGGGAAAGCAGTGTCAACCAACGTTTCCTTGACCATAGTACTTGTCATGGAATAATGCTACAGAACTTAAACTGTCGGTGAAGTCAGGTCACACCATCATCAGTTGTCCTGTTGTCCCTCCAGTACTCATGGGAATGCCTTTATAGGCAACAATGATGTTGCTGTATTTATGCATTTGCACTTGCATAAAAAAGGACTCAGGCAGTGTGGGCTAGTTACAAACCACGCTAATAGAAATCATGGCATATCCCTGGCAAGGTTTGCACTGCCAGAAAACTCAAAGTAATCTCAGCAAAGCCTGGTCTTAGCACCCACATGTAAGGAGGGTATGAAAGCTCTCGAGAGGAACTTGACAGCATTCTCATGAAAACACATCTGGAGTAGAGTGCCTGAGAGGAGTCCTCACCTGGAAATGATGCTTTCAGCAGCAGCACAGTGGTGTTAAGTGCTGGTCATGGCTATTGAAGGGAGAACAGTCTGCCGGTCATTCTAGTAGACAAGCCCACACAACTCATACACTCTTCATCCTTTCCCCTCTTCCAAGTTTCAGTTTCCTGGATTCGTGCTGTTATTACACAGCCATATAAATATGTTCAGTCTGTTGCTGAGAAAAAAAACATGATCACTAGGCAGAGCTAGTTAGCTGTTCTCTCATTTATTTTTTACTTCCTTTTTCTTAGGAGCAGGAGGCATTACACAACTGCAGTGTCTGTTCATCTGTCAGTCCTTTCACTTCTAGCGATGTCTGAACTTCTTGGTCAATTGTACTCATAACTGAGAGAGGTGAAGGCCCCAAAGATTTTACATCGCTGCAGTTTGCACAAGAACTGCAGTGTGGCTAGAGGGGAAAGACCCCAGCCAATGCTCCCGCAGAGGAAAGGCAGCACCCAGCAGCTCCCCGCCAGGCAGAGGCACTGCTCTGGCCCAGCAGGCTGGCAGGCAATGCAGCAACAATGCGGAGAGGGACAGTAGGGGACATGAAAGACTGGAAGACCCAGGTCACACCTCCATTGGAAAGCAAGCTTAGCATTATTTATAAAATTTCACTGTCTTTAGAGACACTGTCCTTTTTGCCTTCGACTAATACAATTGACATATTTTTATTGGTTTCTTGCGTTTTGCTTTCCTTATCCTGACTTCCAGCACCTGAATCTACTTCACTGGGGTTTATGTCCTAATGCAATAAACCTCTATTAAATTTACCAGAATCATGAAAGTTAAGTTTGCCCAAAATATCTCAACTCCATCTCTCTTACTATTTTGAGGTTGGTTTGTGCCTTTATAGATATAATGAGCCAGCCAGCCACGTGTGACTCAGTGGTACACTGAGTATTTTCAGGGCTTTGAAAGACAAAGATAACACTTTGTGCAAATGACTCCTTACCGCTGCTAATTGCTGTTCTTCTGGTTGGAGACACCTACGTTTTCCTATCTATACATTTAGATCTGGAAAATCATTCGTTTTCCTCAAACGGTTCAATGCTTTTGAGTCAGCCAAAACAAACATCATAAACAACATAAACCCATGTTTAACCCCAGCCAGCAACTAAGCACCACGCAGCCGCTCACTCACTTCTCCCCCACCCAGTGGGATGGGGGAGGGAATCAGAAAAAAAAAATATGAAAACTCGTGGGTTGATATAAGAACAATTTAATAGACCAGCAAAGAAGAAACTCATAATGATAATAGTAACACTAATAAAATGACAATAATAATAAAAATAATAATAAAAGAATTGGAATATGCAAGTGATGCACAATGCAATTGCTCACCACCTGCTAACCGATGCCCAGTTAGTTCCTGAGCAGCCATCCCTCCCAGGCCAACTCCCCCCAGTTTATATACTGGACATGACATCCCATGGTATGGAATACCCCTTTGGCCAGTTTGGGTCAGCTGCCCTGGCTGTGTCCTCTTCCAACTTCTTGTGCCCCTCCAGCCTTCTGGCTGGCTGGGCATGAGAAGCTGAAAAATCCTTGACTTTTAGTCTAAACGCTACTTAGCAACAACTGAAAACGTCAGTGTGTTATCAACTTTCTTCCCGTACCAAGCTCAAAACCATAGCACTTTACCAGCTACTCGGAAGACAATTAACTCTATCCCAGCTGAAACCAGGACAACCCAGCATCCTGACCACAGCTCACTGGACTGCGTAGGGTCTTGGCTGCAGTTTATTGCCATGAAATGTGTGGCAATAGGGAGCTCCTGTGACTCCCTCTTCTGTGCATCATGATTGCTCCTTTAAGGCTCTGCAGTGTCCACTTGAGGGCCCTGCCAAAGATTTCTGGTAACAGATGGACTATTACACTGTAAAATACTCAGGACAAAAAAACATATGTAAGGAAAAAAATCATTAAAATTCAAGTAGTTTTCTGCAAAGCTGAGATAATATTGCAACTTTAGCAATTATAGGATGAAATATTCAATGCAAATTGGCCAAAATCAATGAAAGTCAAGTCCTTGTTTTTCCTTTTTCTTAACGCTTTCTGCATATGTATCAATAAAGATGTAAAATTGCTGGTTTACCATAGCATAGTAGCCATGACAGCTAATAAATTATTTCACAGATTGAAAAAAATATATTTATGAGAGGTCCTGGTGTAGTGGTTTGTGGAAGGCAAGAAAGCAGTAATTCCAATCACACAGAGCCTTTGACCAATGTCTGCGGTCAGATCACTTGACCTTCTTGTTCTTCAGTCACCCTAGCTGGAAAGTGTATTAAATGCATCGCCCCTGGAAAATGACAGTGTGCCTTATGCATTAATGTGTGTTTTACCGCGTATAGGATATTGTACTTCTCCTCCTCCTTCAGTTTGTAGTTTCTGATTTCCTAAAGTGTTATGCAGAATCCTGTGCAAGTGATGTTTTACATTTCCTAAACCTTTTATATCCTTGAAGTTTGAGAAATTAGATAGTATTAGCTTTCCTCTCGTGGATTTCTAAAGACATTTCAGGCTTGTCTTTTATCTAAATCATTTTATGGCCCATTAATTGAATAGATAATGTTTCTCTGCAAAGTCTGAAGGGTCATTTAGCATTTTCAGCATGACTAAAACATGAACACACTGTATTTTCACCCAGAAGGCTGAAATTTTTTTTACAGTTTTAACAACCAACAAGTGAGCCAGCCTTTGATAACCACTGTTCTTGATAAATGTAAATCCTTCCACTGATATTTAAGGAGAAGAAATAGGGTTTTGGTTAAAATGTCATAGCCTCTAATACCATGGTTGAAAATTCTGAAAGAGCAAGGGAGGCATGAACTATTTGTTTTAATAAGACAGAATAAAATCCCCCAAAGGCCTAGCCACTAGCTCCCATGAAACTCAGAGAAAGTTTTCATATGCTAAGTAGTAAAATATGTGTTTTTAAAGAAAAATCTAGTTATAATATACAATTCAACTCAAAATCAGTTTTGTAAGCCAGTTTAATCTCTGCTAAAGGGCTTTGTTAATCATCCAGTTGAAAGTGCTGCTCAAGGAATCACTGCCATTAGTGGTCTGGTGACACAAGCAGCCTCATTGCCTTATGTTCTGTAAGGTCGCATCAAGCTTCTTATTGTTATTGGTAGTATTCTAAACATTGGGCAGTATTCAGACAGGTCAACCTAAGCTACATTGAGTCTACTGGGCCATTATGTTGCACCACATGGCCAAGGAAAAGGGAACATGCAGCCTCCTTGAGGTTCTTATGCCATTGCAAACTGGGACTCAGTCCTGTAAGGTCTTGGAAACAGGTTGAACTAGACACATTCCTTCCAGACAGACATGGACAGGAAGACAAAATCCTCTTGATTTACTAGTTGGATGTTTGTGTTTGGAGTCTGTAAGACTCTTTGGCTTTGGGGAAAATAATAGAAGGAAAACTAAGCTTAGGGGTTCAAAAAGGCCTGCAGGTCTAGCATTAGACCTTTGGCTAATATTCAGCCTTTCTAAAGTTAATGAGGCTATTTACATTCTATAGTATTGCTTCTGTGGGCAATCTTTGCACCTGAGTTCGCATAATTTGCGGTGGGTCTTTAACTTCTTAATTTTTTAGTATCTACGTGTGTGGAGGATATTTTTTTAATGAGGTTGCACTGGGGAGGGAGAAAGGGAGTTGGTTATTCATATATAAATACCTGTAACTAATAATTAAGAGGTACTTTAAATCTTCAGTGGCCACATTCAATGACTAGAGCCTAAGATTATGACAGATTATAGTCTTAAAATTATCATTTTAAGTTGTTAAAACTTCGGGGTGTGTTTTGAAAGACTGTATGCTCTCTTGGTGAATAGCAAGTAGCTACACTTAATTTCTAGAATTAGTCCCTATTGTTGCAACTCAGGTAGAAGAGATCATAATTGTGTACTCACATGTTACTCCTCCTTATGGTACAGTTGCTCCAGTGACTACTTCTGAATTCACACTAAGTGTTTATTAAATGGATCGCTTAGAACTCTATTTCAGTACCTGCCTTACCACAAAGAAACAACAGGGCAAAATGGGGAAGAAGCATCATAACACCTGTAATGTTATTTTCTCATTCATGAGCTGCAGGTGCTACCATAGGGTTTAGACTGTCTGTGAAATGAGAGCAGTAAATCACTGAATTATGCCAAGAGCTGTCTGAGCTGCCAGAAGAAAATTCCGTAGACTAATGATCTTGTAGAGAGAATGAGGGCACTCAAAAAACTAATCAGCTTTTAAAGTCATCTCTGATCATCTTCAAAGCACTGCAGACCCAGAAATGAATTAAAAAAGGGTACCTCCTGCACATTTGTCTTTGAGGAGCACCAACACAAAAGGAGAATCTCAAAGGAGCATTTGCCCCACACGATCAGAATCTTTAGCATATTAAAAAGGCTTTGAACTGGTACAAAATATCCAGAAGACTACATGTGAATCAGGGCCTTTTGTAGTACTTTCTACTCTGAAAATATTACTTAGCTCCCAAGGGACAGGAAAGTCTCATATTTTTGAAATATTAGTTATATGGCTGCATGCTCAAATTGGAAGCTGTGCAGTCCATCCTTGAACCATGAGCCCACCAAAAGAACTGTCTCCCCCTCGATTCTCACTCCAACCATATGAGACCTTAAGTAACAAGTTATAGGAGGGCATTTCAGGTTATTGTAGCCAACAACTGCCTGAGCATGACATGGGACAGATTCTTTATGAATGAATACTCAGTAGCCACCTGATTTCATGTAGGATTTAATGCCCAGGTGATGATGGAACTCAGCATCCAAGACAAAGTTAGTGCCTATGATAGTCCTTTTAGAAATGTGATTTCAACAATGGAATCACTGAGAGCACTGGAGAACTGAACAAGTCTTAGCTTTGTAAAACTATCAAATGCTGCAATTTTCTTTCTAAGAATCCCCTGAGCATCTAAACAACCACTGGGCAACAAAAAACAAAGACTTTGTGTGTAATATGACTGAATATAACAGAAGTAACAAAGGTATCACAGAGACTACACAAGGCACTGCTTGCATGAGAAGGCATGGCTTTCTGAACATGGGCTGCAGCCAAATGCCAAGCAGATAGATAGATACTTCCTGGGGGGGAACATAAAAAGTCAAAGAAAGGACTATTATGGTGGTAGAAGGAGGGTAAAAAAAGAACATTCATGGACTCCTACGCCCATTGTACAAGCAGTAGAAAATATGATGCATCTTCCCTCACTTATATTGCATGATTTGGAGTAAAACTAAGATTCAGGCAGTAGAAAGAATCGCAAAAGAAGCCAAAGCAGGAGTCACTGAACATCCAGAGACATCTTTACAACTCTGTTCATATTTGCACCTCTTTCTGCTCATTGGCTGTTTATTCTAATCCTCTTTCTTTCACGCCCTCATTTTCTTTCACTCTGCTTTGCTCCCACAAGCCACTGTAACTAACAATGTTTGCTGCCATCCCACAGCTCGCTGCACTGTCTCATGATTTCCTTTTCCTCCTTGTGTGCTTATCTCATTCATTTGCATTGAAAGGTCTCTGGGACAAGGGACACTCAAATATTGTGTTTTCCTAGCACCTTTAGGCCAACTCTTGTTCCTGAACTGATTTGTAAGGTGCTAATTTACTCTCTATAAGAAGCCACAGAGTATCTTAACCGATGGCACTTTTAAAATAGATTATAGCCACTCACTGCTGAGTCTGAGACCAAAGTAACACAATATATCTACTTCTTGTGACACTCATGAGAATACTTGCAATGTACCTTTGAAATGCCAAAATAAAACAGGCTCTTTCTCATCATTTCTTATGTGCGTATCTCGAAGGAATCCAATTTTTTTTTTTTTTTTTTGCAATGGGCTTAGAGGACTGAAGCCCTTGCAGGGAAATATTATTTCTGTTGTGAAATGAAACTCCTCTGTTTTTCATCAAGCACGTTACTAATGTGCCCATGTGCGCTTTCTCAAAAATTAAATAGATAGATGATTTGTTAGTAATGGGGTAAAAGCTTGCAATTTAACATTAATGGTTTTGGTGGGAGAAAAGCTGTGAGACAAGTGAGAATCAACCTACTGAGAACTTGGAGGGAACTAGTGGCCTCCTGGTGAACACCCAGTGAGCTCCTGGTCTGGGTGGAAGCAGGAAGATCATACTGTAAGTAGGTAGAATTAAATTAGAGATGAGCAGCAAATAAAATAGATGAGAGAGACACAGTCTGAGATAAGTGATTAAAGAAGCAAACCCATTGCATTAAGAATGTGAAATAAAAAAATACGGGCTCAAATACACCTTCTTTTCTAAGGATAAGTCTATGCTGCAATCAGAATAGACTGTTGCCTTTAAACCAGCCAGTACAGACGTTGATATCCATGGAGTCCAGCAGGAGCCACCAAATACCCAGAACAACACTGAGTTCACCATTCATTCATTGCACCAGTGGTCTAAGCTAACACAACACTGAGTTCTCCATTCATTTGCTACACCAGCTGTCTAAAGTAATGCAGTTATCTGTAGCCAAGAGATTTGACAAACCGTGGTGACATCCTAGAGTCTCTTCAGGTTCTTCCATACGGGAACTTCTGCCCCCGAAGGCAGAAGATGACAGCAGAGAAGGAATGGATGGGGAGAGTGGTTGTGGAATTTATATGAAACTGTGAATGCAGTTATACTGCCATTTTCTCCGGGACAAAACCAAAAAGGTCTTGAGAAGTTCCTGGTTCTCATTTTTTCACTCCTTTTGCCTTCACACAATTCATCTCCTGTACTGCAGGTTAGAGCCCACTCTGCTGTGCTCATGCAACTCTGTGGGGCAATGCTGCGAGCAAAATCACCATGAGGAGGAATTCCAAAATCACACAGGGAGGGAACTTCCAAACTAGCTTTGCCAGCAGAGAAAGCAGAGTACCTATACAGAGAAAGCAGAGTACCTATACTATATGTCTAATTTCTCCTACCAGAATTGTTGCACTCATATGACTGGTGGGAGCCAGGGTAGGAAATCTTGATCCCTAAATTTGACTACTGCTGTAGATGAACTTACCTTCTATAGTCTTATTTGTGCTTAACCAATCTAGCAAGCTCAGGCTTGCCTGTCTTTATTTTCCCCAATCTGTGAATGGTAACGCAAACATTTACCAGGGAGCAGCGTATTAGGAGAAATCAATGAAGACCTTGTGAAGTGTGGTATATTAGTACAGATGTAAAATTCTATAGAGGATTTGGCATCTTTTGGTTCATCAGAAAAATGTTAGATAAACAAGATCTCTGTATACACTCACCCCTTGTATATTAAAATACATTCTTGTTACTTATAATTGTATTTCTGTATTATTTTTCAACCACATCTTCTAACTCCTAGAAGCTAAAATTGCATAAGCCTGTACGACCAAAAATTTGTCTCACTGATATTTATATAGCTTTGATAACAAAGATTTTTTTAAGGCATGTAAATAAGTATATTGTGTAAAGCTGGACCGTACACAAGCTTTATGATTAAATCACTTGTGTTGTGTCCTTATTTGAATTTCCATATTTACTTAACAAAAGGTTTCACTGGGGCTTTTCAGTCCATATTTACATAGATCCATCAAAGATGGCATAGTTAGACGCAGGATGTAGTTGAAACTAGACAATAGCACAGCAGGGTTAAGGTATTGGGCTGCAGCTAAAGTGTTTTGTTAGGAAGATCTGATAAGTGCTTAGACTTTTTGCTAAAATAAAGACCCTAACAACAGTGGGAATTCAACAGGGTAATCACACTTAATGCAGACTGTTTAGAGCAATTAGAGGTGATTGGCAGTGTCTTAAAGCCCTTAAACAGAAACAACATATAAAAAGAACTGACCTCAATTGGATTTCAGCTTCATTGCCAGTTTCAGTCCAATGCATTATATCAACTGGTTTAATGCACATAAGAATAAAGTATTTTTTATTGGTCCTGTGGCTGTAAAGTATTGTTACTGAGACTTCCTCTGTCATGGAGGTATTAAAATGCTTCATGTGGTACGCAGCCCTATCAGTGTAAATAAAGAGTTTGTACTTACCAAGGGATAAATCTCTCTTCCCTGATGTCCATGAGGTATTTATCAATGAATGGATCAGGAATGCCGCGGGGAAGGCAGGGAGACAGTGACAGATGATCCAATAGCAGAATGGACTGCAGAGTGTGTTTTTAATGCAAACCCAAAGTTTGCGAAGGCTCATTTTCAAACAACGGTGTATTTGTACCTATAAATAACACAGAGACAGATATTTAAACTACAGTGGATGCAATACTCTGATTTAAATCTATGCAGACATACCGAAGTCACTGAAAAAAGGCTGACTTTTCATTTCCCAAGGATTTAGCTCACAGCTTTAAGTGGAACTAGCTAATGTAATGGGTCACCAGGGCATTTACACATACCTTAGGAGCCTTGGCAGGGTATATTTCTGTAATAGTGTCTTTGGGCCCAAATTTGTTAGAGCGTGACACCCACTGAAATTAGCAAACGTTGAGTAGTAGTCTGTCCTTGGTAGAAGAGCTGTTGGAAATGATAAAGTCGTGCTTATCCAGGGTATGGCCAGAAATACAAACCATCTACCTGGAACAGTTTAACATTATGGAAGTCCAGGTCAAAATTGCCATACTCTCACCTGAAATGCAGGGCTAGAGTAGTTGTGTGCTCCCAAGTGGTCACAGTGCAGAACTTGGGTGGTTTAAAAGTTAAAACCTTCATTTAGGAGGCAATAACTTATTAAACCATGCTGTCCTGGTCACTTTTGAATCACTAGTGCTACCCAAATTTTGTATGTATATGTGTATATTTATATTTATATAACGCTTTTCTGTTGGTATAAAGACATCTTGTGATGGTCTGGCTTAATCTGTTCTGAAAAACAACGATCTGTACTAGGATACTATTACCATTGTAGCAATATATCTGTAACTACAGATATGTTGGAGTGGTTGTGAAGAGATGTAGAGAAGGAACCCAGGCACAACCAGTCTGCCATGACAGTCACCCCAGCCAGTACTTTTTGGGCTCCAGAGGGAGTGGGCAATGCTGAAATCCACAGCTGGATACACTGCTTTAGCAGCAGAATTTATGCACTATAATTCACTTATTTCCACAAGTTCAAAATAATGGCCAAGGGGAAAGGGAATAATAGTTCTCCACCAGTTTGAATGCACAGTGGGGTGGGTATACACCAAGAGCCTTCCTCTGGATAAAATCTACGTAAACTGAAGCTTTGCCCACAGACTTTGCATTATGACAGATAGCAAAGAAAGCTGCTGGTTTAGCTTTCTTAATCAGAGTCCTAGGTTGTATCAGTAGTCATAATAATCCCATCTACACAACAGTGGGAATTGCCTCCGTTCAGCCACCCAGGAGATAAGCTTCTGGTCTGATGCACTCACCTGGACTCCCTTCACAGCCAGCGGAGACAGAATAGGCACCTTCACAGAGATATTCCTCCCACCCCAAGAAGGTATGTAAACCAGGTGACAAGAGGATGTCTACAGTGACTATCTAAGAGAAGGACGTGCACGATTAACTCATCCAGGCACTTAGCTTTCAGTGATTAAAATTTAGATGAATGCTTGTACCAGGTGTCTAGCGCAGTCCAGAAGTCAGTAGAACTGTGCCTGTCTTCAGTGGAAGGATCGGCCTTTCAGGGCTAGGGAACTTCCCACCCACGCAGATCCCTCATCCTTCCACTTCAGCTGCAGATGCTGGAAAGCCTTTCCTCTGCTTTCAGATCCAGTAGGACGAGAGTTTTCATTTGCAGTTATACACAAACCTCTCTGCACACATGGGTAACTCCTGAGCCATTTGCCTGTTCCGCTTTGCTCCTTAGTGCTCATAAGCCAGATGTCTCAAATCTCTGCTTATGCATACATTTGACCAATAACAGAACAGGTAAGTGACATTTTGTATGGTTTCTATGTTAGGATAAATAATGTTCTGTTATGTTACTATGTAAGAGACTGGAAAAACTGAAATAAAAATAATCTCCCAAAGGCAAGCTCTCAAAAATGAAAAAAACATAATCATTTTGATTGCTTGGCTAGTAGCATAATTTTGAGGCTTTTTGCTACACAAGCAGCTTCGCTCTACGTTTTGTTTTCATTTTTTAAACATTAGCTGGAGGCAGAGGCTTATGCTACTTAGAATGTTAGTTAATTAAAAAAACGTTAAATTAACATCCTTTCCCTTGCCATGGGGAGCAAACAGCCAGACGATAATGAGTTTTATTAACTCTCATAATGTCAGTGTTGATTGCATCCAAATATTGGATCCATTATTTGTCAGTCCCCAAAGAACCACCTGCAGAAGCAAATGGGTCAAGGATTAATTGATCAGTGCAAGGCTCTCTCCTTCCAGTCACAGTTTTTCTACTGAGCAATTTATATGTGCAGGATAGGAGAGTCAAGGTGTTTTGAGACTGGGTTATTTCTGCACAGCACCTACCAACGTATCACCCTTCTTTTGCCTGGCTTCTTGAGTTGCTGCTATATAGTCAGTGACATTACTGCAGCCTTTCAGCAGCGGCCAAATACTGTTACAAAAAGCACTGGTCTCAAGTGGGAACTATTGAGGAATTTTCTAACAAAAGTTTGGGATTTTTTATTTTGCTTTGGTTTTTAAACCTCATGCTAATTTGTGGAGATGGAGACATTACCTGAGAATGTACCCCCCTCCAGGAAATTCTCACCAGGAAAGGACTCTCCAGCACAGGAATTTGGAGAGACAGCTCCACCCCAGTCTAAGGAATAGATCAGTGATTAGGACACTTGGCTGGGGTGATGAAGACCTATTCTTCCTCTGCCCCAGCCTTGTGCTAGCCCTGGGCTGCTGCAGGAGAAAGAAAATTTTCCTCAGTCTCCTCCAAGGTCTTTCAACTTTGGATATATGAACCATTGCTTGCTAGATGACAAAAACTGTGTTATTTCATAATACAGATAAATTTATCAAACATCTAGTTGCTATTCCTATAGCTCCTAGGCAGACTTTTCCACAGATTCTCTCTTGCCTGCACCATCAGTGACATTTGTCTGGCTCCAGGTTCATGGGTGAGACAGGCAAAATACTAAGTCTACAAAAAGGGGGGAAAAAAAACCCGTTTCAGCTCCCTAAGTTGCCTCTTTGTGGTGGATCCAAGAAGCATTGGTAGCAGTGCAAAGGAAGCAGAGCACAACTAGGAATGAAGGAACAAAACTGCTGTGCTTGGTAGCAGGTAGTTCATGTGCATTAAGTGATCAAGTCACATCTTCACACCTCTGCTGCCCTTGTTTGCCTCTTTTTTTGAAGGGAACAGAATTGGATTATCATTTCTTTTATTCTTTTAAAAATACTTGGTTCCACCTCACTGAGGAAAAGAAGGCTGGGAAGAAACATTGCTTAGCAGTTTTCTGGACAAGAGATTTGGGGGGATTTTATCCAGCTTTTATTACAGACAGCCCTGAGCTGGAAAGCAAAGTGGCAAATCCCCACGAAGATCCCATTGGTTTGGTGTCAGAGATATTTTCTAACTTGTAAAGAGCAAGTAACCCTGCAAAGTCTAAAACTGCCACAAATTTAGAGGAAGCAGGTAAAAGCAATTGCTTCCACTGTGCATTTCTCTCAGATGTGGGTGAATTTTCGGGCATTTGCCTCATTCCCCACATCAGGCCCAACCATCTCTGTTGTTTATGTGTTGACTCAGCTTTTGACTGTACTCTGGTGAGCCAGGGCATGTAGGTTCGAGGGGGTCTGTCTCACCTTTCTGAAATTAAACAGAAATGCAGTATTTCCTACCCCTTAAACTGTCCATAAAGTGGATTTTGTTTTTATTTTAGCTCATGTTTAAAGGAAATTTGAGAAGCAGAAATGGTTGAAAGAAAAAAAAAAAGATGTTTAGATGGTATTTTTCAATTACAAACTCACTTATCAGTCAGCAGTTCCTTGCTTTTTAACAGAACACTGGTAAATATGATGTTGAAGGAGTTCAACAGCTTAGATACGAAGAACTGAAATGCTCATTTTCAAAATACACCATGATACTAAAAATAAGCAGTGAAATGTATGAGTATAAAAATATATTTTTTAAAATTATGCACAAAATCCTTCTGAATACATTAAGTACAAGAAGCACTGGAAATTATAGCACTTTGCACTGTGTTCCAACAAAATTAAAGTCACAGCTTCTGCAAAACTCTGGCAACAGAGATAAACACAGGTTTTCAAGAAATATGTCTGTTAGTTGTACATCTTCCCATGCTACTAAGAAATTAACAACATGATTATAAAGTTCCTGAAGTATCTTAACTGCAAACCTTTTAGGAGCTCATTTCCGAATGTCATTTTGCCATTTCCACAAACAACTATGGTTTAACGTTGGCAACGTGAATGGAACATACTCTGTGACAGCTTTGAAATCCAGCTTCTTGGGTTCATACAGCTGGTAAAGTAAATCCCCGATAGCAATGGTCATTTGTGACCCAGCAATGATCGGCACAAGCATTCATGGCTCCACATCACTGAAAGGTAGGTGATGTTCCAGTGTAAAGTATCCCCCTATTCTCCATTCATTCCTATTCCTACTCAATGGTACACTGCTCCCTTAGCTGATCTAACGCAGCTGCTCATGGGCACATCCTCTGCACCATGCTGGAAAACTGGCCTGATTTTTTTTTTTTAATTAAACAAATGAAAAATGCTTTAAAAAATAATCAAAGCACCCATAAACCAGCACTATGACTTACATCAGCAACAGGAACACTGTAGAAGGCAAGACAAAGGGGTTTAATGCAGTCAGAGCAACAAACTTTGTGGTTGCTTATTCTCAAGAGGCTCAGCGAAGCTTCTGCTTAATACCGCAAGCCAACTTCTCCTTAAAATAGGTGATGGTGCTGGATATTAACACTCAAAGCCATCTGCAACATGGAAAGCTGCATGTATTTTAGACCAGGCAAATCCTCCAGGGTGGCCTTGTTTTGTTAAAATGGATAGAGAAGCAGGTTAAAGGGTCTGAAGATAAATAATAAATGAGTGACAGCTCAAGACCACAATTAGGCCAATGTTAATAAGCATCAATTCCAAAGGATAAGGGTTTTATCTTTAGAAGTAACCACCACATAATAAATGTCTTACTACAGGCTTAATGGATAAACTCACTTGGTATTACAGTTGATTACAAAACAGGAAAAAGGCTATACATAGGAAAAGCCTAAGTAAAAGTCAGATGACTAGCTTAACCTTTCATAAAGTCAGGCAGTGGGGTTTGTTTACCTTCGTCACTGTATGCTCCTCCAGCGCACCCAGAGAATGCTACAAGCAATTACAAGACACATCTGCAAACATTTTTCTCCCTTGCTTTTTCCCTTGCACTGCCTCAGCAACAGCCTTACAGTCATGCCCACGGGAAAAAGTACCAGAGCATTTGTCTGCCCTCCTGTCACACAGTCCTAATCTTCAAGAAGGGATATTCCAGGCATAACTAGCTTTGCTCTGTGTACTGTTGGGACCCCATTCTCAACCCAGAGGGGAACCCCTTCCTGTGGCAATTTAAAATTTGCTAATAGGAACTACACTAAATTCTGTTCCAGCTAGACTGCTAGGTCTTCTCAAGGCAGCTGAAGCAACCTGTAAAAAATAACATTTCCAAAACAAAAATGGTGGGTTAAATTAGATCTTTTGTTTGTTTGTTTGTTTGTTTCCCTTTCTTTCTTCTATTCTTACTGTTTATTTGATCAAACTGTACTGAATGGTAAAACATCCCTCTGATACGTCTGGCTCCTGCTGAGCATATTAGCTTATCTGTCTCTTAATCCCATCTTTTACAAAATTGAATGCTGTGACAAATCACAGCATTTCATACTGTTTTAAGTTTCTCAGTTCTAAATTACTTACTGTTATTTTACCTTTGTTAAAGGACACAAGTCTTAGAGAGGAGATAATGACAATGTCCAAATCTAGGAGAAATAATGACTGGTAAGAAACAGAACTTTAGTATGTGATTATAAGACAATGACAACACAATGTCAGGAGACACTTTCAGAAATGAAGGTGTAAATCACAGAATTAGCCAGGACTGACTTTATGCCTTGTCCAGCCTACAGCAGTGGAAGTGTAACTTCTAATGCTTTAGAGCACTTCAGCCAAGTGCATATATGGAAAATAGCACTGCTTAAGTAACATAGATGTTCTTTTACCTATCAGATAGCCATGAAGGTGTTTTTGCCTAAAACTTTTAGAATAAAGAGAATAAGCAAGAGACTATGTCATTGTTCTCTTAAGGAAAAGCAGTGCTAAGAGTAACACACACATGTGATCAGGGACTTTAACAGGATATCCTCCAGCTACCATGAATTTAATATATTAACATTTTTCTTATTAAAAAAACATTACATCATGAAACTGCAAGCTCCATATCAGCCCCGGAGTATAATACCAACACTAACGCTAATACTAAGAACAGCAACAATAACTACTTTCCTGAAGGTCATTCAAGCAAGCACTGTTACTGCAGTCATTGTTTCTGTTGCTGAAGCAATGAAAGAGAGAGTGGAGGGGCTAATACACCTCTTTGAGTGAAAACAGTCTTGTCAAGGACCCCCCCCCCTGCACAAGGCTGTTATGCTACTGGCTCCTCCAGAGAAATACCTCAGGTAACCAACATGTTTCAGCTGAGTGATTAAATGGATTATGGCCTCATACTACAAATAAGAGGGACATTTACCCAACACTCTGTGACTGAAAGATTTAAGTTTCCACTCTGCTAGAAGCCCAGGGATTCTAAAACATAAATTAGTACTGGAGATGATAGATCTATTTTCTTACATATTTAAATGTAAAAATCTTCCCAAGGCAATAAGTAATTACAGCATTTGCAACTGCCCTTTTAAAACTAGGTATGATACTTCACATATCACTTAAATGATAGCTCTCTCTGTGCAGGAAACTGGGAAGAAGCAGCAGATACCATCAGTAAACTAGGCATGAACAGACAAAAAACATTAACCCCATGCTATGAGCACTGGATATTTCCAAAGCAACAGAGATAGTAGTAACTGGATGTAATTTTGAAAGGCTAACTCTCAAACTACTTTGGCAGTGAACAATTGACATGCTCTATTAAAAGACTGCTTGATGTCAGACAGCTCTGTTTTTCACTGCTGTTCCAAGTTTCCCGTTTTCCTAGCTCACACCACTGTGCCCTGCCTGCCTGAGACAGAAGACTGCAGTAATTATTGGTGATTACTGTGATAAACTCAGCATTAATGATGTACGATGGTGTCAGCACTTACGTTCATGTATCACCTACCTATAGACCCTGCAACAATAGTGATTATGTTCATGATTGATACATTCCCTTTGTATACTTTTAGATCAATTCAAAAGGCAAACCCGTTGGTCATCTTTTTATTATAAACATGGCTCATGAAAGCCTTGCTGGTGTTCTCAAATCTTAGTATCTCCTTATGCTGTTTTTATTTTCTCCAGGTCTTTGAGCAACGGTTTTGCATTAGGCCATATATCCTACATACCAGGAAGAACGAACGTATGGGCATTACCGCCTCTATATATTAACAGCAAGGTGAAATTCAAAACTCCTTCACTCAGTCCCCGTTCAATTTTTATACTATTGAAATTCTCATTAAATCAGTTGGAGTTTTACCTCAATGAGGACATGAGAGTGCACACAAGGATGATCTGGCCCCATGTGGGAGGTCATTTGGGTGAAGATTGTGTACATTAGGGTTACTGACCAATGAGTGAAATAAGTGGATAGTTCAGGGACTGCTAATATTTTGTTAAGGCTTCAGTTCTGGAGTACTGCTGTCTAGAACATGACTCATGGTGGTACCAGGTGACAGCTGTTCAGTGACCCATAAAAGATGAGCTGGTAGTAGATGTCAAGTCCTTGGGGCCCAGATGTCCAAGCAGGAAAGGTGAGTGGTGATGGTGGCAAACCCATCGGAGTCCTGCTGAGGGAACACTGAGCGAATGCTGAGCATGAACTCCCAAAGTGATCACTTCACAAGGTTAGAAGGGCCCTGGCACTCCCCAAAGGAATTGCCTTGCTTGCAGTTACAACCTTTTATTTTCCAGTGCTGGTGGAAACCCGTGCTGTTAATTAACCTCTCATTTATAGCTGATGGAACTGCTTCTTTTTTGCTGTGGGGACATAGGTACGGGCACACTCTGTCCCTTCCTGGTGTGAAACCTGGTGAGGTAAAGCCAGCCACATAAACCTTGGGATTACCTCCCCGTAGCACGTGTGACCTGAAGTAGATTCTTCTGTTTCTTTTAAAATGAAATTGTTAGGAAACAGGTTTAAAAAGCAGTAGAAAGAAGAAGCCTTCCCCCAGGGTATAATTGCACTCATTGCCATGGGTTTTGGGGGGGCTACAGTAGTAAAAGTTGCTCCAAAAACAACTTGATAAAATCACAGTAAAAATGTTCCTCCAAGGACTGTGTCAGCAAAAAGAGCTGAATGCAAACTCAGCTTGTGAAATCCCTAAAATGCAGGTGGCAGGAAAATTGAAGACCATATCACGAGTAGTAGTTTTCTATACTTGTCTTCTTTTCATATTTTCACTAAACGTGGAGAAATGACCACTCAGAGATATAATTTCTTTAACCTTAGAGCTGAACCAGTAGTTATATTCTTGTATTACCTCCCAAGAAAGACAAAAGTGGTCTTACGTCCTCTTTCTGCTGATGTGTAAAGGAGACCTGAATTATTTCTGGACAATGCATTTGTTTGAACTTTGAGATCTTATAAAAATATAGACTTTTTCTTTCTTTTATTTTTCCCTACCTTTGGAGGTTATCAAGGATGCTTCAAGAAAGATGTAGCATTTCGCATGAAAGTTATATTCATATATTTCCTGTATTTCCTCCAAAATGTTAGCCAGTAGATTTGATGTATTTATTATGGACTTCTTCCAAAATATTGACCAGCAGAGCTGCTGTATTTTCTACAGACTTTCTCCAAAGCATTAGCCAGCAGACATATGTAGGAGTTAGCAAACATAAGCAAATGTATGTGAAGATGTCTTCGTTTTTAGTCTTATGTTTCATTATTTAGCTCTTTGGAGCCACTGTTACTTCCTGGTTCATACTGTGGTTTTCCTAGGCAAATAGGATTTGAAATGTATATGAGTGTACACGTGTAGGACAGAACGGGAGCCTTTAAAGATAGTATCTTCTTTACAGACAAACAGTAAAGATCATTTGATTTTCCTTTTTTATTTCATTAACATTTTATACTTAATTTCAGAGATTGTGCATTAACAGGCTCATTTTCATCTTACAAGCAACAAGTGTTAGAAAGGCATGTTTCAATATCATTCTGATAAAGCCCCTCCAAAGAAATACAATTTAGTCTAGGTTACAAGTCCAGATGTGAAACACTGTGCATTGTTAGTCAGATTTCTTCTGGTATCTTGAGGTCGTTCATCAGTGAATGATGGGACAAGGCACAACCAAACTTGCATATGGGACATATGACAGGTTTTGGCATGAGCGGAGTGACTGCTTTCTTTTTAATGAACAAGCCTGTGCTCATGACTGTCAACTGCTCATCAAAACAGAGTTTAAATTCAAAGCTTGACACATGCACACCACAGCACTAGCATTTTCCTGTTTCAGTTCCATCTGAAAACCCAGGCAAGATTACCCGAATATTTTTCCTTAATACACAGAATACTCACTGCAGGCTAAATTTATAAATCAGTATTGTTCAAACATATGGATTTAATCCCCTACTACAGAACCAGGTACAGTCTGATTTTGCCTCTCTCCAAAGGTGGAAAAAAATAGACAAAAAAATTAACTTCTGAATCCCTTATGTCAGGTCCTAGCTATAATTACAATTTATATACATATATAAACAGAATTTAATTTCTTAAACTGTACTCTCCCAAAATGTATATTTAAAGATCATTGCTGCATTATTGAAGCACATTTAATCTATACTTATTTTCTAGCTAACTGATCTTCCTTATTTTTCTTTGTTATAAATGTTTTACTACATTGTTTGGGGTTTTTTTTTGCTAGGCACTTGCAAAATCAAAATCCCCTCAGGTAAGGACATAGGATGAGAATGTCAGCTCATGAAAATTCAAATGCTTCACCTACTCCTTTACTACACTCATTTCTTCAGTGCCAATTTCTTTAAATACTTATCTGAATTTTCATCCAAAAGATTATTTTATTTCTTTTTATAATAAAAAGCTTCAAATGCAAGGATTTTAGTTTTGAAAACAGATTGAAACTAACATAAATTACTGAAAGAAATTTTTATTTTTCCCTGAAATTTCCAGTAAAATAACACATAGATTGACACTGGATGTTAGTAAGCTGCTACTTCAGCTTACTGTGGCTAGTTGGCATCAAACATTAGATCCAGCAGCAACTATAAATGTGGAAGACACATATTAAATGCTATTTTTAGGCCATTAGTGGTTATTTCTTGTATGGTCTTTGCCAAAAAAACTTGCCCGCATTATTGTTAATCTGACAGCAATGAGCTGCAAAATACAACCAGAAAGGCTATAAAACCTGCTTCCTGATGAAACCACTAAGGTTTTTTGTGGTATTTAGATTACCTTCAGCAAAGCAATTGAGTAAAGAAAGTTTGAGATTCAGCGTTCTATAGTAAGCACTCAATAGGCCACAAAATAATGCTTTCACATTAATCAATTTGGCCTTAACAAACATGGGGTTTTTTTTAAATTAGGTTTGTAAGCCATGTTGCTTCTTTTCATACCCAGCAACCTTGGGATAAAGGTCCCAGGCAGTAAGAGATTTTGCTGTAGGCCTTGATATTGCAAAAAGACCCCAGCCTCTATGAGCAAACATAGATTTCTTGGCAATTAGACTAGCTGAACTAAATTCTTCTCTGACTTGATTTATAAATTCACCCAACTGAATTTGCTGATAGGAAGCTGAGCACTGTACCTAGGTCATTTGGTCTGATTTATATCAGAAAAGTGTACAAAAGAAAATGGAGCTTCTCTATCTTGCTCTTGTCCTTTCCTAGATTCCTGTTACTATATAACAGGCATCTTTTTCCTTTAATTACCTTTTTCACGGCTTGAGAGCTTTGATGACTTGATTAAGCCTTGCAGTGCAGTTCCAGTCCCTACCCATCTGATTAATTAGCCCAAACCTTATTAACTTCCTAATTCCAATCAATAATGTACTGATGCTGAACCATGCAAGGGCAAACTAAGGATAGCAATTTTATCTGAAGACACAGAGCCATGTAGGGTTTGTTCTTTTACCTATACTTCTTCATAGCTGCAAAATTAAAACTACCTGTCAAAAATATATTTGTACAGGGATGCATTTTGTCACCACCTGTCGCACCTTAAACACACCTGCAATAAAACTTATAGTGACAGAGGCATATTGGTGGCACCTCTGTGCTGAGGTGCCTTTTTCCAAATATTTAGCAGTTGCTGGTGGAGAATGGTACCCAGCACATAGGGGTTGTAGTCTCCTGCACAAAATGCTAATGGCACTGGGAAGGCATGGCAGACCCCTGCCCTCTCCGCACCCTCCCTCAGCCTGTCTGGAGGCAGGGAGAGCCAGCTGGTGTATTTTACTTTATTGTAATGATGCCAGTGGAGATATTTAAATGCTGAAGGGTTATTTCAGCAACTGCCAGCACAGCCAAAACAGCACCCAGCTAAGTCAATGCAAGTTTAACTACGGGTGGGTAAAACGGAGCTGGGATGTCGTGGCACTTCTCCTCCAGCCCTCAGCTCCTGTGCTCCTAACTCTGTCACTGCACTGGTGCTGGAGGCCTAAATGCTACCCAAGTCTAGGCAAAAGGAAATCAGTTTTTTTTTTCTTCACTGGCATCATCTGAATGTACTAGCAGAGAATTCAGCACAGCCAGAACAGCTGCAGAAAACATCAGGTAACTGTTTCTCAGGCTGCAACTTTCCCACTCAGGGATTGACCATTGCGACCATTTCACATATTTTCATTATGAGTGTACATTAGACCTAACTTTCACAGTCAGTAGTTGGGGTTTTGTTACATTTTCTCACAGCAGCATTGGCAGTAAAAATGGCATTTGAAGATGTCCAAAAGTCTGACCGAGCAGAGATTGCACATTAAAGTTTCTGTACCTGTTGTTAAGACAAGCATTTCTCTTGCCTTTGTTCAGTTCCTTTGAGTTGGTTTAGCTTTCTTCAACTACTAAGAGGGGAAAAAAAAGACCATTCTTCCACCTGTAGTAGATAGTCCTGGCAATAGCAAAGATGGTAAAAGGTGCAGCTTACAGCACACTTCTCAGCAATGCAAACTACTTCAGGTTTGCATCGTTGGAATTTAGGATAAGCGTTGGTACCTAATATTGATGCTTGCTGCTAACTATCCACCATTTATTCTCCAAGTAGAAACACACAACTTCCAGACCAAAAGCATCTGAATAACAGACCTTAAAAGCACTGTATTGTGCTAAGAATGTCTGCAAGAGGGGAGCTGCACAGGTAGGATAGCCGGTGGGAGGACACAAGGGCTTCTAATTAAATGTCATTGTTATTCTTATTTTACTGGGTTTTCATTTTCTGATCACATGAGCAGCTTTTTTCTTCTCAATAACGTCTGCCTTTCTAAACAATCTGTAGTACCAAGTACCCCCATTATGCTTTTCACAGGCCACTAACAACAAACCACAATTCTCTGTACAGTGCATTGTCTCGGAGGTAGTGGGTATCAAGGACTCTTAATAGTGCTGTGGTGAGGATCAATTGTTCTGTTCTACAGTGCAGGAGTGTCTCCTGGGCCTTTCAGTGCCTGCCTTGCCTGTCTTTGTGTATAGTATCGCTGATGGGGAGTGACGTTTCTTTCTTAGGGAACCTTCCATTAGAGAGGCTGCTTCCAGGCAAATCCAGTGGTGGAGTGTTTGGAAAACAAAGCATGGGCAGAAGTGGGCTTTTATCACGTTTGGTCATGTGGTTGGTAAGGAATCAGACACTTTTCCTGGTACTCAATAGGAAACTCTACAAAAGCATTTTCATTCCTGAAGTACTACTATTTCTCTGAAGTTTTAAATATAAATACCTGGCATCTCACTATCAGGGTAAATTTCCTAATACGGAATTTAACAAAAAAATCCTTCATGTCTCTGCATTTGCTAGAAGGTTTACATTAGCAACTAGTATTTGGGGATCAATGGCTTCAAGCTACCTCTTACAGTTTCACAAAGGTATGAAATCATGGGTTTCATGTGTCTGTGCTGAGATTTATACAATAGGCAGAGTTAGGCCAGAGTAGTAATTGTGTAAGTGTTATCTTGAAACAAAGCTGTAGATGAAGATTCAAACCCATGAAAAGCATATCTACCTGCAAGCCGATCTGATTTTGAACTCCCCCTTTTTGTACCTACGTAAAATCCTTCTGCATGTGTGCTTGTGAGTTATGAGTCAGCATCATGCTAGGGGTGTGAAGGAAAATACGAAGACTTCAGCTTTACTAATGATGGTCTTTACTGAAGAAGCAGAATGTGTTTTCTTTTTTCCTTACATTAACACAGCCCTCCAAAGCCATCCCACAAATCCTTGGTTTCCAGCCTCTCTTGGGATATTAGGAGAAATCAAGCTGTAGCTGGGGACAGCAATGGATATGTGAGATACAGGACTGCTCATCTGTTAGCATTTTGAGTCATACCGCCCTGGAAGGAATCCATGAGGAGCTTAACATCACAGCCTTGGTGGCTAAGCACCAGGAGTTAGGAAGAAGCATCTGCATGAGAGGCCATACAGCCTCACTGTGCCTCAGCTTCCCATCTGCAAGCTGGAGAGGAGCGGTATCGGTATGCTGATAAACCTGAACAGAGGACTATGAACTCCAAGGAGATGAGCGACACGACCCAGTTTCACTGGCAGGCAGTTCTGCACAGCTAGGGAAGGTGTGAGGAAATTATATTGTTGCAGAGTTAAGGTGCAAGTCGAATTCCACGTTAGCCCAAATTGTGAACACTTTCTCCGTTCTGCTAAGGTTCACAAACACGTGGCCACGGGGCAGGGGCAGGGGCAGGCGTGCTTCCCTGGTTGAGATAAGCATTTTCAGCAGCTTGCAATAATGCTTTCATTCATTAAACCGCACTAAGCAGAACTGCACAGTCTTTAAAATGAAGTCAAACATGAGGAGAAAGGGAAGTGCACCTAGACTGATCGCACAAAGGCAGCACGGGCCCTCGGCCCTCCTGTGGACCCAGGGCCGCCTGCCCCGGGACATGCACCGAGGCACGAGGCTGGCTGCAGCAGCCAGTGTGTCCGTTCTTGAACGGGTCACCCGGGCTTAACGAATGTCCGCTCTCCCCCGTCAGCAAGGGGTGTTGAGACGCGATGTGACTGCAGGGGTCTTGGCACCCACAGCTTATAGAGAAGTGCACAGCTCTCCAGACACTTCTGGCTTGTTGCGTTTCTGCCGTGCTCAGGGTCAGTCAAGAACTGCAGGCAGCCAAGGCCCAACACCTATCGAGCCTCTGATCCACCTCACCCGATTATTCCCACTGCCCCATCTCCCTTCTCTTCTGTGAAACACACTCTTTGCCTTGTCTCTTCCCTCCTCCTCTCCTCCTCTCCTCGTATTATCTTCTGTCTTCTCCCCACCCTCCATGACTCCCTTGACCTTTACCTTGCTCTGATAAGACACCTAAAAAACCCGGCCTCATTTTCACAGATATTCAGGTAGCAACTGATACCTTCTACCTGTCCTCTTCTTTTCATTACCTGTTCTTCTCCTTTTCCCATTACCCCTCGCCCCACTCAGAAACATGCAAGCCAGATAACCCAGGACACACAGACAGCAATCCCGCTGGCAGATAGCACTGAAAGAACAATCAGCTCCTGCTGCAAAGCCCTTACATATGCTGCAAAGTGCTGTGGAACTGAGCACAACTGGCTATAGCAAGAGGAGAGGACAACATGGGTTTGGCCAGGCGTACAGAGACTGCCATTCCTTCCCCAGAGTCAGTGAGAGGCTGCTTCATCCTCTCCTTCCCTTCTGCGCCGGCACCAATTTGCAGGGATGCTCTCTTTGTCCTGATACTGTCGCGAGCATGGTGGCCACCACTTCTGACGTTGGGCTCTATTGCTTCTTAGGGGAGCCATGCCCTCGGGGACTATACAGTGAGGCTCTTCCTAATCATTGGGTGGGGATATGCTCCTGACACCGTGAACGGCATTATCTGATCTGGTATGCATTTCCCTGCAATGCAGCCAGACTTGCCAGCCTCAAGTGAGCACAGAAAGGGCCTTACGTTAGGTCATGTGGAAGATTTCTATCTTGCAACTGGGAAAGGAGCAGCTCAGGAGAAGGCTTCAAGGACAGCCCGTTGCTCCCTGGGCCTAAGGAGTCAGGATGGCAGGAACCACAACATGGGGCTGATTCTGCCTGCCCAGACCTTCCTCTAGGCATCCCAGGACTGTACGACAATCTAAGTAATTACCAACAGTATTTACTTAGTAGTTACTCAGTAAAATGTGATATTACTATATTACATTTGTTTTCTCAATACTCTTATCAAAACTATATATCCCTTTCCAATCCATGTCATCCAGTTTCAACAGTAGTTGCTGAAATTCTTTCCTCATGTTCCTTGGAACTGCAACAACAGGCTAGTTAAAACCTGCCTGGACCCCTAATACTAAAGGTCCTCCTCAAATTATACATTCTTATATCAGGTGGTTATTTACCTGCCAAAGCATTCATAGCTTAAATGGAGTGAACCTGTTTATCAATTACGCTTGCTTCATCATGTGTTAAAATCTTTTTCACACTTCAGGTGTGTCTGGGGTGGGGGGGAATCCAATAGAACAAAATCTAGAAAAGTAGGAAACCAGCTGGTTATAGATAAAAGAAAGGCAAAAAAAAGACTTGTATTTATTTTCCCTATGTTCTTTCCTTCAAGTATGTGGAAATGTTATTCTAAAATACATACAAGCAATGAGATATAAAAAAAAAAAAAAATTGCAATAAGAAGGAAAGATCTGGTGAGCGTGGCATCACCCTAAAAACAAATGAAATATTTCAGGTTAGGCTTCTTCTCACTTAGCATATATTTTAACAAATGGATTGCAGTGTAGAGGACAATGAAATTCCCCTGTTCCCTATATCCCAGGGGCCTGAGCTATAGCTTTCATTCTAGGATGTTAATGGAAGATTCCTAACCAGGCTGGGTTTACTAAAACAAAAACAACTCAAGGTCACACTTCTTAGGATGAGATATGTTCAATAGAATCACTGAAAAGGGCGCATATGTTCCATGCAGATGTACTTGCAGATGTACTTACAGATGTCAATCATATATGTTCTTACTTTTTGAAACCTGAAGTGTAATGATGGTATATTTATGTTAAAAGGCATTAAAAAAATCAAGAAATCAATTTCTGGCAAGAAACCTTCATATGAGGAAGAGCAAATGTTCTTTTCAGCTCTTTGGGACCCTTCTTTTTTTTTTTCTTTTTTTTTTGGCTTACAGACATTGTGGTAAAGTACAGCAGGGGCTTTGTAACAGTTTATTGATGAGGAGTAGCCAAGGACATCTGTGGTCTTGAAAACCCACTACCAAGGCAAAAAAAACCCAAAACCCCAACCTCAAAACCACAAAGTGAATTTTAAAAAGACCATAAAAAGCTCCAGTTCACTCTTCCTGGGGTCTCCCATGGGAATTCTTCAAAAAGTTGCCCTCTTTTTTTTCTGTTGGGATTTCCTGTGTCAGTAAGAAACCAGTTGATCCTCTGGAGCCCAGAAGAATTCAGCCTGTTCCTTAGGTAAAACATGTCATGACTGGAGGAAGCAGAATACCCAAGTGCTGTACCTGGAGCACTATACTTTTTCATAAGAAGAAGAGTAAAATTTTTCTCATATGGAGATGCTGGTCTCACAGTTCTGTGCTGATCCATGACATTCCCAAGGCAAACTTCACAGACATTGGGAAGTCCAGTCATGGAGGACCAGTTCTAGGATTTACCCTTCAAAGCCGTGTTTTTCTCCAAAAGAAACCTGCACTGTCCTGACCAATGTTGGACAGAGAGAGGCAGTATTCTTGAATCGCTGATAGAAAAAATTCAGAAGCAGAAATGCTCAGTTAAAATGATGAAGATTAACAGAGGTCAGAATGGCAGTCTGAAGTCTGGCTAAAACATAAGAGACTTTGATCTCCAATGCTAGCAAAACAGTGATATTTAAAAAAAAAAAAAAAAAAAATTGTATGTGTATACACATGCACACACTCCTCCAGTCTTGTAACTACAGACTCATTATAACAGTGTCACAACAGCTTAAAAAGGCACTAGTATCACAGTTTTATTAGACTGTCTTTATTTTAACATAAAATTAATATAAAATTTCTGAAAATTAATGTGCTTACATTATCTTTAGTACTGTGAATTCACACATATCAAAATATTTGTTAAAAGCTATCAACGTGCCTATTTAACAAAGTAAGTCCTGTGTATGGCAAAATATGAAGGAAAGTGTGATGTTCGTTTCACTTAAGATTTCATGTGCTTTATTATTCTGTTATTGCAAGTTTAGGCTTTTAAATCAGGTAAGTTGTGTATTTTGTGCAGCTCTGGTGAACTGCAAACCTGAAAATATATGACATTCTCTTTGTAGCTTATACATTTTTACTGTCCTTACCTCAACATGCCTTTCTAAACACACACACGTATGTTTATACACAAGAGGATTAAGAATCAAGATGGTCAGGAGCAAAGAAGAAAACAGTAATTTAAGAGCTTAGGTTCTAGCGTGACAAGTATTTAATACAGAAATAAAGCAATGACATAATGAAGCTTTCCTCTTTTAAGAAATGCTATCTATGTACCTTATGCCATTGTTCTCAGGTGGGAAAGGAGTACTGACAAGGTTGTTGTCTCCCATTGCCCCATCCCTAGTTATCTTTTAATCCAATCTCACATATAAAATGAGGCTAAAACGTGATGATTCATTGGAATGAGAATTACTTGTTTAACTCTTCTGTTTAATCTCTTTGGATTCTTACAGTACATCCACTGTGATACAATCTGATCACCTGTAATACAATTTTTTCTTCTATAGGAACCTCCCCTCACACCTGTGGAAAGTATTCATCAAGCCCATGTGTTCAGCAGTAAATATTGTAGTGAGAAGGTTGAAACGCAGGCCAAATATTAATTGGAATACCTTCATTCATCTTTGGTTTTCAGGCTTGTGTTGAATTTGTCATTCATCCAAAAGCTCCACCCTACCTCAAATGACTCATGTTCTACTTGTCACATTTTTACATCAGAAATTTATAAACCAATATATCTAAAGTAATAGCAACTAAAGGTTATGCTTCATGCTGGAGTTAATACTGTAATATTAGCACTCAGAGAAGAGTCTGAGCCCCTCTACCCCAGGCTATTTTCTTTTCAGTAGCTGAGGTGCAGAAAACTCAAGCAAGTGGTTTTGCAATGGCCTTTAAGTGTGAGTGGCATATGAAGGGAGTAGCTACTGAGTATTATGGAGGAAAAGAGGTGTAACAGGCCATAAGTATTTCAACAAAAATATTAGGGGTCTGGGGTTTTTTTCTTTTTTTAAGAACTGGTTAATAAAGGAGCAAATTCTAAGCAGCATAATTGAGTGACAGTAGGGTTTTAATCAAGCAATTCAGACATGTCTCCTTCTAAAGACCACCTATGTCTCAGATCTTTTCCCATATATGTGCTAATTATAATCTTGAAAGTTTAAGTAGGTACAAAGTTGTGTCAATTTGTTCGCTATTTAAAATAACAAAAGGGCTTCATCTCCAAGGAGAAAGTCTGCACAAGAGGAAATTCAGCAATGCAGGAGAAGGACATTCCAAGTATAACTAGAAGCCTATAACAAATAGCTTCATTAAAGAGGGGGAGAAATGCAACTGAAAGCAACCTGCCTGGGATATTCTGAACAGCTACTAGAGCCCCAGCTTCAATGGGGATAGATGCCCTCCACTGACCAATTCCAATGGAGGGAGACTTATTAGCTTAGCAGACTATTAGCTGGGTTCCTGAGCATGGTTACAGAGGCACATATACAGTGATCCAGCAAAGGGCATTGCATGTAAATGCAAGCTCTGCCCTTGGAAAGCCAAACCGAACTGAACAAATGGGATTAGGAAGACATAGGCAGCAGGACAAAGACAAGGAGCTGGCAGAGACTAGCACACCAAAATGTTCCTTGCTTTGGACTCGGCCAATGAAGAAATAGTAAACAGTGGTTACAAATGCGTTGATTTGCTGCTTACGACACTGAGATTTAGAATAGCTCACTCACATTGTGATGTTCCTTTATTTCTCTTTTTCCCCCCCTTACACTGGGAGAAGCCATGTGTTGTGGAGCACGTAAAGCAAAGGCTGGTCCCAAGCAGCCTGTAGGGCTGATGTGTGCTGCAGCTCCCCTCCAGGCCATGCACTGAGGTTCCTTACCTTGGAGAATATGCCGTAATGGGAGAAGGAGGCAAGTGGGAAGTCTGTTTGTGTCTCTCCTTTGTATAGTAATTTTTCAGAGGTCCATTGACACGGATTTGGCCTCTACTTTAGGCATCAGTCTCTGCAGTGCAAGGAAAAGAATCTAGCTGATCTGTGGCTCTATTTTCCATTTGGAAAAATAAGAATTGCTATCTTCATCTGTGTTTATAAAAGCCTCTGAAGTTCTAAGGACAAAAAGTGTGCATTGATATCACATTGGGACATTAAAATATACCTATTCTAGCTTTCCCAAGTTTCTGACAGTGTCCATCAGCCCTGCTCCCACTTGTACTGCCTCGAGAAGAACCCTCTTTCTTTCAGAAGAGAAATCACCGAGTAACAGAAAGTCACCCAAATAGCTCCACCACCTCCCACTGTTGCAGGCTTCCACCTTGTCCTGGCTGCTGTAACAGGGCCTTGGAGAAGGTGGCAGTCAGAAGTCAGGAAGAAAGAAGCCTGGAAGAGACCAACCTACACCAGAGCCTGCCTTACACAGCTGGGAGCCAGAGGTGCTGCCAAGACCAGCCCAGCCTGGCCAGAAACTCCAGGATTGGGGTCATTGTGCTGCAAAGGAGCCATTGTAGTGAAATCAATAGGGACGTTTTAAAATACCTTTACATGTCAATTCTAGTGTCAGAACAGAGCAGGTCAAAGAGGGTTGACCCTCATAGCAGGTTAAACTCCTGAGGGTGGAGATAATCTCACAGCAGGAAGGGAGGAAAGTGCTGTGCCCGCCTGGGCCAAGATGCTTTCACGTTCCTCATCGCCAGCTTTAGGCTACGGAGCCGACCATTATCAGAGTCATTGTCATTATTATCTTTAAATCTGCTGCCTCGCATTCAGGCACCTATCAGGAAAAGACCCAAGACCCTATTAGTGCAGGCAATAAGTCCCCAGAAGGAGGGGAGGAAACTCGTTCATAGATAAATTAACGTTCCTGCTGGCTACATTCCTATCAGCTTTGTTAATTCCGAAGTGACATTTATTGGTGAATTAAACTTTACCACCTTTTCCCATCAATCAGCTGGTCAAGTCTCCTACCAGAGTTTTTTTTTATTGCCACGCACAATAATTTGCCAGGCACAAACACGATCTGCTGGCCCGGGGGAAGCTGAGCATCAACCCTCTGTTCCTGTATGAAAACCAAGTGCCCAAAAGGCACCACTGCCAATGTGTCCTGGCTGGCTCTATCTGCCTTCCTGCTCTCAAGCTGCAGTTAAGGAAGTCAGCACTTTCCTATCAAACATATTAATAATCATCTGTGAAAGAATGTCACTCCCTCCTCAAATGATGCTTCCAAAGAACAGGATGCCTAAATAATAGAAAAATCCTTTACCTGGAGGAGAAGCTTACATTGCAAATGCACATTAGAGATTTGAAAACAGTGGTCCAAAAAAGCCTGTGTATTTTACTGATATAAAAAACGTGTTAGAAGAGCCATGAGTGTTCATCCCTCACCTCAGCAAGTCAAGTCCCGCTGAGAATTGAATTCCTCAAGCTGATTCAGAAATATTTTACCCCGGTCTAGATGGCTTGTCACAAAAGACAATATCTGGAGGTCCTCATTTGTAATTTTAAGCTAATTGAATATTTTACCAGCCACTGTGTAAAAGACAAAAAGAAGTAATAAATACACTTTCCCCCTTTTAGCTGTGCTTTTTGGGAAAGGAAATACTTGATCGCGATAGAATCTTTAAAGATCTGGGTATAAAAAAAATTAACTTCTTGATATATTGCTATGCAAATGAATGGCAAAGGGTGGAAGCTCACAACAGTCCTATAGCTGTTCGGGGCAGGGGGGCAGGGGCAGAATGAATCTCTAAATTAGATGCAGGTTTAAGTAAAATAATCCAAACTCACGAAATTGAGTGTGAAGAGCACAGTCTTTAAGGTGATGAATAGTACTAAAAGACCTCCTCGCCCCTCTGAAGGCAGTTAACTGAGCTGACTGCCTCAAGCTTTGACACCTTTAAATGTCATGTTTAGCAAGGGATAGATTGAATTTGTAAAATCTTTGCCCTTTTTCTCCAGCCATACATTAATCCACTAAACCGTGTAATTCTTTGATGTTCTTTTATTCCATACCCCGCAAGTGATGACGAAAAGAGAGCAGTGAAGAGAATGACATTGAACTAAAGTAAGTTTAACTCTGTCCCTTGGCAGGTGGGAGGTGGGCAGGGGGCTGCTGGGTGACAGCCTCGCATCAGAATAGTTACAATAGCGGGTTAAAAGCTTTCTTACAGCCCCCCGGGGACTGGTATGTATACAGCAACATATAATGCTGCTGAAGCCCGCTGAAGCCCTGGCTGAGGAAGGGACCTGCCCAAAAGCAAGGAGAGGTGGACAACTGCACCGTGTTGGACTGTACATGCAGAAGGGTTTGGGGAGAGGCAGAGCTGTTGGCCTGGTCTCGTCAATGGCCGTGCTGACCCCACCACGGTGCCCAGGCTCTCACAGAGCCATCCAGCTTCAGCAGGACTCGACCATGCTGCAGCTAAGGCACCTCAGGTTAAACTCCAGCAGGTTAAACTTCTGATGAGCTTCTAATGACTGTAAAAACTCCCCTTTGGCCTTGGGTGTTATAACTATTTATGAGGTTGACCTTTAATTACTCTCTCATGTAGAAATCTTTGATAACATGTCTTTGAAAGCTTGACAAATATGGACCTACACAGCACAGATCAATACCAATATAGTAACACTACGAAGCAGAGCAGCTTCCACAAAAGCAGATGCTAAAATGTATTACCAGCAAATCTGCTTCAAAGGACTTACCCCTTCAACTGGGCACTGTCTGCTTTTTCACATCACAGAAGGGTCTAGAGAATGTAAAAAAAAATAATGCGAGGGATGCTGAATACCAATGCAACATAAAGACTGGAACGGGTATGAACCACTATCCCTCTGGGGCCCAAGGGAACCACGACTGTCATCAGCAGTAAGACAAGAAGAGTGGCTGCCATCTGCCATTGCTATGAAGTCTTCTGCTCATCCTCCATTCAGATGGGGCTGGGAAATAAATTGATGGTGTTGAGTAACTAGTTTGAAAGTCACGGCATTTCTCGCAAAGAAGCTCTAGCAAATTCATTATTTTTTGCAACATGAATGCCATCCAAAGAAGTAATGATACTTGGAGTGGACAGTTATTATTTCTATATTCAGTTTACTTGAATATTCAGTATTGCTTGATTTTTCAAAAGGACATTTTTAATAGACATTATACATATGTATGGGCATACCTACATGTAAACAAATGCACATATATGTGCATATACATACACACAAATATAAAACAAAGAGTCAGTAATATTCTGTTGAGAATGGTGAATACGCTTGGAAAAATACCTAGACAGTGTGGAGGAGGCGGTTATCAGTACAGCCATAGAGTTATATAAAGCAGAAGCAAATAGGAATCTCATAATCTAGAATACTTCATTTTGATTTTAACCCACCTAGTATAACTCCATTATTATCATGCAAGTTTAATACCCTGTGTCATAAATATTACAGAAATAAGTTGGTTTTTTCCTATGACAACGATTAAAAGCACAGATCTGTATAAACACAGTATGCATCATCTTTGGCCATCGCTATACATTATACAGAACTGCCATTTGTTCTAACCTAATGAAATTCTGCTGTGAGGAGATTGAGTCCCAAACACATAGATTGAAGAAAAAGTAAAGATAAAATTTAAAAGATTTTATAACAATTTTGATTTCCTTATTGCTGCTAGAAAAAGAAATGATCCATCTACCAGACAGATATAACTAAAGTGTCACAGACCAAAAAGTTTTATGGATTTGAGGGGAAGTTTTAAATGCTACCAGTCACTTCTTAAGTTTTTTTATGAATTTTCCCCAAATTAAATTGTTTTCTCTTATTCAGAAGAACAACTGTTCTCCCTTAGGCCTCCCGTAGAACCTTTTTGTCATAACAACATCCCAGTCAAAACAGCTCCCATGAGACAAAATCAGTCAAAGCCATAAAAGAAGAATGTTTTTGTCATGCCAGGCCCTACTGCTCATGTCTTACGGTTACAAAACCAACAGCAACTAAACTGGGTTAGACAGACCATCTGAATAGATCTGGCCAGTTACTCTAACCAAAATCAACACACCTTTTTAATTTGAATATTGCACAGTTACAAGCTATGTTAACATGGTGATAATGGTGTCATAATGGGGTAGAAACACAAAACAAGCTTAAAAGCCCTAAATCTAGGTGCCTTCCCCACACAGAGTTAAGCTCAGAGTAGTTTTCTCTGAGGCTGCCGCCCTGCCTGCAGATCTGGCACCTGAACTCTCTCCTTGATGGAAAGAAACTCAAAAATAAACTACCTGAAAGGCTCACTCTCCATCCCTCCTTTCTCAAACATCAAAAATATTAGGCTGAGCACACCCTTGGGAAGGGGTCTGGGGCGACAGGTAAAGAACCCAGATGCTTGGGCAAACAACAAAATGCCTCTTTTCCAGGAAGTTTCCCTTTTGCTGACATGTTTTGTCATGCTGCATTTTGTTTTGTGTGTACTAGAGTGACTGGGTGTGGCAACCCTTTAGTTTCAAAACTAAGGGAAAAAGGCTTAGAAGAAGAGGCATGAGTTAAATAGAAGCTTACTGTGGTACAGTGATAAATACAGTAATATCCATACAAGGTTTCATACCACCCTTGACTGTAGGTCCATCAAAGTCAAGAGAAAAACTCATTTGACTAGCAAAGGTCTGGATCAGCCTCGTTACACTGTGTGGAGCAAAGACACCCAGCAGAGGCCTGTCTCAGCTCCTCTGGCTTCAGAGCCATGCTGTGAAGCCTTCTTTTACTGCCAGCATGGGGAAGGAAGCCTTAGACAAGGTGGCTTTAGACACACTAAGAAAGCAAGATCCAAGCATTGCTGCCCTCCAGGGCAGGGCTGTCTCTTTTTCAGCAGTGCACATGGCTTACGGAGGGGAAAGCCCCCAGCCCCACCAGAGTCCTTCAGTGCTGCCATCTCCAGCACTCGCTGTTCCTGTCTTGCCTGTCCCCAGCAGCAGCAAGAGCAGGATGCTGCCAGCCTGCGCTCCCACTCGCTGCTCGCTGGTGGGTACATCAGTGGGAAACAGCCATACATCAGGCTGCGAGGGGAGGTTCAAGAAAGTGAACGGATTCCCCTTTGGTTGTTTCCTTGGGGTTTTCACATCCCTGAAAAAAAAATTTTTGAAAAAAGAAATAATCCACTTTTCATTAAGAGTCATTTGAGTCTGTTGGTGAAACTGATACTGCAGAAATACACATTCCTGTGTGCTGCCTTCCTGCTCCATAATGGCTCTTGCATTAGGGACTGGGGGTAGGGGCTTCTGTTGTCCATTTACTTTAGTAAAGATTGCTATTGAATGAAACCTTTAATGGGGCATTTATGCTCCCACTCAGCTAAGAGCTCTGAGCTTGCGGTAGAGTAGTCTTTCCCTCCACCTTGACAGCTATTAGAGAATCAATACAGGTAATCCCTCAGCTGGCCGTCAGCACCCGCCGGCTGGGGGGCTGCCCTGGCCACTGCCATGGGGTCATTTGTGGGAAAGCGAGACTTCTCTGGGGAAAGGCCTGCCACCATATCCCCACCGCTGCCGCACCGGGCCAGCGTCCTCCAAACCACGTGGAGTCCTACGGCCCCGGAGGGAACGCCACCAACTTGGCTTGGATTAAGCCAAAGGATGGACTCGACCCTTTCTGCCTTGGAAGGAGGGGCTCCACAGCTTGATTTCACTTCAGGGGTTATCTGTGAATGGCATTTTTGGGCCAGTATAACCCAATTAATCCCTTTCCCCTTCCCTGATAGGCAGAGGACATTTTTTCTGCTCTGCATTTCTGCTAATGGACCAAGGTGTCTCCTACCGGCTCTGCTCAAGTCCTTGCTGTCAAAGGGAGAGAAACTGCATTTTCTCACTGCTACTTTGCAGACTAATAATACCATAGTTTGCAGGACTGTGTGGCATTCTCACACTAAGGCATGCAACAGTGCTCTCTGCACTACTAAGTTGCTGGGCTAGCCAGAGGTTAGTCGTGTGAATTTAAGCCTGGTTTGCCACTGCTGCAATGCAGGACAGTCCCTACAGCAAGAGCTGCTGCAGAGTGACCGGCTGGGGATGGAGATGGAGTAGAGCCGCTCGGGTCACGCTGTAGGACAGGCAGAGGTGCTGTGGTAGTCTCCTCCGGTGCTCCTGCACATCCCCGGCTGCCAACACCCAACTCCACGCACCTTCGAGGGACAGGCTTTGCAGAAAAGGCATTCACTGGTAGAGATTCAGCCTTTTTAAAGCTTGAGTCAAACACCATAAAAACATAGGCAGTTGCTGGTCCCACTGAAAATCTGGACCTTTGCATGAGGTGAAAAAAAAGGAAAGCAGAGAGCAAAGCCTGAGTCTCCCGACACCCCTGGTGTGCCCGAGGCCCTGCACTACGTGCATTAAGGAGAGCCAGAAGGGAGAAGGTGCAAGGGGACGTGCATGTGTGACGAGAGAAAGGGAAACGAAGGTGACGGTGACTGTGTCCGAAGGGGTGAAACAAACCCCAGCACTTGCTGCGGAGGCACGTAGGAGGCTGGGGACCCTGAGAAACAGCTTTCTGAAGGAGGGCACAGGCAGTCAGGACTCCCCTGGTGAACAATCTCTCTTGTTTAATGGACAGTTTGGCACTAATCAATATTTGTTTGTGGCATTATCTTCAATTCACTAGGCTCTTTGCTGCTTTTTGCCTTCCCTCAGTGGTTAACCACCTCCCTCTCCCCTGAGTCCCCTGGGGAGCGCAGCAGGACAGGGGCAGCAGGGGGATGGGGACCAGGCGTTTGAATAGCAGGGAGATGTAGGAGGTGCCGGAGGCAGCAGATGTTGGTGGCCAGGCCTTTTGTTCTGCTCCCTCAAACTAGCCAGCCTGAGCGCAGGGACCACCTTTTTGTTTTTGTCTTGCCATTGTCATTCACCAAGGAGGGGCTTTTCAGGAGTTAGCATCACACACCCTCAGCTCTCTCCCCACTGCCCCCACAAAACAGCGAGATTGCCCTCATCCTCTGGTTTCTATTTAGATCACTTTCCATTTAACATTTAAAAAACCCTGACAGTTAATGCAAAGCACTTAAAATCAGATAGTGTCTTACAGGGCTGGTTTCTCCCAACAACTTGACTTGCTGCTCCCCTTGGCAGGCCCATTTTTAATCCTAGTTAGGAGAAAGAAGAACCAGGGTGCACACCTCAGGTACAGTTTCTGTAATCCTTTGCCTTGGGGAATGCAGTGAGAATGAGCCCCCAGCCAGGGAAGCTATGCTACAACCACTGCTTAAGCCAAACTGAGTGAAAAATGTGGCTACCTATTACTATAATCGCTGTCATGGAAAATGTCGCTTATATCCCATTTTGGTGATGCCAAGAAATGGGAGAGGTGGATCTAGTACAACATGCAAAGCCACAGCCTGGTCCTCCAGAGAGCTGCAGAGTTGTCCTGCTTTTTGCAGCCTAAGTTCAGAAATGGCCAGCAGGATCATCGAGTACCATGGTGTCTGCTCAGGGGGGACCTAGCAGCTGGGGCTTCCCAGTGAAAGGATCGAGCCTTTACAGTTGGCTTGGTCACGAATATTTTCCCTTCAATGGAACTTGCAGTGCAGCCTCCTCCACGCACGTGGCTTTCTGCACCGTGCAGTCATCCTGGGAACCTGCCAGATGAAAAAGCGCAGTGTGCACACACACTCCCTCCCTCTCTCCACTCCTGATCTGTGTGTATAAATACCAAAACCCCACTCCCGGTTGAGCTGGCCAGAGCTGCTCATTCCCCAGGCCGCTGCCAGCGTGGCCACAGAAGGTTCAAGAAAATGTGCAAATCCCAGGGGAGGAAAACCTCAGCTCATTGGATGCACACAGGGTACACGTACGCTACAAGGGCATTCCCTAATCTAAACCTAATCTCTCCTAAACCCCGTCTGGCGAGGACAGCAATAAGTTTGCACTAACAATCACTGCATTTTCCTGGCAGACTAAAATCTGCCGCAGGCTGGCAGGGCAGCTCAGCCTGCCCTCCCTCCTGCTCCCTGCTGCTTTATTTCTCCCCAGCCTGCTGTGAAGTGTGCTGCTGGCCAAGTGCCACCCCCACTGCCCCCCCCCCAGCCCCAGCCCAGCTGGGACTCGCTATTCAATAGAGAAAGGACGATGCTATAGGGTAGTTAAATGCTATAGGGTAGTTAAATGCCTTTTTTAGTGCTCAAGCCGGATCCATCATCTTGCTTGCAAGTGGGAGTGAACTCAATCCAGAACTGAATGGCCTCAGCTTCCATGAACTATTGGGACACTTACGGCCCAATCCATCAAGACACTGGGTGCCTTTGACTTCTAATGCAATCAGCTGCTACCCAGCAGGACAAGGACTAGAATTCCTGACAGTTTGACTCTGTAATGACTTACAAATGATGCAGAAAACACCCTTCATCCATTTACTAGTACCTCAAATAAACAACTCCAATGCATCTGGCAGAAAACAACCTATAGCCCTTTAGTGTACACTATAGCCTCCAATAATTTATTTTCATCCTTTGCATGAATGTCATTGTAATAATCTCAATTAGCATCAAAATTTACATATACAGGTTTAATGTGCAAGACAACCAGTACCTTCAATCACAAGTACAAGCGAAACCCTTCACATACTGTTTTACAGACAACTCAGCAAATACTGTAGAACAGTGCCAATATTTTAGTACAAGATATTTAGGGGTTCTTTAAGCAGAAGAAAATGTACACAACTAAAAACACTACAGAAGATGCGCCACTTAAATAAATAACCCTCATTCACAAAAAACAAGGAAATCACCTCCATGGGAAGCTAATAATCCATTTTGTCGCACTTCGAAGCCAGTCCTAGTCATAACATTTATTTCATTACTAGGTAGTTGATTTCACCAAGTCCTGAGATATTTATGGGACCGAACCAGCAAAGCCTTTACACACAGAATTCACATTCCCGTTGCCCAGGGTTCTGTACGCTTGGGGGAAAATACCTCCATACAGGCAGGCAGCTGGAAGCAAGATTCAGTTCCCCCACCTGTACTTCAGCATGGTTTGTAGACATGAACACTGTGATAATTTTCTGCTCAGGAATGAATTTTACTTATTTAGAGCTCACCAGTTCAGCCCTCAATATGTACAAATTCAGCCTGCTGTATTACAGTAATATTTGATATCAAAATAAGCAAAAAAACCCCACCAAACAAACAGAAGAAAATGTGATCTTCACTCTACCCTAAACCCTACATGTATGTACAGTACTAATGGCTTGCTTATTTCAGATACTGCCTGGTGCTGGGCCTCAATATTTTGCATACAAGTAAGTGGTTCTATAAATATTTAAATATTTTTACCATGAAAACAATGAGGACAGAGCAACTTCAGGTGCAATAAACCATATAAAAATTAGTGCAAATCAATATATTTATAGATACAGTATCTGCCTGATATAATTAAATGTGCAGGTAATGATTTTTTTTCTAGTTCTACGCTGTATTTAAGGAGATTGTTAAAGTTGGCACAAAATAAAAACTTTTCTCTTATACTTCCGTGTAAAGTTCTTGTTAATCCTAGCTGATCTAGGATATTAAAAGAGAATCTCATCATCCCTGTAACCTCAAACTACCTGTGTTAATCAACCAGGTCCAGCAAGGGCTTCCATTATCCCTCCTGAGTGCAACACACTTCCACTAACACAGGGAGCCCGTCTCAGATGCACAGCCCCCTGCCAATCATGCTGGCCACTCAAGTCATAAAAAAGCCTTCTGCACTAATTACAGCACTCCCTACACCCAGTGGTCCTTCAGCACAGGCTTTTTGCTAAGCCTCCATCAAGTTGAGATTTCACATTGCCAGGGAATGCCATTTTGTTAAAGATTCTTAAAAATTTTGAAAATACTTTGCAAAAATCAGGGTCTAATCATCTAAGGTTTTACACTGAAATTCCTTTACCCATTGTAATATGCACTTGAGACAGCTTTGATCTGGGTCAAAGTTTGTTGGTATGAAAGGCCAGGACATCTACAGTGTTATTCTGAGTCCTTCTCCTAGTCAGAGTACAAAAGAAACAAAACCAGAGCTTTCAAGAAAAGGATCCCAGGGTACATCTTCTCACCCATAGCCAACTGAGCAGTTCTTTCTACAGCGAAAAAACCCAGCATTTATGATCAAAGACTTCCCTATTGCTAAAAAGAAAACCTGCACAAATCACTCCTGTGCTTGCTTGGTCAGTGAGAAATGGAGGGTGACACCTTCTAGTCCTCCCATGGAGGTGAAGGCATTCCTGCAGGCTGGGGAGGGAATTTCATGTGCAGTGAGTTCTGGGGTCTGAGAAGTCCTGGTATCACCTATCCTACACTTTAAATCTTAAATTTAGGACAGGGGAAGGGAGTCCCACTACAGCAGCCATCTTATGTGGAGCCAGGAGGAAACGGAGGGGCCCAACCTTCATGTCAGGACTCATCACAAAGGCCCACCTGGCCAGGACAAGAGACAAGTTCAGTGAAATTCAGACAGAAGAGCCCACTGGTGGGATCGTGCCCACTCCTGGCCTGTGCTGAGCCCACAAGACAATGCCTCTACGAGGCCACTTGACTGCTCAAGGCCACTTGACTGCTCGTGACCCACCTGAGAGCTCACTGGTGCTTGGGAATATCTTCACATTTGGTCCTCTAAACTGTGAGATGGCAGAGCCAACCTCCACTATCTCTGCTACCTGGCAGGACAGACCTGCAGCTGACAGGCCTGCAGCTATCTCATCACAGCCTGATCCTCTCCCCCTGGGCTAACCAGCATCCAGCATCCTCTGGAAGACTTGGTCTCACAGCCCTGGAGCTCCCTGTGTCCCAGCAGCTGAACAAAGGGATTTAAATACCCCTACGTTGGTCCAGCAGTCAATATATCTGAGGCTGTTCACATTTAAATAGAGCATCGTTGAAAGACTTGCACGTTAAGGGGAAGTAGACCCCACACTTGGTCATGCGTCCAAACAAAACAAACAGGTTAAATCACCTTTGGGAAATGCACTTGATAAAAACAACCCTCACACAAGCTTTGGTACCAACCGCATGAGGCAGTCCATAGACGTGGTGCATTAGAGATGTGGCAACACTCCTCATGGTGATGTTTGTGTACAAAAGGTTCAGTGGGGGTGAAATTCCCTCCTGCCTGGTTTTTTCCCTTTTGTGAAAATTAGGGTACGGGAGGAGAGGAAGGGAAAGGTAGGGTAGCACTTGTTCAGCTTCAACCCAGTGTGGTATCAGGGTACCCAGGTGAGAAACTCCTGTCCCCTGGACTCAGAAATATGCCCAGGGTCCAGAGACTGGACATACCCAAAGAGTCACTGTGCGGGTAAAAATCACCTCTTGCGGCATGCGCACAACCATGCAAAAACACATGCACATAGACTGATACACACATGAGCTAGTCCAGGCCACGTCGGCAGGGCTCTTGACTAATGAGCGGCATGAATCTTCATGTGGAAGTGGTAATCCTCCTGCTCCGGGAAGTGCTGGCCGCACACCGAGCAAGTGCAGCCCTTCTCCTTGCTGTGCGTGCGCCGCACGTGGCTGTCGTGGGCTGCGTGCGAGGCGAAGGCTTTGCCGCAGTGCTTGCACTTGAAGGGCTTCTCCCCCGAGTGCTGGCGGATGTGAGTGCGCAGGATGCTGGATGCCGTGAATGCCTGAAAGGGCAGGGATAGGAAAGGGGGGAGGAGTTGAAAGTAATCCGTTTTCACATATATAATCCCCAGGTTCAGCTAACCTGCCAGAAGCACCGTACCCTGAAAACAAGTTCTCAAACAGCTCACATCTTCAGGTAATTGGAGAAAAAACAAAAACTCCCGGTAATGAGGAACCAGAAACCAACAGCTATCGTTACACAGATGTGGCCAAGTCCATGGAGTTAGATGAAGCTCAGAGAAAGATTTCTGACCCGAGACACCAGTAAATACCTTCTACATGTCAAAGGATAAGAAGTCAATACTGTCCTAATTAGCTTTGCAGCTCCTTTGTGTTTGGGAAACATAATGCAGGTTTTCCTTTCAGTTTTCATTTTCAAAGTTAAACCCTTTCATGTTCACATACACTGGCTTGGGATTCAGCTGCCAGACTTCATCCACGCAGTCCAGCATCCGTCTTTTGGAATTTCATTTTCCCCGCTCCATCATACTCTGCTCTTCCTTCAGTCAGACCTTCCAGTCTGTTTCCCCACAGACACACACTCTAGTAGCAAAGTATGCACAATGACCCTCTGTCCCCCTCGTAAAGACTCTTCCTCCATTTGGGGAGAAAACCCTCTCACCAAGACTTGGGCAGGAATGTTGCAAAGTTGCCCACATTTTCCCCATTTTTTCTTTTCCCAAGAGAGACACTTTCAAGCCCTTCACTATTTGCAGACCCCACAAAATAAATCCTCTTTAGTACCGTTACGTTGCTGAGCCATCACAAGTAACTTTTCACAGCAAAGAGCAATACATCTCAGATACCCTTTCACTAGGAACCTTAGAGCACAACTGGATCCGAGATTCCTATAGGAAAGTCCCTGGAGGTGTATATCAAGAGGGCCAAAGTGTGTTTGAGGGCCTGAATGGTGATCTTGGCTCAATACTTTTCCTTTAATCTCAGGATGTCACCCAGATAGTGAGCAAAGGGCCAGGGAAAGCAAAGGTGCCCTGGAGCCCAGCCACAGTCAGAGGTAGAAGAGGCAAAGAGGAATCATGACTGCATAGGAAGAGCAGGTGAGGATGCTTTAAAATAGCCCCTGGTTTCCCAGCCACAGAAACGATGGCTGTGTCCCAGGATAGCTGCATCCTGCAGCCTGAGGACTAATGTTTTAATCTGATCCAGTCTGCAACAGTCCTACCAGAACGGCTGGGGGCCGGCCAAGGGTCCCACATATCCTAGAGATCTGTTCACAGAGCCACCCGTGAAGCTCTGACATCTCTTAATGTGGTCAGAAGATTTAAAGGATGACATTTCATCCTAAACTCTGCCTACAAGTGTTCAGGATGCCTGGGAGAGAAAAAAATGTAACAGCCAAAAGGATCTTCTTCTAAGGTTCTTTACTACAGGACACTTCAGCTCTGTGTTAGTCCAGCCAGTCATAAACAAAACTTCTCTCTCTCCAAAAACAGGAGCACCTTACTACATGCTAGACAGTGCTTCTGCATTGCACGGACACCCCATAGCACCTGGAACCCTACCGATATTCATCCAGCCGCAGCCTGTACATCTACACTCTCGCTGCTGTCACTGCTTTCGCAGGGAGAGCCCACCTGAATCATCCCTGCTGTGAAGGGTAGTAACAGCTGAGCACAGTTTTGATCAGTGCTGTACGGCTCCATTCGTGTTCTTTTTCAAATGAAGCCCCCATGCCCAGTTGCACATCAATGGCCCTGTTACTTCAAGGTAAGCAGTCACAAAGTCATATTGTGCAGGTTCAGCTTATGTGCCAAATCTGTTCACTGTACTCCAGAAGCAGTGTCAGTAATATCAAAAACTACCTATCTGATGGAAAAGGGGAATATTTGATCTAGCCATGTGCCTTGGATGGTATTTGAAATGCTCTCAAGCTTTCCTAGACCTTATCCTTGCAGCAGCTCCCTGGGCTGGGCCAAAACACAAATTCCACATCCGATGGAGACCAGACCCTGTTTCTTCAGTCTCAGCCAGCCCTGCCACTTCAACTCACAACTGTGCCCAGAATATATACTTGCTCATTTGGTTATCAACTTAAATAGAAGGCATTTTATTGAAAGAAAGCAGAAAAGAAACAGAAAAATTGAAAACAGAGCATGGAAAGAGCCACCCCTCCCAGGTGCAGTGTGATGCTGAGCACAGCAGAGGACAGACGGCGGGACGGGGCTTTGCCTTACCTTGTTGCAGTAGACACATTTGTAGGGGCGCTCCCCGGAGTGAACCCTCATGTGTTTGTTCAGGCTAGAGGACTGAGAAAAGCTCTTCCCACACACAGAGCACTGGGGAAAAAAAAAGGACAAAGTTAAAAGGAAGCTCACAACAGCATAGCTAGAAAGAAAAATAAGGTATGTGGATGATGTGTGCCTGTATTTTCCTACATATATTTATGTATGTACATATTTTATATACATATATTTACATATATACAAACACAGTAGTAATTTAAGCAGTAACAATTTTAAATACAGTCAGAATTTTAATCTGGTTTTAAGAACAGATTTTTTTTTAAAAAAGGACAATCATGCAAAATTTCAAAGCTTTTTTGTGTGTGTGTCGTTAGAATTGTTTCATTAAAAAGCGTTCCTCTTCAGAACATGAACATAAAACATTGACTTTCAGTAATCAAAATCTGAAAATTTCTGTAAGATCATCACTTTTCTTCAAAATGTAAATCAAGGTCCAGTGGCTATTTTTAATTTTGCACAAAAGATAGTTTCCCCCTACAACAATTCAAAATAAATTATCTTTCATAAGTTCAAAATAAACTAAGCTATGACTGATCTTTTTTACTGATGCACTTTCCATCTTTGCTTTTTGAGTTGATCTGTTCTCATATAAATGCAATATATACAGAACAAGTTTATCTTCCTGCTGTTCTAAAGTATTTCTTTCATATGCATTCCAAAATAAATGCTCAAGGAAAGGAAAGGAAGAGGGGAAGAATTACTTGGTATTTAATACCTCATATTTAACAGAATGTTTTTCATCTGTTACTAAATCAATGCAAAATTCTGACATTGTAATATTGCCGATTTAGTTATAAAAGGTTTCCTGAAAAAATCACATTATGGCAGGATTATTTATTTATAAAATAGTGATTTGGAGGATTTTCAGGACTGATTTAACAGTGCCATTTCAAGCACTGGAACTTGCCCTTCCCAAGCCTTCAGGAAAAGTCTGATTTTCTACTCTCAGCACTCCTAGAGAAAACTGATGCTACAGAGAGGTGTTTGGTGGAGATGAGCGAAGTATCTCAGCAAAGATTTGCTTCCATCAATTGAAAATCTGCTCCACGTTGAATGCAGAACCTTAAACTCCTGTTTTGTCCAACAGACACGGATGTCTGTCGGTTCTCGGCCTGAAGGGGGGGAGTGAGGGACGTGAGACATCGTCTCTCCCGATCCTGGACAAGTAGAGCATCTTCAAACACAAGTTAGCCCCACACTGTGTAAGAAAAGTAGCAAAACCCACATGCAAACATCCAAAAAGCCCAGGAGAAATACTGTTTCTTTTCAAACTCTCAACGAGGCTGTGGGGTTTATTTTCCCAGTATAAATCCATTAGATTTCCAAACTCTCCCTGTGCGGGCAGAGCCGCCCCACCAGGCAACTGCCAGGGAACTGGAGGAAGGGGAACATCATCTTACCTCGGCCAAAAAAGACTCCTTAATTAGTGCCCCCCCCCCCCCCCCCCCCCCCACCCCGGCAACACCCCACAG
>NW_010972942.1:6855765-6858009 GCF_000737465.1 Haliaeetus leucocephalus | reverse complement strand
CCAAAAAAACCCCCCTCTCATTGGCCCCCCCCCCCCCCCCCGCCCCCGCAAAGCTGGTAACTGCAGAGACACCCGGGAGCAGGCTCACCTTGTGAGGTCTATGCTTTTCGTGAACGTGGAGAATATGGATCCTCAGCCTGTCTCTTTTTTCAAAGGATCGGTTACAAAGGTGACAAGGAAATTTGCGGTTCCCCTGGTCCACGCAGCGGGTGTACTTGAGGTGCTTGTCCCGGTAGTACTTGTAGGCAAAAACCTTGCCGCAGTGCTCACACTTAAAGCTCTCCCCGGCTTCTGTACAGCAGAAGGGAAAGTGCCACCTCCCCGTTACACCACGGCAAAAGGGGCTCATCTCCAATCTGCTGCCTTGTCAGAGCTGGTACCCAGCTGGGAATTTTAAGCCTCCGGGAGGGTCAGAACGGTAGGTAAATGGATTCTGGCGATATCATTAACCAAATACACGCCGGATCTCCTAAGCGTTCGCACCGCTCCACTTGCCCTTCTAACGGAGGGGAACAAACTAGAGTCCACAGCCTCATCAAATCATTGGGTTTAGCTACTGACTTCAGCAAAGACAGGATTTCATCCTTGCATCTCCATAAACAGCGAGCGAATATGTGAAAAACCAGCGCAGAGTCCCACATTAAAGCGTCTCCCCGCACGGAAACATTGCCAGGTGTTTCTTATCAACATTGCCTGTAAATTTTACCTCCACCCCAAAAAGAAACATAAATTTGCACGTCTTTTCTAGCGTTTCCAAAATACTATCGAACAGAAACACGTTTATTTGGTTTTCTTTTGTATTTCAAGCTGTTCTTAACCGCTGAATTTAGGAACAACACAGGAAATTTTTCAACGCTTACACATCCTTTTCTGCCTTTAATAAAAGTAACTTTGGCTCAAGCCTTAAAATGAAATGAACGATTTACCAACTGTCTGAACGAGGCACCTTAAGACAACAGCTACAAAAACGACCACGCCAAATTTCCATGCCAATTTGCTTCTCTCCCTTACTGCTGCACCCAGCCGTTCCCATCCCACACCCGCTCCAGCTTTCCCTGCATTGGCACAAATCTCTTTTCTCCATACAGAAGTTTTGCTTATAAGGACGGCATACTTTCTGCGCATTATAAGCAGAACAGAGTAATTGCATTTGGCATTTCCTCTGCAAGCAGCATCAGCATTATCGGATCGGAACGACTTCAGCCTGCCCCATTTACCGAGAGTGTTAACTGCATGAAAAATGTCAAGAAGTCAGGTACGTGCAATCGTAAGAGGAAACAGAACCAAAACAGGAACGCGCCCCCAAGCCCCTCTCCTCCCCAAACGGGACACCCCCCCCTCGCACCACGGCTCTGCGGAGCCGAGGCAAGCCCAGCCCAGCACCGCCAGACGTTTTACCCCGGCACCGGCTCACCGCAGGGACCGGGAAGCGTTCAAAGTAAAACACGGCCGGGAAAAGGTGCCGCCCGAGCTCCTCTCCCTCCCTCATGGCGAATCTAGTCCCGGCCAGACAGGGGTCCGCGGGAGTAAGAGGCAGTGCCCTTGGAGGGGTCGCCGGCAGGCTCACCTTCGGGGTGCTGCGGGGGTCTCTTGCCCTCCGGCATGCCCTTCAGGCTGATGGGGATGCCCAGGAACTGCACGTAGCAATCGCCGTACCACACCAGCAGCTCCTGCTTCGGCAAGATTTCCTTGCAGCTCTCGTAGAAGATTTGTCCCTGGCACTGGATAGCCGTCAGGTTTTGCTCCTCGGGGAAGCGGGCGCAGTTCACCAGGGACATCCAGTTGCCAGAGGCTCCCTTCCCGTCTATGAAGTGGCTCAGGCGGCCGTATTCAAAGATCTGGGGAGCGGGGAGAACCGATCGCGTTGGCCCGACCCTTCCCGCACCCGTCCCGCTCGCACCAGTCCCACCACCCACCCTGGGCCCAGCCCCCCTCGCAGGCCAGGGGACAGGGGCGGCCGAAACTAGACCCTCGCCCGGGCCCCGTTCAGGGGGTGCAGGGGGAGCCGGGCGGCGCCTCCGCTACCTCCCACATCAGCGAGTTGTCGTCGTAAGTCTTGATCTCGCTGGTGTTGACCACTTTGCCTTGGAAAGGGCCGAAGCGGACTCCTTTGGGGATGGGGTCCGTGCAGAAGACTCCGAGCTGGGACACGTCCCCGTACGCCACCCGCAGCACCGAGAGCCCTGCGGGGGACAGGGCGGGCTGAGCGCGGCGCGGCGGCGGCGGCCGGGCGCGGCGCGGGGG
>NW_010972942.1:6854973-6855311 GCF_000737465.1 Haliaeetus leucocephalus | reverse complement strand
CGGGGACCCTGCTGAAGCTGAAGGGGGGCAGAGACGGGGAGGCGGGGACCAGCCCGCCCAGGGACTTCACGGGCTGGAAGAGGTCGGGGGCCGCCCCGAAATACGGGGCGGGGGGGAGGAATGCGGGGTAGTAGGGAGCGAGGCTGGCGGGGCTCATCCCGAGCGCGTCTCCGCCGTCTCCGGGGACTGGCTCGCCGGCCAGGGACAGAGCCATGCCGGGCCGACAAGGGACGGACGGAGGGAGGGAGAGAGGTGCCGGGAAGCGGAGGGGCAGACACCCGGGTGCTGCCGGCGCGGGGTCCCCCTGCGGGGCGGGGGCGGGATGGAGGCGCGGGGGG
>NW_010972942.1:6839037-6854963 GCF_000737465.1 Haliaeetus leucocephalus | reverse complement strand
CCCCCCGGTCGGAGCAGCCCCTACCCCGGGGCGGAGCCGCGGCTACTCCCGGAGCGGCCGGGCCGCCCCTCTCCCCGTCCAGGCCGGCGGTGTCGGAGGGGGCGGCCGGGGACCCCCACACCCCCCCCGCCTCCCGGATCCACCTCCCCTGCCGCCGGCTCTGCCCTCCGCCTCTCCAAGCCCCGACCGATGGGCCCGGCCGCAGCCCGGTGGGGTCCGCTTCTCCCCCGAGCAGGAGGCCGGGGTGAGGGAGAGATGCTCCCCACGGGTGAGCACCTACTGCGGTGGGTGAGCGCCCTGCCTGCGGGCCTCCATGCTCTCCAGCAGGACCCACGGCCCCCGCGCAGTGTCTCGGGGGTTGCAGGTGTGGGTTTGGGATACAGAAAGTAAAAAACCACCTCCCAGCCCCCGGTGACCTGAACGCGCAGCAGCACGCTCTCAGCCACTGTAGGTTTCACGGGCATCACTGAGGTGGTTTTGCTTTAGCTTGGGGCTGCCTGTTGGGTGCCTGGCAGGACACTGGGCTCCTGCTGGGATTTCCCAGGCTCCGTGACCAAGACCTGTCCAGAATGGGACCGGGGGAAGACATCTATCCCTCGCCCCTTGCAGAGTTGCTGGGCCATCCCCTTCTGCAGGGTTTCATCCTGGGTTTTGTGGGGTTTCTCCTTCTTCTAATCTCCCCTTCCTCCCAGGTGGCTACGTGCTGCAATTGCTATAAAAAGGGGACCTGGAAGGGGCTGCAGGATCCCAGGGGCCCAGGTGCACACCTTGCCATTGGAGGATGTCATCCCTGCGGGTGCAGGGAGATGGAGAGATCTTTAGTCCAGGGCAAAACCCCATGCAGGATAGTTTACTGCAGACCCCCCCCCCTCCTTGGGTACCTCATTCCCTGCCAGCGTCCAGCCTGGGTGACACGGCACATGCAGGCATGGAGGGAAGGGACAGGGTAGGCTGTGCTGCATTGCAGAGAGCTTGAGGACTTGCACCCACGGGTCCTTCTCAGAGCAAGGCAGCATAGGGCTTCCTGGGGCACAGCACGGCACAGCACCAGCCAAACAGGCTGCACACAGGCACAGCTCAAGCGGGGAACAAACACAGCCAGGTCTGAATCCCGGAGGTTTAGATGCCATTTGAGCGGTTATGGTGTGCTATAAAAATTAATTAACATAGCCCCATGTGAACTTCTGTAAAACACTGCCTTCATCCCAAAGAAGGGATGTATCAGGAATCACTTGAAGCAGCCTCAGACAGAGAGACGGTGACTCCAGACACAGTCGCTGACTGCACTTGACCAGAGGTGAAGCCATTCTTCCAGTGCTTATTTCTTATCTGGCCTGAGTGAAGTGCTCTGAAATAGAGAGTTTGGGAAGGAATCACTGGCTGCCTCGGGGAATGAGGATGTTCAGAGTGTAGGACCTCAGGCACTGCAATTCCTCCCTACAAAAACCTTCGATTTGGAACTTCCCCTTATTTTTTTCACTCAGGACACATACACAATAAGACAGCAAACACAAGCACACAGCATTACAGAGGGAGACCCAGAACTGATCCAGGCTCTCCCAGCTCCCAAGACCCCTGCTGTAGTCAGCACAGGGCAGCTTTGTCCCCAAACTTGAGTTTGAACATTTATGTACTTTGCATTAAATGTATTGGGCTAATTATCCTACCTACAACCTCATTGTCCATCCTAACCTCCTTTTGCAAGACAAAAGTACTGAATCCACCAGGGATGACCAATATGCACAAGAGGCTTAGGGAGAAGGTAGGAATGCAGTCTTCTGACACTTGCTTGAGATACTCCCTTAGTTTAAACAGCCTGATTTTTTTTTGCTATCAGTCTTTTTTTTTACTTTCTCTGTGTTGTTCCAAACCTCTGTTATTTGAAGACAGAATTGATGGTGTATTGCTTCAGGAAACAGTTTCAGGCAAGCAGTTTAACATTACTTTATTGATGCAGCATCAGTAGCATAAAAGTAGTAGCAGAGTTAATCAGATTTACAGGAATAAGCCTTTGAGCTCTAATTTGCACAGAAAAGTTTGAGTTGCCCCTAGAAATTAAGAGTTGCCAGGCAATCTGGAATCCTTTGGCTACCCAATGTCCAGGTATCACAGCACAGGAAGAGAAAAGGGGCTTGTGGAGGAGAGTTGCTCTCACTGGAGATTCAGGAGAAATGAAACAAACAAACACAACGTGAAATTTTTACCTTCTGATCATTAGTTAAATTGTAGACATGCCCAGAAATAAAGATTTTCCTTTTTCTAGAAGCCTGATGACACAGAGCCCAGGAGAAGAAAAGGGCGTGAGGCACCGTTGTCACTGTGTTGCAGATGATAACCTCCAGAGGCTTTCATCCCCTAAGAGGTTAAGGGCATTTATTGCATTAAAAAACTCTCGTCCTTGCGGAGAGATGGGCTGGGGGAGCAGAAGTGCAGCCGTGCAGAGCCACCTCCAGCAGGCAGGTCAGCCCTGTGGCCAGCCCCGTCCCTGCAGCCCCCGGCTCTCCGGGGCTGCCCCTGCAGCCATCCCCGGGGGGCTGCCGGGCAGGAGGGCAGCCGGCGACCCTCCAGTGGACGGGATGCTCCGGCCCTTCCTTGGGAATGACTGGGAATTCGACCGCCAAAACAAGCCGGGGGTTGGTTTTGCTCGCTGTGGCAGGGGAGCAGCTCTGTAAAAATAAAACCAGTTTTGAGGTGCTAGTCCCGATGGGCGTTTTCAGCCTGGCCAGGGAAACAGCTCACCTCTTCTGCCTGTGAAAAAGAGGGGCGAACAGAAACACCAATTCACTTTGAGGGGAAATCTCCAGCCCACACACACTCGGCTCAGCCAGGCGCCCCTTGGTGCGGAGCAGCCCTGCTGCCAGCAGTGAGGGGAGCATCGCGAGGAGGGAAAATTCACGCTGAAATTATGGCTACAAAAAGAGAAGCCTTAAAATGAGCCCTGGGGACTCCCTCACAGCCCCGGGCTGCCGAACCAGGAGTGGCTCCCAGGGCTGCTGGTATTTAGCACCTGGCTCAGTGGCACCTTACAGATTTCCCCCGGGCCAGAGCCCCCCACCCAGAGCACCGGGCTCTCTGCAGCCTCCTGTCTTCATCCCCGCCTCAGAGCAGGGAGCCCGGACCAGCAATGTACCTGTGCCTGCAGCATTTGGCTTTTTGGCTACTGAAGTGCTGCTCGGGTTTCCCTTTGGGACTTTGTTATGATTTTATGGCTTGTTACAAAGTAATCACAGCAGTCTATCAGCCTCCCTCTCCAGCTGAAGGATTTTAGAAGGTATTCCTCCTCCATAGTGATGTGGGAATGCATATTAAAGACAAGCACCGAGGGACATCCCTGCAGGCTGCTTGCATAGCATTCAGTCGCCTAAGTGGCCTAAGGCAGACGTCATCTCCTTGGATTGATCCAGATTTCTTGATTCAAAAAATTGCATCCCAAGGCCTCCCATCCTCCTCTCAGTTTGGACACAAGCTCTTCATCATCACTCTTCCTCCCACTCTACACCTTCCTTACTCCAGACTTAAAGCGCTCCGCCTCCTACACATTCCCAAACACCCAGGTTACACCTACAAGCAGCCCTCTGATCCTCCAGAGACGGCAGTGCCGCAGCAGACCCCGATGCCCAGCTTCCCACCTGTGGGCTCCCTGTGCCCTAGCACTTACACTGACAGCCAGCTGCAGCATGGAGGTGGGAATCCCAGTCACGGCACCATATGCTGCCATGGAAATAACCTGAATTGCGATTTAGATCAGGTCAGAGCAGAAGCAGTTTATTGCTATGGCTATAGGAGAGAACAGGGAGCAGCAGACTGACAGCCTCTGCTGATGTGGACTATTAAAAAAGGGAAATCACATATTGAAGTGCTTCAACTTTACCGGTACTAGTTGTATCTTTAAATACAGCAGCATTTTAATGATTTTGTCACTAGCTGAGTGACTTCACTAAAGCAATCCATTGCTCTCATCCCATTCCAAATACATTGGGAATAGACGAGTAACTGAAAAATACGTGCACAAGAAAAATTTGGAGCAAACCAATCCTGTTGTATAGATGCAATCCTCCCCCCTCAGCTGGGGTGGGCCACTGAGTGGGCACACAAGCAAAGGCAGGAGTATCTGTTCTTGTAGTCTCTCAAAGCCAATTTGCCTGCATTTTTCAGGGACCTGAGTAAATTACTCCAGCCAGGTTCACCATGGGTCCTTCCAGCCTCCTGAGTAGTTGTAGTGTGAAGCGATGAAGTGAACTATAGCCTGAAACTGGGGTGGGAGAGACATCGTTTGAGCAACAGGAGAGTCTCCCCACATCTCCCACACTACCTTCTCAGGAACATCTCCCAGGGAGAAATCCCTGGGCACATTGCAGGAGCCGGAGCAACTCTGCCTCCCCAGCAGCTGTTATGGGGCTGGGGGGTGTCTCAGTGTCAGTTGACCCCCACCTTCTTCATCCTGAAATATCTCAGTCAGTGGTGGTTGAGTAGTTCACTTAGAGTGTATTCACTATGAACTGAAACATTTAAAGCAAAGTTCCTGCTGCCCCGGTGAATGAGCCTGACCTCTGGCTCTCTGGTGGAAGGAGGGTCTGAATGTTATTTCGGCCCTTTCCCCTGTGTGGAGCCCCCATTGCCGCTGAGTGCTGCTGCTTTTAGTGCCCAACTTCAGGGAGGTGGGGGGAACATGGTGTTGGATGGCATTGAAGCTGTCACCTGGCCTGTCCCCTAACTGTTGTTGTTCTTAAGCCAGAGTCTTTTAATGATCCCCAGAAGGGTTCCAGCTCCTCAGGGGAGGAGAAAGTTAAAAAAACATATATCCCATTGGATGAGGGATTTATCTGAGCATCCTTGGACCTCTTGTGCCACTGACAATCATACTGGCTGACCCTGGGTTGTCCTGCCCAGCCACCCCTTGTGCACAAGTGGGCTGGTATGCATTTGTCTAATGACAGCAGCCATGAGATTTACATTTCCACTGGGTAGATTATTTGCAGAGTTAGGCGATAGTTCCCTCATAATTCACCAATTTCCTCTGTACCACTAGGTTCTACTACTCACCTTTATCAGGTTTAAATCTCTGTAAGTTGAGACTATTCCTCTGCAACTGTGCATTTCCCTTTCTACCTAATTCTTCACAACTTTGAAAGTTCAAACTGTAGAGAGTTCAGCCATAGCCCGATTCTCTCAGTTTCCCTCCTGCTTTATAGCCAACACTGTTTATCCATTTGATAGTTGGAAGTGACCTGTTACTTACAGGAGGAGGTTTTGTACATACTCCGGTAAACCTCTCTTTTCATCCACACACTACAAATTTGGATCACTAGGCCTTTAGCTTCAGCCATTTACAACTCTTACTGCTCTTCTAATGTTCTACAAACACCTCTTTTCCAATCCACTTGTTCCAATTAACCTGAGGATTTAGTAGCATTGGTCCTGTTTGGGTGCCCCCACAATGCTCTAGAAGTTTGCTTACAAACTTAACACTATGGGCACATTAGCAAAGGATCGGTCTCCCATCACAGAAGGATTATATACATTTAATCTTGGGAATACTCACAACTCAGCCAGGCCCTGCTAGCTACAAAACTGTTAAGGGATGTTAGAAGTGGCCGCCTCCTCCAGCAGCCCCCATCCAGGACCCTCCCGCCTGGCTGCTGGAGCCCAGCCCAGCACCCGGGGACCCAGGGTCCCTGCCCAGGCTGGGGGATGTGGCTGCTGCTTTCCTCTTTGCAGGTTTGCCCAGTAGTGAAGCTGAGCACAAATCCCAGAGGCACACAGACACAGGACACAGGCAAAGAGGACACTGACACGTCCGATCACACAGACTGCCATGGACAAGGTGCTGCCCTCAACAGCTCCCACACGTGGTACCCATGAGAGACATAAATGCAGCCAGCCAAGTCTCTTCCTCCTCTCTGGCTGGTAGAGGTGTACGTTCACTGGTGAAAGCACCCCCTCTCTAGGTTCACAAGCACATACACATTCATGGATGCCCTGAGTATGGGCACAGCCCTTCTACCCGCCTGGTACCCCTGCCCACATCCCAGCCCTTGTACCCGCTTCACAGGTCCCTTACTTGCTGGCTGGTGCAGCTGGATGCACCAAACACAAGCACTCATACGCTCATCCCTTGGGCACTCCATGTTCCGGTCATAACCCAGTGTATGCTTGCCAGATTTTACCCTTTCAGGCAGAAGGTAAGCCATGCTCTGTTTCAGCCACAGTCAAGTGTTTTCCTAACTGTCCTTTAAGATGTTCTACTTGATCTTTCTTTTTGGTTTTTTTTCCTGAGAGTCTCTCAAAATTCTGGTGTGGGATTCTGTTTCTCTTCTGGTGGACTCCTCATGCCAATCAAAAAATACATCCCACTGAAATTGGGGTACCTTAGGTCCTCTGGACTCCAAGACACTCCTTAAAACTTAATCCCTTCAATGCAATCATCAACTGTGTTTTTTCACCCTCAAGGTAAGTATCCCGAACCAGAGGCTGAAGGGAAGGAGACAAGACACACGAAGGGTCCTTCCTGGTCACAACATCTGGCGTGAGCCCACCATGCTGGCTGAGGTCGGGGTCGTTAGCAGCAGTACCAAAGGAGGCTCAGACTAGAATCAAAGACAGAGAAGGGTTAATGGGGTCTGTCACACCACCTGAGTCTTTAACTCCAGGGGTAATTTCTTTTGCAGCTGAGAGATGTCCCAAGAGTCTGTCCCTAAGTGGTGCAGGTCTCAATGCCCAGCTCTGAAGGACCACTGTTCATACAGGTTCATTCACACGGTAACTTCAACATGAACCTTTCCTGACCCACCTCTCCCAAGGACTTCATCAATTTGCAATCATTCTTCCCTCTTTTAGCCAGGTAAAGAGTGGGAACTCTTAGTGGAAATCTGGACTGACCTGTATTAAAAGCTGGGATTCAGCAGCCCCCGCACGCCAGTGGAGCCTACAGATGACCCTTGGCTGAAGCCCCAGCAGGGATTTCAAAAGGTCCTGTACCTTTCCAAGCAGCGCTGGGGGTTCAGCAGGGAGCAGCCCGTGTTCCCCCCCAGTGAGGCAGGACGTGTGAATCCCAGTCATGGCACCGCATGCTGTCACAGAAATAACCCGAATTGCAATTTGGCTCAGGTCAGAGCAGAAGCAGTTTATTGCTATGGCTATAGGGGAGGACGGGGAGCAGCGGAGTGACAGCCTCTGCTGATGCGAACTCTGTCCCTGTAGAGCAGGTACACGGTGTACACATACCTGGAGACGCTGTGCCACAGGCAGGGAAGAGGACCCAAGTCTTATGTACCTGTTACAAGCACAAGGCCACAGAACCGCTCAAGGCTGCTCTGGGTTCAGTGCAAGAACCAATTTTGCTTTCTTCAGTGCAAGAACTAATTCCTCGTGAAGGTTTCACCACGATTATTGTTTCAGGAGACAGGGCGAGAGTTCAGCCAAGAGGCCCGCTCAGGCTGTGCTTAGTGTCTCTACTTCCACACCACGGAGCCCAAGAGGCCGAGGCAGAGGGCAGATACCCCCGGCTCCTCTCTTCCCTTGCTGTAGCCTGAGCCCAAGCACAGGACAACAGGCGGCCCTCCTCCCATAGCGGGTACAACACATGGAGAACCAGGATCAGCAGCAAGCAACAAGCTGGGGAATAATTCAAAGCCTCCCGGCATCCCTGTTCCATCCCTGTGAAAAGTCTGGTCTGCAAGACTCAGCATATGGTTTACCATGAGAAGGACCTTCAAAAGGCAGTGTCACTTTTTGTCTCTTTTGCCATGACGTCAGGTTAGAAGAACTTGTCTGTATGTCACATGCACCGGTCTCTGTCAACAAAGCCTGACCCAGAAAGTAAAAGGCAGCACTTCTCTTTTGTAAAGTCAGTTACATCAGAGGTCATCATTAGCTCACCATATTTAGTCTGATGCCAGGAGTTTTAGCCAAAACTGTTGTCAAGAATTTCCATTTATTTTTTATATTAATAAATTATAAGGGGATAATCGTGCCTAAAGGCAAAATTTGAATAGGAAACATTTTTCCTCTTACTATGCAGATGTTTTCTCTACTTGTTTCTGACCTCGCATCGGGAAGAAACATCCTCCTTCCTTGCTTTCCTTAACGTGGCAGTATTTTCCTCATATCCAAGGATCACCAGCGTTTTGCTGAAGCCAAGTCAGGACACCTGCAGGAGAAGCCTTGTTGTTTTAGTAGGAACGGTGAAAGGATAACAGTACCTGGAGGTCTTTAGAATAATTTTAGCTTCTAAAATTTTTAATATAAAAAAAATAAAGCTTTTTTCCTTCATTAAGCTCCCAGACAGAGCATTCTGATAAAGAAGCATTCTTGTAGCTGCCTTTATTTATTTATTTATTTATTTATTTATTTTTAATTGACCAGTCAAACATTGCCAACTATCTTAAATTAACTATTTGGCATAGCAAGGAGAACCAGCCCTTAACTCTACTCAATCTCACTTCAGGCTGTTCGAGGTCTGCCTCTGCTGAAACCATCATGAAAATGCCCATTTTGTGCTGACTGTGATATAAAAAAGTATGATTCTCATAATGAACGGTTTTCACATTAAGCTATGTGATAAACATCTTCAATTACTATAGTGCTATAAAGGTAAAAGGATTTGAGAGTAACTACTTGGAATATATAAAAGCCTTCAACATGGAAAGCCTGCTGTCTTTTTAAAACCTGCCAATTCATCTACCCTCTAGTGCTTTAGTACTACATCTTACACCCTTCTATGAATAAATGAAGACACAACAGAAACACGTTGAAATCTCTAAAGCCATGTAAAACCCGAAGGCATTAAAATTTATTAAATGATGCAATAACAACAGAATTCTTTATTTACAATAGCATTATTTAACATCAAATAAGCAAATAGCATCAGCAAAGCAATATTAACTTGCATAAATGTATTTAAAATTTCTCTGAATATATCTACCTTTGCATAAACTGCTCACACTAGAAATACAAACATCAATGCAGGTGAACAAAGTGATGTTCAGAGTCAACTCCGTTTTGAAAATAAATCACAACCTGAAACACTGTAAGCTTTCTCCTGAAGAACCATAGTTTATATATTGCTTAATTTTACCCTTGTATAATCTTTTCATATACACACATCTCAGATGCAACTTCATGATGAACTGTACAAATAAAACCCACAAATGACATAAAGGGAAAAAATTAAATGACAGTAAATGTTTGAAGAAATGTGTCCATCATCTCTATTGAACAACATAAAGATTAAGTGATGATGCACTTATTCCAAAATTGTACACAATTCACTATACAAATATAATACATCAGACAGCTATGTAGGAATATACAAGACTTAAAAACAGATCTAAGGCATTATGCTAGATTTTAGCATTTTGAGGTTCTTGCACATAGCTTTTACCTGTAGTAAGAAACTTAAAAGATTTTGTTTTAGTCTACAAAGAAACACCAGGGAGAAAATTCTAATTAAAATCAAAGCCACTACAGTAAATTTTCTTTTGTGCAGAGAATGCTTTTGCTCTTAGGCAGCATACTACCATACAAATACTAGAAAACTTTTAAATTCACACCAACAATTAATGGCTTAAGTTGCATTTCAAAACTGATTGTGTATCTTTGGGTTCTGCAAGTGGAGCTGTGCCACCCATTTCATCTGTTAAGCCCATATGAATTCCACTTTTAAACAAAGATTAAAAAATGTATTGTATAAACTGCAAAAACATTGCTTTTAATTAATACAGGCCCAAAGGGATACCAGTGTGGGACAATAGTTTAAAGATCGAGTACAAATTAATTCATTGTAGCAAAACAGCTCACTTCACTTTTTAAACTTACCACATTACATGAACACTTAAACAGGTCGTACGACCGTGTATATATGCTTATTTTTCACACTATGCGCCTTTCACATTTAGTAATGTAAGTAGAACACTGATTAATTGTTCTTTTAACAAAATCCAAGTACTTTCTCCGACAAATTTACTGTATACAGGATGAAAAATACTGATAATGAAGGGAATTGATTTGGCTTTTTTGTTTCTATAGTGATCAATATGATCAGAAGATTCCTTCACTCACTTTTCTCTTTCATTAGTTAAAAGACGATTAAAGTCACGATGAACCCAAACGGAGCTAAAGTGATAGGTACAATCTCCTTTCTTTCAAAATGGCAATGGTGATGAAGTATCATAATCACTACAGATGATAAGGGTTTGCAGGTCTGTCATGAAATAGGACAAATTTAAACTATTTTGTCCACTGTGAAAAAGAATAATCTATCTGCAGAGGTTACTGTTAAGAACTGAAATTTTAAAACTCATTTACACTTTGTGGTGCATGAAGTTAATTCCTTCAAATTAATACATTTCTTACATAAATATTTTTTTGTCAGATATATAATGCAAGTTTAACACAACTGTTGTAGTAACAAGGCTGTGGAGCTCAGGGCTGACAGTTATTTTGGTTTCCCATCAGCAAGTGAGGATGGCTCAGCTGACTAAATACTCTGAGTTCATTAACAGAATGGTGACAGCTGAAAAATGTTGCTTCTCCAGAACAGTGGCACCGCCCTCCTTAGGGGCAAACACAACTGTACATTTCCTGGGCTTTCATCAAAAGCCTTCTACAGAAACAGCCTATTTCGAACCACCTTTACCATATTTTCCTCAGCCTTAATATAGAATAGCGGCTATTTTATTTGAACTCCCACCTGAAAACCAAAACAAATTAAATGGCAGCAGAATAAACCTTCCACTCCAAAAGGCATGGCTGATGAGATATTATAAAATGCATTGCATTTTACATGACATCAAAAGATTTGTGTTCAGGTTAGAAAGTTTGTGGATTAGGGGTCAGTGGAAAGAAAACAGAGGTCAAACCCATCAATTTCTTAATATTTCAAGTCCTCAGAAATTGATGTCAGTTTAGTAAAAGATTATTCCAACCACAGTGGGCAAGAAAAAAAACCACCCCCTAACAGTGGCCTGCTTAGTAACAGTTAGTTTTTCTAAGATTTGTTACGAAAGGATATAAACATACAAAAATCAAGAATTGGTTCCTACAGTGGCTGCATATAATATAGTTTAGTTAAATGACATTATGAGCAGAATCACAAGGTTTAGAAAATGAGAAGTCTCAAGCCTACAAATTAGGTCTAATCAAGGCATTGTGATCCTTTACAAAACACTTTTCCAGGAGACACACACGGCTAAGAAGTTATCTAATTTAATACTGAAGTACCTCATTTGGAATCAACTTCACAACATGTATATCTCACAAAAATTATACAAGTAAAACACTTAAGTTTTCAACTTAAATTATTGCTTGTTTACATATAAACTGGATTTTAGGTACCTTACAAAACGTCCTTGTAGTCCACACTGCTTTAAAATAATCAGAAACACACGATAGTGGTGAAGTCTGTAGTGATATCTGCTATAGGTATTACAGGAATTGTTATTTTCCCAGCTAAGGGGATGGGAACCAGAAATTATCATGCTTTAAAGCAAGTATCTGGAGCTCTTTGATATTATGCACCAATTCTGTCACTACCATAATCAGTACATGCATTACCATGGAACTTTGCTGTTCAGCATTCAGTAACCGGCCGTCCAGATTGCTGGAAACACACCTAGGGAAATAAAGGGGTAACCTGTTTTTTTTATTCTACTAGAAAGAAGAGGAAGATGACAGAGGTCAGGAGAGCCAGGTAAAAAAATCAGGATTTGCTGATTGTTAGGAATTTAATTAAATAAGAATATAACCAACTTGTATTTTTGGATTCATGACTTGCATTATAAACATTACCACAAAACCCAACCGAAACGCCCTTTATAAACAGCCCTCTCACAGGGTAATTGTCATCTGTTTTACAACTTTAACCCCATTCAAAATTGGTCTGTATAGTTTTCTGCATCGGTTCATCTTCTCTGACTTGTTGTCAGTGGAAAGCGCTCGTTGGAGGTCTCTATATGTACCAGACGTTGCTTCTACACCCTCCTCCACGCCTCCTCTCCGCCCCAAAATGCAGGCCTTAGTCTAAAACACCAGTTTTCAGATGGAACTGAATCCTTTGCACCAGACTGAGTAAGCCAGGGAAAACAAAGCAAAAAAAAAACCCCAAGGTCTAGAACTAAACAGAAACAGAACAAGAGCATGGTTGTTTTTCCTTAAATACATACATTTAAATACATTCAATCTGACATGGTTTATGAAAACTGCCTGTCAACATTTACTTTGCAGGAGAGATCTAAGTTGCACTAAGGTGAATGCAGTGAACAGACTGAGCAACTGTCTGTACGCTAGCTTCAGACTGTCAAAGAAGAGGCTGCTCTTCGGCAACGACTGCCCGGCTCCCCTCGGGAAGGCAGGGCTGAGTCCTGTCGGCAGCAGGCAGCCGGCGCTGGCAGCTCAGCTGGGTCACAACAAACAGACGCAGCTCTTCAAACCAGTAAGGATGTGGGGCCGCAAGCCCAGTCAGCTGAAGAAAGGAGCAACCGAACCACTCTCAGGGTCAGCAATATTTCTGCAAAAAAAAGAGAAATTGGAGAAAAAGAAATGAATTCTTCCTTCCGCGATAGTGAAGATGGGTAGGCCAATGAGAGCTGGATGATGGACTGCAGCATCCACTGCCAACCATACATTGGTGTGTTACTTTAAACCTGAAATATAATTGGAATTTATAAAGCTAGACTATTCTTTGTGTACACGGATACAATTTACCTGAGATTTAATTCCAGTCATATCAGTGGGGGTTTAATTTCACTGCATTCTTAGGTCCTTAATTCATTCCAATTATCAAGGATATTGTAACAACTTGGGATCATCTACCTCTTGTAGACTCCAGCTAAAGGCACAGCAATATGGTTTAAGAGAAGACCCATTCCTGGAGTATGTGCAAAATCTCTCTGTGTTACTGCTGCGTCACCCTCAAAGGAAACAACTGCCTTGGTTCACTTTCCCCTCCAAGAATTACAATAAAAAAAGGGAATAGAGAAGTAAAAAAAGCTTCAGCTACTGATCCCTAGAGATGTTCTTTACTTCATACTTACTACCCTTGCAGTGTCTTTACACAAACAGCGTACAAGCTGGTTTTGGCCGAGTTGATTATTTTGTACTTTCTTATTTAAAAAAACCCTCAGGATGTGGTTTTCACAGTTGTTTTAAGACTGCCCCTTCCAGTGACTGCAATCTGTGCCTCTCTGCCTTCTTCCCCCTGCAAACTCCTTCTCCCATGGGGCGCTGTGGTCAGTCAGGTCAGAGAGCTGATCCAGGCAAAACCCATTTTTCTCCTCCCCTGGGGCTGCTTCCCACTCGTATCCCGTGGCTCCGGCAGCGGAGCAGCTCTTTTCTCGCAGCCTCCTGTCATGCACAAGCAAGGCCCCATTTACTCAGGGACAGCGCTGGCTGTAGGCAGCTTTCTCGCCGGTCCACGTGCATGCCGCTGGGCTGCCTTCTGGAAGCTGTCTACACCATGCTTTGCGCTTTACCATGCCTTCCTCTGCAATCACACAAGGCCTAGAAATGTACCTCTATTGTCAAATAAAGTCAGCGTCAGGAACCATCCCACGATTCAGGGAAGCAAGGCCCTGTTTTGTACACCTGCTGTTTATTCCCAGCCCAGCTGGTGCAGCTGGAGCTCCTCGGGGCTGACCAGCCACGAGCATGGTCCAGAGGCCAACATGGCAAGTCCTGCTCCTGCTCCTCCTCGCCTCATCACAGCACAGAGACACCACACTCACATCCCTCAAATCCTGACTAATATGGACAAGCTAAACTTTGGCTCTTCTCCCTGACATGAGAAGCAGGGCAGTTCAGCGACCCTGTTAGCGCTTTTTGATCGTAAAGTGGGAACAGAAGTGAAAATCCAAAGATGTCCTCATTTTTAGAGTGGACATGTAGCAAACAGTATCTCTACAGAGACGCTAAATAAATGCTTCCACTATACCAGTGACTTGAAAAAAATTCATGCACTGAAAAAGTTTTTTTTAAGAATTTAACAAAGATTTGAGTCACAGGGTGATAAAATACATAAAGGAGGGAGTAAGAGAAAGAAGGCACAAGTGTACCTCTAGAAAAACATTCCTCCACTCCTTTTTATTTAGATTTAAACAAAGTAAACAGGACTTCAAAGAAATATGTCAAAATATTATTTCCAGGCTGATAGTGAATGGGGGAAAAATTGCTCAGAATAACTTCCATGGCTGATATACGTAACTTCAAAGTAGAGAAGTAATCTGAACACCCCAAAGATAATTGACTATAAGAGTCCAGCTATAGTGTACTAAGTGAAACTGGACATCCCTCAGCTACAAACAGTATTCTTCAGACATTTACTTTTAAATAGGAGCAGGTTCAAAATTTTCTTTTACCGTGTGAAATAAGTTAATACAAATTTGTTCCAATAATGGCAAAAAAATGTATTAAGCTGTTCCTGTTGCAACTGTCTTCAGCTCTACAAGTGAAGGGTACTTTGTGCCTTGAAATCGAGACAGAAAATTCTCTGTCCTCTAGTTACTTTAAAAACAGCTTCTCTGTTAGACTTTAGTATCATCCTTGCAAGTCCTAAGCTGTAGAACGTTTATCCTTAACATGTTAGTGAAACAGTATTAAGCAAACAAATTAAAACAGTAAATGTAGTAGAGACCTGACATCCATAGCTGTACAGATTTCAGCAACAGCCTGTTACTTCCTGGTTACTCGACTCTGAACAGAACCAATCCCTTTAAATGATAGAGCTGTTGAGATCGATTTTATGAAACATTGAAGAAACCCTTAAGTTTGTCAGATGAGTTTCTCATTTGTCAGATGAGTTTCTCAGCTTTCACACGTTAAAGCCACAACTGCCAAGGGATGAAGCACGTTTACCTTCTCCTCAGCTTTCTAGTGACACAGCTTGTGCTCTAAAACAGGAAGTTACATAGGAGTAGTTTATAGCACAGACACATGAAAATAGTAGCTACTTAACCTCTATTACGGTTCAAAGTTCAGTAAAAGGTATTTATAGTGCATATAAACCATCTACATTTTCCTTGACAGTCAGAGCTACATTAGTAGAACAAAAGTAAAATCACAGAGTGCGGGCCGCTGTACCCTTACAAAATAATCCAGGAGGTTTAAGAAGTTGCTTTTCTGCAGGTGAGACAGAACTGCTCTCCATGCACAGCCCCTGTCTGTCTCACTGTTGTGGCACCGACCCCATTATTTTAATTTTAAACTCCTCAGACTCCCTTGCCCAAAGTCCTGCCATTCGTTTCCTTCCACCTGCACCCTCTTCCCTGACTCGTCTCTACCCTCTCTCGTACGTCTCCGGACCTCTTCCGTCACACCCGCTCTCTCTTCCTTCTCTAAAGCAGAACATATTGCATCTTTTCTATTAGTCGTCAAAGCGACCATGAGATGGCTGCAGAAAAGCCTCCCTCAACGCACAGACCCTCCGCTCCTGGAGACAGACGCTTGTCTTTTCATACGAGCCACAAAGGTGTGAAAAGAACTGGCCTGCAGGAAGTTTTAAACACACCTGTGTGCAAAAAAACCCCAAACCCCGAGGGGATACAATGAAAGGCAGGTAGGGTTACGTCTTCCTCCGTACTTCCACACTCTTCGTTTTCGTTAATCTCGACACGTTTGCAGTCAAATTGTCTTAGTTTTCCCTATTATCCAAACTCTTTTCTCTAGCAGTGGAAAACTTTAAGTTTTGCTACTGGATTCGGCACAGGAGGAAAACCTGTGTACTTAATTCCTCCTTTCCGACTTCAGCACCACGCGCCAGGAGAAGAAGGAGAAGAAGGAGAAGAAGGAGAAGAAGGAGAAGAAGGAGAAGAAGGAGAAGAAGGAGAAGAAGGAGAAGAAGGAGCCGAAGCCGGGCCGCAACGACGGCGGCGCAGGGGCCGGCCCTCCCGCGACTCCTCCCGGCCGAGCACCGGGGCAGAGGGTCTCCCGAGCCT
>NW_010972942.1:6815327-6839027 GCF_000737465.1 Haliaeetus leucocephalus | reverse complement strand
CCGCTCTTCTCAGAAGCGGCGCTGCGCAGAAAGTGATATATTAAATAATTCATGAGATTTTGGCCCCAAGTATAATGCAATTGAGAAGCGGAAAAACACTTAGGCAGGACGAAACGTGAAATGGGTTAGGCGGGCAGCAGTGCAAATACAAATCGACGGTAAGTCTGTCCCATCATCAGCAAACAGTTGTGTAATTGCTCTGTAAAAAGCAAATACAGCTGTACATAACTCTGCTGAACGTGACTTCGTTAATTCAGTATAACGTAATGTATTCTGTTAATGTAAACGTATCCAGTATTACTCACTTCAGTAATGCCAGTGGGATCTAAACAAGGAACTTAATATAGGTGTCACCAAAAGCGGAATTAAAAAAATTAATTGCAAAAAACTTAATTACTATTACCCTGGGTACTTTTAACTTTGTAAGTAAAAAGATACCGTATCCGATCTAGACCACAGTACATTCACAGTTCCCTTGCCTTTGTATGCCTCTGTATGCCATTTCTTACCCGTGTTGCATCTCCGTCCTGCTTTATCATATCCATTCCAGGCAGCTGGTTTGGAAAAAGATTGCCTCCCCTCATAGCAGGATCATTAACCTATTGGTAACAAGGTATTAAGGAGAATGAATTAAAAAATACATTAGGAAGAGGGCTCAGAATTAACAAGAAGCGTTATAAACCACTACGCTACTTGCATATACCAACATCCACTTTTGAGATGTTGTTGCAGTCGGGGAAGTGACCACGTAGCTGAGCACCCTTCTTGCACTGCATGTGTTTGACTCGTGCTATTCTGCTTCCTGGTCAACAACAAAGACTTCATTCCTGATGCTATGACCCTCGTGCATATTTTACAAAGCAGGCTCCATAAATTAGGTCAGTATTATTTGAAGAGGACAGGCTTGCTATGTAAGTCCTGAAAACAGAAACGCGTAACTACTTTCCTAACCTCAGTAACACACAGCTTTTCTGCTTGCAAACCACCACACAATTTTTTCAAAGCCTGATGAGATAACACGCAGGCTGAATTATACTGACTACTGACTTAGTTTTAATGACACTTATTTTTCTGTTTGTAAGCAATGGGAGAAAGATAGCATTAAATGGGAAAACGTGCAGCGGCATGCCTTCCTAAAGCGATGCTCTCAACAATTTTCTGAACACAGCCACGGGAAAGTATCGAAGCTGTGTATTTCTGCACAGCCAAAGGGTCTGTCATGCTTAGTTATGTGGAAAGAGTGGCTTGCCAAATTTACAGCATTGCTTTCTTAATCAAAGGATTAATCTCACCGTGTAGGAACTGGTATAAAATACAAAACACAGCCCTTCAGCAAGGTTCCGAAACATTAGAAAATCCAGCTTTCCTTAGAAGTTTTACAGGGAGAGAAACCTCTTCCTCTGGAGTCTTTTGTTGACTCGGTTCTCTCTGTTACTTCCCTCAGACTAGATGGATGTGATAATAGTGAAGATATGCCCCTCCAGATTTTGCTGGAAGGCAAAAGATGTTTTTCTGTGTCACCTGCCCTTTAGGAGACTCGTGTTGCCAAGGAGAGGAGATTCTGCCACGGCACTACCTCACTTCAGCTATGGCAACCTGCTGCAGGAAGGGGGGAAGACTGTCTTGAATTTATGATACTGAACTCTTCTCATTTCAGGTCTTCCTGACTGTTGTTTCTGTTGCTATTCACCAATTTTACAAAATGTCACAAAGCTAAATGCAATCACATGCAATCACCTGAAGAGGTGGTTTCAAATGCTGCCAGAGAGACAAGACTGCGGTTCAATAGGAAAGGTTAAAAAAATATTTTTGCCATAGGAAGTTCGAATCTGAAGAAATCGATTAAGTGGTGGGAGCCTCCTAGTGATGCTTTTTGCTTCTTAATACAAACAGGCAGATTTTTAACCCTGAATGTGAAAATTTAAATCAGAAGGGAAGAGAAACACACTGTTTTGTTTGGAAAGAAAGAAAGTAGACAGCTTTGCAGCTTTATCTACGTGCATTTGACTGAGCAACAGAATCCATGTTTGAAAAGTGTTTTCTGCTATTGATCAACATTCATCAGAATGCACAGCACAAACGCCTTTTCTGTTTGTTCAGTAGACAAAGGAAGGAAAGAAAAAAGCAGAAATAAAAAAATTGTATACTGAATCAAGAGCAGCTTTGGAACAAAAAGATGACTGCATGATTTGCATCATGGCAGTTAGGACAGGTATGGAAAAGGGAGATGGTTCCAGGCTGCATGCCACAAAAGCAGCAAAGGCATCAGTGAATTTCCTATCACAGAATCTCTTTGCCAGTGATGATGCAAGAATCCTGACTGGCACGGTATCAGATAAAAAAAAAATCTACCATTTTGTTATTTGAATACATTTGCTTCAGAAGTCCTTGAAATGAAACACCCCACAATTCACACATCAACTTTTCTGACTGCAATAACAATTCAATCAGAAAAAGTATGGAGAAGGACAAAGAAATGGAAGAGTTTTTATAATTTTCTGTAGACAGGTCAAGTGGTGTTATCAAATATGGTATCTGACTAAAACAAGACAGAAGATGTTTTACAATTCCTTTGCAATTAAGCACATTAATACAGCCTCCTGCTAATAAGGCAAAATTATATACAAGGTGTCTTTCCTACCACTCCAGAGCTCCTTTCATCTAGCACACTGAACAAAATCAAAATACCGTTTCAAGATAACTCTTTGCAGATGCCATGATAACTTTGGCCTGGGGAGTACTGCCCTGTGCAGATTAATAAACATCAGCTCTGAGTGGACATCTAGATAGGGGTTTATTTCATATACTGAAAAGCCTCTACTCTTGCATAGGTTTCAAATTGCTTCTCCGATAGCTCAGTAAATAACATGGATCCATGATGCAAAACAAGCAACAGCCAAAACATGGCAACAGTCCACTGTGCAAACAGGAAAATGAGGACAAGGACACAGTAAGTTGTATGAATGGTGACTTTCTTGATGTCTGGGGAAGCTGTTTTGGACAGAAGGAACCTGCAGACCTGGCGGCTAGCGTTTCAGCATTCCTGGTAGCAGCCTCCTAGAAGACACACTAGTAAGAGCAGCCTGAAAAGCTTTAATGTAATTATCAGGGAGTAGATGATAATGAAATAAGGTCTGATCCCTCAAGTACATAAAAGAGTCTCTAAACATCATAGATAGCAAGGCCTTTTGGGCATAATCTTATTTTTTTACTTGGTGATGCTGGGAGCCTAGGTAGTAAACAAGAGAAGCTGGAGATACACCAGTATGAGCAGATAAACACCGAACTTCGTATTTCTGAGCTCTGGATATGTATGATACAGTATAGTGCCACAAAGTGACAGGAGACAGACCCAAACAAGCCTGTTCGGTACTAAAGGTAAAATACCTACTTCTCAGCAGTTAAATAAGCCCAGGCACAGCTTTTTACTAACAGGTAATACATATTACTTCCAAACCCACCCAAAAACATGTGAAGTGTTAAGTTTTTTTCCAAAGCTGGAACACATTCGTAGCATAACCACTGTTATTCACTGTGGTTAGAAAGAGATGAGCATGTGAAGTTAAAATTATGCATTATGGAACAAAAAATGGCATTGAATAAGTAAGTAGAAGTGTAGGTGATAGTATTAAAACCAAACCAAACCAAAACAAAAGAATGAATGAAATGGCAACAGTCAGCAGAATTAAAGACAATGTAGTCATTTTGAAAACCACCAGTTACAAGAAAAAGTTCAGTACAGCCTAGGTCAATTGCTAAATAAAGATGCCAAATTGTACAATGCTATGCCCTGAAAACAGAAAAAAAAAAGAATCAATTTTAGTATTCAAATATACATTTTTATTTATTCGTGTCTCTCAGAAAAGAAAATGTGAAGCAGCACAGCAAACATTCCTGAGGACTAAAAAGTACTGTCTTGTGGCCCAGAAATGGCCCTCAGCTGTCAATTGGCCACCTCTGACCTAGATGAAACATAAAACATTTGCTTGCAGAGTTTGCAGATGACACAGTGCTGGCGTGGTAAATCAGGAGGAAAACAGGTTACTGTTACAGAACGAGCCACAGCACTTTGGTTAAACAGACTCAATCCAAGAAACGCAATTTGATGTAGACTAGAGGAAGGCAATACATTTGGGAACAAAGAATGCAGGTTTCATCTATGTAGAATGTGCTGAGGAGGATTTGGGGATCATGGTAAGGGTTTCAGTATGTGGTCTCCAGTGCAACTTTGTCACCAACAGAGCCAAGGCAACCCATGGATTGAAAGAGAAATTACAAGCAGAACTTGACTCTACACAGGTTTGATGCAGTCACTGTTAAATCACCATCTCCTGTTACTCTGTTCCTACTTCTAGAAGAAGGTTACAACAATGGAGTTTAAAGTAGATCCACAAAAGGGACTGATGGGCTGAAAAACAAATGTTGAGATGGGTAAAGAATCTTAGCCTGTTCAGCTTATTGGAAGTTAGATAAATGCTATCTTGAAACAATATCTTGTAGTCTAACAGGAAGGAAAAGCAGTGCGACCACTGTGCCAGTGGAAAGAGTAGTCTGCATGGAAATCTTTGAAATAAACTCAGATTTCTTTCTATAATGCATGTTTCTCAACTCAGGTTTCTGGGAAAATTATGTAGCATGGGCATTCTGAGAAATCAGACTGGGCTGTCACCTTCAAATCCCCACTCTTTTCTTTTTTGGTTTTACTATTCTTTTACTACATTAAATGTGTGCAACAGTATGCACTTGGGAACTAATAATAATAAAAAACTTGCTATAATTGGGCTTAGCAACTGGGAATATCAGAGAAGGTGACAGATCTGGGAGTATCAAAATTACTTCAGGTCACCAGTATGTGGCAGCTGTAAAAGACAAATGTGATCTGGGGCTATATCTGTCAGAGTATTCCAAGAGAAATGGGGAAGAACTAGTGTTATGCACATGGCTCTGGTGCTTAGGAAATACTGATTCAAACTGTAACAGGTGCAGAAAAGGAAAGGGAATTTAAAGCCTACAAGAAGAGACTGAAACACTGTTCCTTGTTTAACTTCAATCCCAAAACAACAAAAAACCATGTTGAATGAATGGCTCTTTCTAAAATACAAGAAGTAAAAAGAGCTATTTAAGCTAAAGGACAATATTGGAAAAGTAAATACTCTGTTATCAAATTTAGGCCAGAAAAGGGACATACATTAACAAGCCAATAACATAACCAGCTTTAAACAGGAATGTTATGGTCTCAGAAAAAAGGTTTACGATATTGTCCACCATAGTAGGAGATGCTGCCCGAAGACACAAGAGGTACTTTCCTGCCAATATTTCTAAGAAAAGTCCATAATTTCAAGTCTGTGTTTGAACAAAATGGGAGTTCAGCTCTGAAACAAACATATGAACCTGTTAATTAAGAGGACTCATTTGTCAAATACTTATTAATGTACTTGCAAGTTTAATTGCAGGTTGACAAACAGAAATGTTATTTTCCTTATTTCAGATACCCTAACTAGCAGTCTCAAATAAAATCGGGTGTGTAAACTTCCTCTCAGCAGAAAAGAACACATTACTTACCTATTGATTCAGCAAACTATTTTATACGCACCACATTACAAGAAGTGTGGATTTTGTGCTCATGAAGGTACCAGATTGATAGTTCTTGAAGCTTACTGCCTATTGTCTGCTACTACAAACACAGTGGCAGTAGAAGCATCTTCCACACACTGCCCACGCCAGCATCTTTCACTCTTATCTCTAGGAAACAGCCGCCTGCCATTCAGTCCTAGCCTCCCACTGATGAGAAAATTAGCAAGGACACTGGTGACCTGCAACTGTGCTACGGAAACTTACCTACTGAAAACAGGAGCTAGATCAGCACGCACTCTCCACGGAAGTCCAGGAACAATTACATGTGCTAGCTACAGCAGTGCTAGGCCAAAATAGGAAAACTAGATGCAAAAAGTGCTCTCTACCTCATCGGTCACCTTGGTTATCTGAGTGCAGAGCTAAAAACAAAGCCTTTTTAACATCATCATTTCTCAAGAAAACTAGTAAAAGAAACGTCATGGCTTACAGCAGTTACAGCCCAGTGAAGCGGACCTGAAAAACTACTGAAAGTCAAAGCAAATCCTCTAGCTGTCATCTCACATCCTTAAATTCTCACCTGCTCAGGACCCATGGAGGACAACCCTGATGTAGGCACAGAGGTCGCTGAGGTCATGCTGATCTGCCCTGTCATCTGGTTCATGTTGTTCATACCACTTGTGTTGGTTGCCATGGATACACTGATGTTCATGTTATTATTGTACATGCTGGTGCTTGCTTGCTGCCCAAAATGTGGTGGGGACTGTTGTGAAAACATGCTACAGCAAGGAATGGAAAAAGCAATGTGTCAGACTTAGAATGCTGAAGCCACTAAGAAACTACTCTCTTTTTAATATATCTTAAGCTAGAATTTGTATATACTGTCATTGATTCCAACTTCAAAGGAAAAACTAGTTTTCAGCTACATTAGTGTCAAAGAAATAGATTTTCAAAATTTAAGTTCCCATGTCTGTGCACAAAAATGCATGCCTTTGCGTGTGAAACTATGGCAAAGTACAAATCTGTTATGCGTGTGCAATAACAGCCAATTAGCTGTCTAAACGCGCTTTTCACTTATTTTAAATATGTTTGGGAAAGTAATTTTTGGAGGGAAAGGAAAACACCTTTTTCTCCCTCCAGTGTTAGCACAGCACAGGACTGTTGAGCTGAAATTCGATCTTGTCTAATAAGCTTTCTTTTCGCAAAAGAGGCTATTTGCACATATGAATACCAGATTTGCACATAAAATTATGGCAAGTGGGCTCACAAATATAGACATGCAATTGTGCAGAAATTTATTTACCAAATCTTAGCATCAGGTTTTGAAAATGTGGCACTATAAGAAACAACATAAAGTCTGAGACAATTACCCTCTATGTTCCTTTAAGGCCATTTCAGAATAACTTAAGGAGGGGTAACTGTGGAAGATCTCATCCCAGATTTTATTCAAAGTCAAGTGCTTTCTGGATAGTATCTTGCTTCCCATTATGTCAGAAGTCACATGAGAAACTTTTTTACATTTCCTAAAATGCACTTCACTGTTTACATATCAGTCTTTTCTACTCTTTGAGCATAATCAGTCAGTGAAGGAATTATTACTGACAATATGTCTGTTTAGAGGATCTGCATTGGACTGAAATACTGTGGAAGGGCTGCTGTGTGTCAGATGGCACGCAGTAACCACCTCAGTATCAATGGCTGACTTTTACCTCCCTGTGAAGCACTGCTCCCACAGCCGAGGAAATCTTTCAGGGTTAACACTCAACCTTGCACTTGGGTACGCCCTCAGCCTGTTGCTGCACACTGTGAGACTTGGTGGAGTGCAATGGCATTCTGGGCACAGGACCAAACTCGGAAAATCCCACCATTCTTTTCCTTCCAATTCCATGTCTTTTCAGGCCACCTAACCACATTTTTAAGTTGTTATCTGGATGGCTGAAACAGTACACTACAGATCATTGTGAATACTCAGTGGGTTGTGTAAATGCATTTGACATGTCTCTGCTGTAGAGCTGCAGTTTAGCAAGCCAACCATTAGTCTTATCGAGCTGCCCCTGATGCCGTTTCAGCAGAAGCCACAACTGCGGTAGCTATGCCTCCTGCAGATGCTTCGGGAAGACAGTGAGGAAGAGGCATGGACAAGGATGAGGATAAGGGATAAATCAGCTGCTTTAAGGGGAACTTTACCTGGATCAGCCTCATCACTGAATACTGGTGTGTTGGGTTTATTGAATCTTTGTCAACCAGCGGGAAAAAGATCTGTTGCTGGGCTGGGATAGTAAGAGCAGCCTGAGAACTTCAGGATGACAAGAGTGCTGTGCTAGAGACAACTGTGTGCACCCCAGTGTCAAGTGATACAGGCAGTACACCAACATGATAGCTCCTCCTGTCTTCCACTGAAAAGCACAGATCATTGCCATCTGGAAGCTCGTTGCTGCCTACTGACAGCACTCAATGTCCGACCCATTCAATGTGGACAGACTTGATTATTAGAGCTATACCGACTGGGGCATGGGCCTCAACTGAAAAGGTGACTGCATGCATGAGGCATGCTACAACGCTCTCAGAGAATGACAGTTATATGCTGACCGCCAGTATGTGCAAGCACTAATGGATAGAACCTGGTTGTACTCCATCCAGCATTTAAAGTGGGAGGTGATATCCAGTCACTGCAGTTCCAGAGCAGTAGGGAATGCATACGCTCCGGCTCAGCTGATCCAGCCATGTGGAAAGCAGTGTGGGAGCACAACATGAAAATCATACGCAGAAGAAATGCATCCACACAAATATTAGGGGCTAGAGTTCACTGTGCAGCAGAAGTGCTTCTTAAGGACACAGTGTTTTATCAGTCACCACAGACAAAGCAATGCATTGTATGGATGCAGGTCTTTAGCTATGAACTCACTTTGTCTTGTAGGAAGACAGAATTTAAACCAACTTGTCAAGCCAAATTGAAAAGAAATCTCTTTTAGGATAGATAGTTAACAACAAACAAACAAGCAAACAACTACATAAAACAACCCCGCAAATAAGTGTAGACCATAAATGACACCGTTACTCTGTGTGTTCATTTTCATTTTGTTCTGGATTTACCTGTTTCCACCCATATTCCCTTGTGCCCACCCATTCATCTCCGTAGAGGACTGATAGGCAGGATTAGCCTGAGACTGCTGAATCATGGGGCTTTGAGTATGAGCCAGTCTTGGGGACATCAGTGGACTCTGAGGAGTGGTGGCCCCTGTGAAGCCTGGATCGGGCTGCTGACTAATACCTGAAGAAGAAAATGAGAAATTTAGCCACTGTACATTCAAAGTTGAAAGAAGCCAAGACCTCATACCTGCAGACATGTCTTTGCACAGTCCTACTTATGTCATCTGGAACCTATAACCTTGTGTCTTAATGTGGGATCTAGATTAAAAGCAAGACATCATCAACTAATACTATATGTATAACTTTAAAAAAATCATTTGGCCTAAGTATGTTGGCTACCTGTGTGTCCTAATCACACAAGTGGTCTCTCCCCTCTACAGACCAAGAGAAAAACACTGGTAAGTGACTTTCCCCCTGCCCCCAGAAACTGCATTCAAAACAACAAATAAAACGTATTGCTTCTGTCTATAAATCCATTTTGGTGAAAGTGATGCACGACCCGTTTACTGCATGGCACCACCTTTTAACATTTAGGCTATAATTTTCAATTTTTTCTAAAGTTCCTAGAACCTTAGTATCACTATTTCTGTGTCCCTGTAAAAACAGGTAATGCCATTTTGTGCAAGCATTTAATGATTTTGTAAAATAAAAAAATTACCTAGATGCAAAGAAAACCTAATTTAAGCTGTAAAATGCCAACTGTGTGCAAAAATTTTGCTTTAAACACAGCCCCTTTGGCCTTGTTTAAGTACATCACGAACAGCATACTCAACAGAAACAAGCCACTCTTAATGCTGGGGTAAGAGTCAGGTGGTGTGAAATCTATTCTTATATTCACCATCTGCGTGACTTAACTTCTCTGTATCTTTGTCTGTATCATAAAATGGGAATAACATAATGTCTCTTCATTTTCATAAAGCAATTACAAATACGTAGAGGGAAAGCACTATTATGATTGAGAAACTGGTGTGAAGGGTAACATCAGTAAGAGTAGGTAGCAAATTTAGAATTGGATGGACATAGTTTGTTCTATCAGCAGAACTTGCACATAACATTATTTAATATAATGGTAATATAACTTATATAATACTTATAAATAAAGAAGCTGTAAAACAATAACCGTATAGAGGCAACTGCCCCATGCACGCCCAGAACAAAGTGGTATGCAGCTTTGTAAAACATACAAACAGAATGGTATTAATTACTGTATTACACACAGGTTTAAGGAGAGGGAAGGGAATGCCTTATCTGAAGCTAATTTATATCATTTAAATTCAACAGTTAGTTGTTAATTTTACATTACAACATACACATGAAGAATTCTCTTTCTTGGGGAAGAATCTGTCTGATATTTAAGCAATATCTCATTATCAAAATTTAAAAAATTACATACAGCTTTGCTTCTGGTCACTTTATGCTGTTGGCCAACATCAATTCACATCATCTTCTTCATTTGCACTTTTATCGTATATGTTGGTTTGGTCAGTTCAGTCAAAATTCAGAGTCCATCAAGCCAATACATACACATGTACGCGTTTGTGTGTGCATACACACTTTTATCTGCATATATCTAAACAAACACACACATTGCACTTCTGCTATTGCTCAAAAAAAGAGCGGTGCTTGGAGAATACGTGGTACTAGAGCTAGGAAAGTAGAAGGCACTACGTTGCATTTAAGGACTCCCAAAGGGCCCAAACCTCCATGTATCCCATCGTTCCCAGGGAGCCAGGCAAGAGGCTGTGGGAGGGGGGCTTGGACCCAGCACTTGGGGGAACACGGGGGAGTAAGGACTGCCGAAATGCACTGGGGGGTGGAACCAGTACCGTAGTTTGGAGGAAACGGAAACTGCTGTGCATTTGCCTGCGGGATCCGCGGATTGCTCATGGTTGCTGGTATGCCACCGGCGGCCACCATACTGGGGGTCATGCTCAATCCCTGCCCTCGCATCATCAGCGTCCGCTGCTGCACCTGCTGCTGCTGCTGCTGCTGCATCTGCCGCTGCCGCAGGTGCTGGCTCAGGATCTCCCGCTGCCTCTGCGCCAGCATCTGCGCGTTGATAGGGCCCTGAGGAGAAAACCACCGCCACCTATCAATAACCCCTTCTAAGGCAACCTGACCAGTGGAGGCATCTCCACTGGAGTAACCTGGAAGATTCCAGCTTTTTTTTCCCCCCACCACACAACTAACAATAATATTAAACAGGAGAAAATAATCCTATTAATACTTCTGCTGGAAAAGACTTCCAGCAGTGCAAGAGTCAGTAATTGAAATAATACCAGTGCTTAATGTTGCAGCGATTTGTAATTGCAAATAGAGTAGCTCATTAAGAAAATGCATCTTTAGGAAATGAGAAGCTTGGTTAAAAATGCAGTTATATTGTATCTCTAGTAAACAACCATCCACCCCATGTAAATATGAGAAAGACTCTCAGTAACAAAACAGCAAAATACTTTGTATCATACAGACTGCATTAGTTGTATTCAAGCTTTAGAATTTATTGTATGTATTTACCACATAGCATTAATACTGTATTTAACTGGGGGGAGAAAGAAGAAAAGAAAATGATTTTTTTTTTTTTAAGTGCTATTTCTCTCACCTGCGTTGGCACTCCAGGTCTCAAAGACAGATTCATATTGGAGACACTGCTGATCTGATTTATCAGTGGCTGCCGATTCTAAAGAAAAAAACCCAAACCCCAACACCAAACCCCGAAAGTTTTTAGAAGGAAAACAAGAAAAAGGAAATTTTATGTACAGAGGTATATACATCTACTTCCCGATCAGTTAGTTTGAGGACCTAGTTTTACATATTCAAGCAGGGACTAGTTTTCCTGCTCAAGTCCTCTTATCATTTACTGAATCCTGTTTATTAAGGAGATAACACACCATACAAGTGACAACACAGGCACTAAGCTATTTACCAAACATGCTGCCTTTACAGTTCCTGTCCTTTTTGGGTTTGGGACTGGACTGTTGATGTTTACTCTGAATTAGACCCTAACCTGATGTCCGAAGGCAGAAATGATCTCTCCCCTAGAAAAGCATTAATATCTTATTTATTGTACTACGAACCTATATATTTAAAAACGAAACCAGAAACAACAACTTAAAACGATCCTCAAAAGTAGACCAAGGCCAAGGAAAAAAAAGGATGTAGGTAACAGGCAGCAATAAAAGCATTTAGATTGCTGGAAGAGTCAAGATACAGCAAACAGAAGAAGACTTATAGAACAAAAAGCACCACTGTAGCCTTGCTCAAAGAATTAGCGAGACCTGGGCTTAAACCCTAGGCGCATTCTTGCACAGTATTATAGAACGAATAACGGGAAGGTGCAAAAAAAGAACAAAAAAGAGAAGGCGCAAGGTACTGTCTCGGCAAAACTCGTTATGGCCGGTGTTTTCAGTCTGGAAGCGGAATTAGGCTGTAACAAAACAGGGCACGCACTTAAGACCCGGCCTGTTGGGAGCGAGCTGACAGCATGTGCCGCCTAGGAGAGGCGCCTGCGCTGCGGTGCACGGAACCGGGCACGGAGGGGGATGTACCTGCTGCGCCTGGAGCCTGTGCTGCAGCTGGAGCCGCAGCTGGTTCGGCTGGTTCTGCACGATGCCGGCAGGCCGGAGGCCGGGCCGCGGCTGCATTCGCAGGGCGGCGTACCCCGGGCGCTGCCCCATGGGGTGGAAGCTGGGGTCCTGCATGGGCGCGTAGCTGCCCTGCGCCATCTGAGCCTGCGCTGCGTACTGCTGGGAGAACACCGGCGCCTTCTGCTCCATCAGGATGCTCGACTCCTGGCTGGGGAAGGTCTCTGGGTCGACGGCTTGGCTCTGCAGACGTACGGGAACAACAGAAACAGTTGGTGGGACGTGGCTTTTACCAGGATTATACCAGACTAATACAGTCACCTTGCAAAACCAACCTTCTAGGATGTGAATGTTTGTACACAGGAAATCACATAGATTTTCTTTACCTAGATATAAAACTTAAACAGAATTGTGGTTTTGAGTGTCAAAACATATTCGTGCAGGAGACAAATTCCTCCTCCCTTTTCTTTTTTTAAACAAAGACCCACAATGTTTGTCATGTTCTTAATACAGCCACTGTATCATTCTGCTAAGGAATAAAAACCTGACATGCCAAATGCTATATGAAAATCTGTAAATGAAGTGATGCCAGCATATTTTTGCCATTGAATCTGAGATAAATCCAAAGACGCTACGAATGAATAAGGATAAGAAAGTAGATTTTTATCAGTATCTTTAAACAAAATAATGGCTTCCAATAAAGATGCCTGAAACCATTACAAGAGTTAATGTGAACAGAGTGCCTAATTCTTTCATGGCACTTTTGCACAAACTGATTATCCGTTAGCATAAAAAAGCTAACATAATTCTAAACTGCATTCTAGATACTCCCCTAATATTTGCTCTAGCCAGAATAATTTTATAGCTTATTCCACATTGACCTTGGAAATCAAGTTAATGTAAATTTTAGTGCCCTCATCAAAGAAAGACTTTAAGCTCCTATAAAATGTTTGATAGATATTTAAAAAACACGTTCTAAAATGCAACGGTTCTCTTATCTGTGAAATTCTTTAACTGTTTCCACTGAAATATTAATTAAATAGAAAGATATTTACCACTTAGTTTGAAACAAAACATTATTCATATTTTTTTGGTGGTGGTATTCCAAAAGCTATGTCATATTGCATGACAGTTTCACACTGCAAAACTGAAGTTCACCAATAAATTATATCTCCAGCTTAACACCTCACTGAGTTCTCTGTAGTACCAAATAGGCTTGGAGATAGTTTTTGCATGTCCAAAGCAGGATTTCATTGGTCCTATTTCATATCTAAAATGCAGAGCTAGTTCAGAAGTTATGCTCAGGATGCTGATGAGTGCTGGGAAATGAAATAGGTATTCTAGGTTTGTCTGAGAATATTAAATCATTATAGAGACATACAGATATTTTTGGAAATACAATTTTGATGCCAGAAACATCAAATGCTAACTTCCCCCCCCCCCCTTTTTTTTTAACCACACTTTTTTTGCATCATCTAAGACTGAAATGGACAAGAAGCAACTGGAAGCTAATAAAAAATAACTGGGGGGTGGGGGGGAAATGGATGAAGAAGAATAGAACAAATTCATGCTGCAAAGTTTAGAAAGCACGTTGGTAATTTTAAAAAAAAACCTACAGTTTTAAGTGCTTGTAATGCAATCAGCTGCTTCAGGTGAAACTCATCCCTTAACACCTATTAATCAGCTAAGGGAAAAAACTACAGGTGAAATTACACATTACAGGTTTGCTCATGCAAAGGTTTGTTGCCCCCATCACACAAAGGTCTTGATCTTGCTCTTCTGCTCCTAGGTCTTCATATTCTTTTTTCTTCTTTCCGGTACCCTGTTCCTGGCCGTGATCTTACCTTTATCCCACAGAGTTGTTCCTCTGACCACCAGATAAGCAGAAGCCTGTTAATTTTTTGGTTTTGGTCAGGTTAGTTGCATAAAGAGAAGTGGCTCAGCACAGGTCACAAGCAGGACAGCTAGACAAGCGTCGCAGGGGAGAGGAAGGAAGACTAAACCTGGGGCTGAAGGAAGCTTTTCAGGTGACCCTGAGCTGTTAGACAGACTTCCACCAAAATATGTAACTCCATCCTAGCTTGCAAGAAGTGTTTTATAATCCCCTTTTTCGACAAACATTTTACCTCCACCTTGACAACATATCCTTTAAATGCAATACCTAATACATGCAATGCAATGTCCAGTATACCTGGCTAACTAGTTCTGGTATTCCTAGAGCCCTGTCGATTTCTTCTAAACCATCAAAATTCCTTAATGCCATGTAAAGCTGATCCAGGAGAGCCCCCTCATCACTTGGTGACTCTGATGAAGGATGATTACACAAGAGATCATCTGGTGAGCTGCCAAACGGTTGCCTGTCAAAACATGAACACAGCGTTGGTAAACAGCTGCTGAAAAACAAGGAATAATACCAGAGGATTAGTACTCAAATTGAACTAACAAGTGGAGACAGAAATTATTTTAATCACTGCCAATTTTGTTTAGAAAACTATTCTGGATGAAAGTTATGTTACACAAAGAAATAACTAAATAGCGTGATTAATGCCTGTCAAGACCCTACAAGCATGGTGTATCTGACAAGTAAGCAAGCACACCAAAGGTATGCCTGAGTGCTGATTTCATATTACAGGGTCAACAGAGGAGTACAGAAATCAGTAGAGAATAGTCACTGAACACAGAAGACTAAATAACTTTTTTTAACTAACTGTAATTTTGAAATTTAGATGTTAGATTAAATATACTATCACAAGTAGAAAAAGACCTGATTTCCACAGACACTCTTCTTAATTGGTTTTCTATCAGACTAAGCAAGCTGAAGAGGTCATGGAAGGGTCTGAGGACTGTCTGAGCTCGCACAAACCGAACATCTGAAAGAGCTGGCCAGAAGCATGAGGGAGCAGGGGGAAAAGGACATTCCCCTTTTTCTTTGCAGCAAAACACTGCATCAGCTCAACCCATCTTATGGAATTGCACACTTGGGTACCCGTTTATGCACTTGGTTATATGCCTCAGAAGGGTGTCAGCAAGAATTTGGATACTGTCAGGCAGAGTGTGCTGGCTCTATAAATCCTGCTTACCTCACCCCTGAATTTGTATGCAAAGCACACTTACAGTTACAAAGGCAGAATAAAGGTTTGTTCCAAACCCAAAGGACAAAACTTACTAAGAAACAAACTAAATCTTAAGTAACACCTTATCTGTAGCCAAATGACATATTTTTGTTTTGCATTTCACACACGAGCCCTACTTCACACACAATACTACAAGACTACAATAGAAAACATAAAGAGCAAAGCTTTCTGCAAGCAAGGGCAGCTACTATATGCACATCATGGCAGAGTCTCATCCCAGATAATTGCTCAGAGACAACAAAAGCTGTCACACATGGAGGGAGGAAACAGCACTATATGTGAACCCTTTTTACATGTCTGTTTGGAAAAACAAAGAAACATGTTTGTGTATTTAGTTTCCATAATGAGATATATGGTTGCCATGGAAGTCTAATCTCTATGTCAAAGCTAAGCAGAAGGAAAGAGCTGCATCGTCAGGCCATACGCCTAAAAAACCAAAGGACGGCATGCAGGAAAACTAACAAAACCATATTCTTTTTAATTAGATCCTGGACTGTAAAGAATAAAAATAAGGATATATATGATGTACCTTTAAAACATCGCAAAGTATTAATCAATCTCATATATAGAGGAGTTTCTATAACTCTCACAGATGGAATTATAAATCAGTAAAAGGGAGGAGCAAAAAAAGAAAAAAATCCTTTGAATCAAATTGCTTGCAAACTTTAAAGATGACTTACAAGAAGGGACCTATGATCTGGAAAAATAATCAATGAGGCTAGCCAAAAAAACTCCCTCAAATTGTAAATAGGGATGAGTACATATGATAAGAAAAAGTTTAAAACATTTGTCAAATTCTATATGTTAAACAATGACAATTACTTTGTTTTTTCCCCCCTTTTTTTATATACCACAATGATAATGTTTAATTTTTCTCTAAAAGAATTATTTTTACTCACGATTTAACTTTTATCAAATTTAATGGTCATGACGATAATCAGATTATAAAAATACAAATCCCAGGGATTAGTAAAATAAAAAATGGCAGCACAGAGCAATTTGTCATCTCTTTTTGGGTGTAAATGATCAAAATATGGTAACTTTCAGATGCAACACAATTGGAATTTTTTTCACCATCTTCAGCTACAAGGAAATTATGAGAAAAGCAAAGGTAACAAAATGGAATAATTATCTGCCTGGCTTGCTGAACAAACATGGCCCTGTATTTTATTTTATGGTGTCATTTTTTAAGTGAATAATTAAGTTATGCAAAAAGTGCTTTTGGCATACGGACACTCTAACTTGGGGAGAATTAGCACCAGGAAACATCTTGAAAAGCATGAAAAGTAACAGAGAAAATGCCACACTTAATTTTACAGAAAATATTTTCAGACATCCATTCATAATGAAAATTAAGACAATGTAGTCAGAAGATTAACCATTTTTCAAACACACTTTTTTGCAACTGCTTCCTCTTAATTTTCTTTTCAGTGCTCCCATTTACTACTGAGAAATATCGCAATTTATGCAATTCAAAATACTTCAACATTTTTCATGTACTTATTTATTCTGTATCACTTATACAGTCCATATATATATATATATATATATACGGCTTCTCTAATGTAAGCTGCAAACTTTTTGGAGAAGACATGGCTCTTTTTTAAGAAGTGTAAACCGCTTTTCATAGTTTTGGCATTATTTAAGAGTCTTAATAATGAACAAAGTTAATACATTACGGATGAGTTAATGAGTTGTGATCCAACTGTAGTTCTGGTTACCTGAGAAGGAGCTAACTTCAGGGAAAAGGCAGTCTCCCTTTCACTTCATCTTTCCTTCCTCGTCTTTCACAGAACTTAGATCAATTAAAAACCCCCAAACAAAACATAAGTTAATCATGTCCTGCACTACTTAAAATGCTACCCCGCTGCAGGAAAAAACAGCTATGTCATAACTGTAAGGGCTCTGGCATTTTCCCACATTTAGCGTTAAGTAGAATTGTTAACAATAAGAACAGCAAAATCAGACAGAATCATGCACACATTAATGCTCAAGAGGTGAAAGTGGTGCCGCTACCCGAAGCACTGACAGCATTCACTGTGATACAGAACTTCCAATTCTTCCAACACATTAAATGGCAAAAAGAGCATTTATAAGTATTACTGGAACATGTATACGTGTCACGAGCGTAAAATACAGCAAACATTAAATTGATGTACATTTGGTGAATATTTTATACAGAACTTTGCTTCCGTGAGGTGTACAAAACACAGGCCTGTAAAATCTCTCCATGTTTTGATGTGACACTAAGACTCACCTGTTCTGATTACCAAAAGATGCCTGATCTATAGGCAAGATGCTGTCCGGCCATGGTGCAGTCTGATTTGGAGGCGCCTGTTGTTGGCTATACTGAGGTCCTCCTATGTTCATTTCCAACTCAGATGGCCCTAATCAAGGAAAAAATAACCACATACCTCTTGTGAAAAGAATCTACTTTCATGTAAATTCTTTCCATTGGATTATCTATGTTACAGTAAAAGCAAACAAAAACATTAAGATTTCAGTAACATTACACTTAAAAGCATCATGATTCTTTTGTTAAAAATTGATTTTAAAATTTGAGTAAATAACATGAGAACCTGAAAGTGGTTTGAAACCATAAAATAGCAGATATGACATCATAGATGCAAAAATTAGTAAGAGAAGCATAAAAAAAAAGATAGTATATAGAGTCAGTATCATAACATACTTGCTTTAAAAGTGACCAAGAGCAATTACAATGTTCACAGCGTTTCCTCTTAAAACCCCCTCCAGTCTTTAATAAACAAGGGCAACTTCATATCCCCTTTCTTTGGCCACATCACTGTGCAGCTAAAGAGTAGCAGGAATTGTTCATATCCATCCATGTGTTAAAAGTTAGTGTTTTAAACACCTTCCTTCCCACTTCCACAGGAAACTTTCACTGTGGAACACAGTTCTCGTCAAATCTATAACTGAGTCTTTTTTTTTCTTTTTTGTTTTTTTTCTGCTTCATCTGTGACAATCCAGTGTACGCCAAAAGGCACGACTCTACACGTGCCCTGACTTACCCATATTCATGACCTGAGATGGAAGCATCTGCCTCGGGCCAGGCTGGTTGCTGGGTCTCAAGGGGATGCTGGCCGTGGGGTTGCGAATCATGCCTGCTTGCACTGGCCTGTTCATGCCACTAGCTGTGGGCGCACAGGTCACCCTCACAGCAGGAGCCTGGCTTCCCCAATCTCCAGATGTCATGGCAGGCCGAGGGGCATTGCCACCGATCATTCCTGCACAAAAGCCAAACAGACTCAGGTGCCAGCACGTGAATCAGAACAGCTTTAGCATTACAATCGCCCGATAAGCTGCATTTTTAGTGACAAAAATGCAGTAGTTTCACTCAAAGCACATTGTACCACAACCGCCTGTCCAGATGTGCAAAGCTACAGAACGATGCCTTACACTGCTTAGTCAAGGGACTGGAGATTATTATACATTTTACAAGAGGAAGATCCTTTTATCATTTCCGAAACGCTGTTCAGAGTGAGTGTTCCCACATGTAGTCTGCAACAGGTGCCGAGGGTGTGTGGATAGCCCTAACTTCCTTCCTCAGGAAATGAATCACGTTTGCTGATGTGTGTGTCAGTGCTTCACTTTCCAAGTGCTAAGTGAGAATGAAGACTTGAGTAACAACATGTTATCGCTACACACGCTTACAAATTAGAAGGATTGAATTTAAATTCGCATTCTGCAAACATCTTTGGTGAGTCCTTTCATTCGGAACCTAGAGCCTTCTTAGCTTCAAGGCTCACCCAGATAATCTTGAACCAATATATGGTGCAGGGAAATTACTCACAGGAACTTTCCGATAGATGCTGAAGTTCATTACCGTTATTTTAGGGGAAGTCCTCCTACATCTACTGTAAACAACTGATACAGTTTATTTACACTTGGAATATATAGAGTACTACACTCTGACAGTAGCCAAAAAACCCCAACCAAACCCCAACACAAAAACCCCCCACGCCCAAAGATGTGCATTCATAGTATTTATAAATTTCAGCTTTATACAGTCAAGACAGCAGATAAAACACTGATTTCAGACTGGACTACTGGTCTTTCCAGTTGCATTTTGCATCATCCTTAAATGAACACTAAAAGGCACACAAATAATTATTACTCCTCAGTTCAGTTATTTGGTGATACATAAGCAAGGAGAAAAACCCTCTGAAGAGGGTCATTATTTCAGCTGCTGTACAAAATTCGGTGTTACATCCTCAGGTTTGTTCTATTTGTGTACGTATTCCATCAGCTGAAATATGTGGTGTGCTAGAGCAAATGGCAGGAACACAGATAATACTCTCTAACTTGTATACATAAGATAAATGTCACCCTCTAATATGTATACAGAACATGGAAGTAACAGGACACTTGAAAGACTACAAGTTGACCTCTAAACTGCTTAAATAGGATATTCCAGGGTCTGGCAGCATGTCTTTTTTAATACTGATGCAAACTACATATAAAATTTTGAGTGAATTAGCCAGCTGAAAGGACTTACAATACCCATTTATTTACTCAGAGTTCTTAGCGGTTGTTGCATACTTGTACAGTCTCAGGCTACGTACTAGCTGAAATAAGTCAATCAGCCAGACTTTTCTTGTGAAACCCCCTACGGTACCTTTGTACGATATTAGGGCAACAGGAAGAAATCAATGCACCACAGATCAGGCATAATCCATGACAAGAGGTAATACCGCTGCAACATCTGATGGTTCCCAAAAAGTTTATGTTTCAGAAAATCATGAAAACATTAGCATTTCTTTAATTTAAAATGAGAACCAAGGCTAACAAATAAAGGATAACCAAGGGCAAAACCAAGGTCTGTAGAGATACACATCATAAGGGCAACAGTATTGCCCACAGTTTTGTTCTGAAAGAACTACCTCTAGAGACAAGCGGTTCATTTATTTGCTTTTGTGAGGCAGAAAGATTGGATTTTTACCTATCTAAGCCTCAGCTGAATCTGGAACATTGATGTGAACAGCCTCTAATTGCCAATACACTGGGTTCATCTAGAAGTTTTCAGATAGGTGAAAGCAGTGCATAAAGAACAGGACTTAAAATATGCAGAAACAGAAATTCAAAACAAATATGCCAATACATAACAGCCCACGAAACACAATTTTTTCCAGACTTTTTGGGAAGTACTTATAATAACCTGCACTTGCAATAACCCAACATCAAGTTACACACGCTATAGTCTGTTACTCAAGTATATTTAAAAAAATGGAAAGTCATCTTACCTGTGCTACTGTTGCCTAGAGTTCCTTGACTTCCTATCATCCCTTCATTCCTGCCCATCAGTCCCGGCTGAGGTATCACTGAATAGGGGCTACTCGTTCTTATGGGTGGGAAAGTTCCTGCACCTGTTGGGTTCTGCAGTGTGATGTCAAGTGGTAAATTCTGGTTTGGTAATAACCTGCCCAGTTGCCCTGCTCGTGGGTTATTAAAAGCTAGACAGGAGGAGCAAAGAAAAAAGCAAAGTTACAAGAATGGAAACTTTACTTGTTAAAAAAAACAAAAACGAACCCAAACACACTTTAAGCTCTTGGGCTGAGCTATTTAATGCTGCATAATTTACCCACTCCATATCTGTCTGAGAAACATCCCTTCTTGACATTTTTATGTAAATTTCAAAATGGAACATTCTGACACTAAAGCAGATATGACCTGTAGTTTTAGAACTTTAAATGGTGCAATTTAACTGACAGAACAGCCACTATAACAAAATATACCACTATGTGATGTGCATACTACTGCCAATTAATCTTATACCTAGTAGGACTGTAATTGCATGCAGATGTCATCCGGAGGCAGACTGTTAGGAATTATCTCAGTTTTGGAAGTTTTCCAGCATAAGCTGTGCCCCTGAAGAAGTTACCAAAATTAAGGACAGATTGAGTCTATATCAGATCCTGTAGCCCCATTTCTACATCTCCCTCTTAATTTTTTTTTTTTTTTACATCTTTTGTCATTAATAAAAATAAATACTTCCATGATTCTGCAACAACAAATAAGCAGTCCAGAATTAGAGCTGTGCTGCCATAATATTCTGGTAAACAGAACCATGCTTGATGGTTACTGTCACCTTTATATAACTATTTTCTTCTGTTGAGGTGTTTTGTGCTCTTAAAATCAGCCTCTGCAAAGAAAACTGCAGACTGTCTCAGGAAAGTGAGTGTCAGATCATGACTGGCAAGCATCTCGCTCAGCTGGTCTTTAGGCAATGTTCCAGTGCATGAAAGCATCCCCTGTGTGCACAACTAGTTCTCGAACATGAATCAAACACTGACCTTGTGCCTGTGATTCTGTTTCCAATCATACCAACAAAATACATACAAATAAATTAACCATTTTTGTGAAATTATTATTTGCAATACTTCCTGATAGTTCCCCCTAGGAGAGTCTTGATATAATGGTATCCTTACAGCAACTTCTGCATTTTTTATATTTACCACATTACAATGAAGTTAAAGAACTTCTTTCTTATTTTAGCTCAAAGTCGTGATACTTTCAAATTTGAGAACTTAGATGAGGTTTATTAAGCTTGTTAAAAAGTACAGAAACATCTTATGACAAAGGTCTCTGACTTTTCTTCTTATTTTATAAAAGCAGACTACAGGAACCCATTGTATATTTACTTTTTTTAATGTAAGTTCTCTGCCAGGTGAATTTGCTTCTATGCATGCAGAGGAAATATATCCCATCACATACACCAAATTTCTAACCGTGAGATCAAAATCTTGTCTTGACTGTCTGTTCAAACAAGCAAACAAAACTTACTTATGAGACAAAAATGACCTTCCCAAGCTTAGGGGCATCATAAAGTCTAAGGATTGAAACTGAAATTCAGTGACAGTTCCAGAACAGTTTGCCCCAGAAGTTTGAAAAATCACATAGATGAGTAGCTTTGCCAGCACTCACTGATCCTACAAAAATGGAAAGCTGGAAATGCAGCACAAAATAACAACACAGTTGATGAGATGTGATGGTGCTCAGATCACATATTCTATCTACTCTTGGTCAGGATGGGACTGAAGGAGATTCCCTGTCCCCCATGCAACAAACTCTAGCAATCTGGCACATCTAGCAGCTTTCAAGTCTTTTTTTTTTTTTTTTCCTCCAGATAAAAATATTTTAAGTATTTTCATTAAAAACCTGTAAAATGAGAGCTGGTTATTTCTTCAGAAAAAATAATTCTAAAAACCCCAAACTTCTTTTGGAATTGTATATTATTTGACATTCATTCTACACTGCTTTTCTGTGAGCATATAAGAAGCCACTCGCTATTTCTGTGCACCTGTTTTCTGTATACTCTTCTACTGAAAACAAGGCAGAAGTTCCCTAGGGGAATCAGGCACAGACACAAGACTGAGCTGGGAGAAAAAGTTTTAGGGTTTTAATTTACATGGGAAACAGGATGCTGCTTTTACAGAACTGCTACTAACCACCAAGACACTCTCATTTACAATCATACCGTTACTGTACTGCCAGTAGCTCTGAAAGCAGCTTTAAAGCCAGGTTAATTCTGGAAAGCCAAAGGGCTACTGTGGCAGGAACCAGCAGACCTTGCTTCAGAAAGAATACGCTGAAGATTTTGGATGCGCAGAGATTTCCTTCTGACTGACGTGCTGCAGCTGTTAGTACCCTCATACTTACAAAAACGAGTACATTAAATCCAAGCATCTTTCTCTGAGCAACGCTGACAGCAAATGATAATTTAAGGATCTGTCGTGGTTTTAATATGAATTTGAACATTAATATTCATTACTAATATTAACAGTGATATTTCTTTAGACATACCTAACCGATAATTTGAGTTCATTTGAAAGTGGCATGGTGTTATTTTAGTATCCTGAGAATGGCTAACAACACCGTCTAGGCCCTGTTTTATAAAAACCCCACCCGTGTACATTTAAGGAAGTAAGCAGGTGCTGCCACCCTAGCCAACAGGATCAAAAAATGAAGCAGCGGCTTTTTATGCTATTTTCTTCACCATTCATAGCGGGTAAGACTCCCATCTCGCTCGCCTGCCATCACTACTCTACGGTGGCAGACCAACATTTCAACGCCGACTTGTAAGTTAACGAACAAAGCTAAGGAGCACGGCCTGCTGGAAGCGACTCAATTAAAAGCCACGGCTTCCAGGGAAGCTTGGGCATTCCTCTTAATCGCAGGTGTTTCCATTCATCTCGGGGTTCTAGAAGCTGCCCCTCTCGGCCCTTCTACTGAAAGAGCTGCCGGAG
>NW_010972942.1:6814954-6815317 GCF_000737465.1 Haliaeetus leucocephalus | reverse complement strand
CCGCGGGTGGGGGCGCTGGCTTGTCCGACGCCCGCGCGGGGGGCCGACTCACTGCTCTGTGAAATCCTCATTGCTGGTTTCTGGGTGGCCACGGCCGCGCCGGGGCTGCTGTCACTGGTGAGCTGCATGAGGTCATTGATGATGGCTTGCTTGTCGACCGAGCCCGCCGGCGCGCCTGGGCGGCCGTCTGGGAAAAGCTGCGGTAACTGGCTGTTCTGCAGGTCATCCAGAATCTCCTCCAAGTTATCCAATTCACTGCCTGGCTGCAATGAGAAAAAAACACAGCGCAAACCCACAGTACACGTTGCTGCTCGCCTGCTGTTGGCGTCCTGCTCGCGCCGAGCCAGGCCGCCCGCCGCCGCT
>NW_010972942.1:6765519-6814942 GCF_000737465.1 Haliaeetus leucocephalus | reverse complement strand
GCTTCGGACGCTGCCGGCGCGAAGCCCGATGCGGAGCAAGCTCACGGCTGTCCCGGAGGGACTGCGCAGCCCTCCCCGGGGCTTGCCTGCCCTGCGTTCGGGGAGCCCGGGGTGGCACCGGCGCCCCTTCAAAACCCCCAAAACGTCGGCACGTACGAACCCGCGCCGTGGTCCGTACCTCGGGCAAAGGGGAGATCCTCCCCGCGCGCCCTGCGATCGGTGCAGACAGCAGGGATCGTTTGGCGGGGGAAGAGGTCCCGCAGTGATGAAGGTGGGGGTTTATGTAGGTATAACCAATATTCCTTTCAGCACAGTCATATTTCTAGTCTCTTTATGACTTGATTAAAAGCATACGATGGAAAAGTTGCTTCATGGCTAAAACAATTCCCCATACGCGTTGTCTTTGTTACATTAAAAAGCCTTAACACCGAATAACTCTCTACAAGTTAACTGGCAAGAAACATACATTTCAACGAAGTTCTGTAAATTAAAACCTGTCAACTAGTTACTAGATTTAGGAATTGATTTTGCTCAGAACATCCCAAAACAGTGAAAGTAACTTCTCTACCTTAAGGGAAAAAAAGAGAAATCCAGTTACATTCAATTCAGTAGAAGCTTACCATGAAATAAAGATGGGGAAAAAAAATAAAGTTCATCCTATACTAACATAAATACTGACCTGAATGTTTTCCTTAAAAATATTGATTTTCACCAGTTTTTTGTTGGGGTTTTTTTTTTGGTCAGCTTCTCTGTCTTATAAAGCCTCAGAATGAAAAACTTTTTCTGGCTGTGATTTGGAAATTGTTACAAGTATATTCTCCAATCCTAAACCTTTAAATAGGGTAAAACTCTTTGGGCTAATAATTACCAACAGGCAGTGCAGTCTCAGTTACCACCACGTTGCACAGGAAACATTTCATGACAGTATTTATAACAGAAACCTACTCAAAATCAGCGCCTTCATTAGGAAATGTGCAATGACGGAAGAAAGGCAGAGTGAGCAGCCAGCCGTGAAGGATGGGGAACTGAGAAATAACACCACAAACATGCACACAACTGAAATACAATTCTTCCTGTTCTTTTTTGTCCTACTGCCACATCGTGAACTTGTTACTTATTGAGAGCAAGCTTATGCTGCAGATCACAGGATAACGAAGAAATAGCTGAGGTGGCTTTAAACTACCTACTGAGGCGCTCTCAGCCTAGCTAGGAAGCAGTGCACGTTAGCGCTATACTAAAATCCTGCTGCCACAGCTAACCTGCTCCCAGAAAGCCCTGCTATTTTACTCAAAGGTAGCTACGATGCCTAGAGGTCACATCTCTACATACCTTTTTTGGATGACTGGCTACAGATAAACATGGTATTACTCTTTACTCCTTCCACATCACCTCCTATTCTTGCAGGTTGGAATACATGGTGCAAAAGAGGAAGGAGTTTACTCCGTCAAAAGGCAGCATGTGGGTGATCTGGAGGCTGGTGTTATTGGCAAAATGGTAGGAAATCACAGAATCGGAGCACTGGAAGAAATTTAAAGCCTCAAGGCAAAATCAGTGTATGCCATTCCCTACAGAAGTACATACAGCCTCTTGTTAAAGACATCCAGTGACAGAAAATCCACAGCTTCCCTGGGGAATTGGTTTCAGCCCTTTGCCATCCTTAGTATTTGAGGTTTTTTCCTCAGTGTCAATGCAAAACCTCCCTCGCTGAAATTTAGGCTCTTTCTTCCTGTCGTATTCTGAATCTGGAGAACAAATCCTGTTCCCCTTTCTTTTTCTAACCTTTTCTGTATTTGAAACCATGTGCCTTTTGGAGTTTTAAGCTGAAGTTAATAAGCAATCTCAACTTGTTGAATTTTCTTCAGCATATAACCTGTTTTCTAGACCTCTTATTACTCTTGTTGCTCCTGTGGACTGTCTTCAGTTGATCCACACTTTTGCTGAAGTCCCATGTCCAGAACAGGACTTAAGATGAAGCCTTGCAACTGCTGAGTAAAGCAGAAAATTTACTCTACACGTAGTACACTCTGATGGCACATTCCAAAAAAGCCTGTGATTTTTTAAATTACATGACATTACTGACTCTCACTCACTTTCTGCTCACTGTGATCCCTAGACACTGCTCTGAAAAAGTCCTATCTAGCCAGTTGTCCCTTCCTTTTTTTTTTTTTTTTAAATTTTTGACATTATTCTTGGCTAATTATAATAAACAGCATTTGTTTATCCTGAATGTTCTCCTAAGGTTTTTCCTCCATATCTCCTGTTTGCAGCTGAATTTGAATTCTGTTCTCCAGTGTATTTGCAGATTTTCAAGTGTCACACACATCTTCACCAAGCATACACTCCATTCTCCCATCAGGTCACTTAGGTTAACTAAAACACTGAGCAACTCCAGACACTGCACAAGCTCCTGCAGCACCTCCATTCTGACAGTGAATCCTTAAATAACTACTTTGTGTGTAAGGATTTCCAAACAGCTTCCTACCCACTCACAGAAGTTTCGTCTGGACCATGCAACTCTAATCTGCTTACGAGAATGCCATGTGTAAGAGCATCAAAGAGCACCAAAGAGCCTTACTCAAACCAAGACACATGGCATACGCTGCTTCTCTTATGCTACCCTCTTGCAGAAGGGAAACAGATTGGTCTGACATCACCTGCTCTTGACAAATCCCCCTGCTGACTTGCTGCCCAGGCACTTTCAAGCAGTTGGGTGGACACAGCACACCCACAGAAAAGGTAGAGCCAGGAGGAATCAAATGTGATTATAAGAAGCCTACATCATGGTGCGGACAGGTGATAAGCAGATGCAAAAAGGTGCTCCGAGAGACAGTCGCGAGCGATGTTTGTAGGAGCCGCATTTTGAGCGCTGGGAGATCTGGTACAAGAAGACTGCATGAGCCAGTAGAGGAGACTGACGTAGAGTATCACAAATTATAGACAGATGAGTCAGTACTCTTTGCGGGAATTAAGACATATGGCCTTCATTAAACATATTTGAGACAACAGTGAAGGGAAGTTCTATATGTTGCAGGGGTTTTTTGGTTTGGTTTTGTGCGGGACTTTGTGCCTTTTTTTCTTTTTCTTTTAAGATTCTGGCTACTGCAATTCTTTGCTTAAAAATTAGACATAAAAAAACCCCAAAACCAACCAACAACCCAAAACCCAAAACAAAGCCAGTGTCAGAAAACTGCACTCCCTAAGATGCCTTTAATTCCTCTCAGGAAGTGCCATAGAAAGGCCAAATACAACAGGTGTATTATAACAACACAAATACATAACCTTCCCTTTTTTTGCTTAACATAATCAATATCAAATATTTCATCTTTATGTTTTGATGAAGGTTCCAAATTGCTGCAAAAGCTCCAAGATAGGTTTAGAATTAACACCAAGCTGTGATGTTAGCCTAAGTCTTTCCAGACTCACCCTCAAATGGCACCATATGGGCAGAAACTAGCATTAAAATTTTTACTTGGTTAGTTTAATTGGATTTTTCTTTTAATTATATTCTATATTTATTTTTTTAATGATCTAAACTGAACTTCATGTAAATAGAAGGCATACCTTAACCTCCCTGTAACACAATTATTTGTCATGAATTAAAAAAAAAAGCCTGACAAAGTGCTAAGCATCACAAGAAAGTTCTCGTGCTCATATTTTCACTATCTCTAAGCAATGCAATTACAACAATCTCTGTAGAACTTTGACACTAAGTGCCAGAAAACATAAGACAAATTATGCTTAGAAATATTTTTGCATTTGAGAAAGTACCTACTTTCAAAATACTTATCACCGTCATGTAGAGAAAGGCAGGTTAAAGTGTTAATTGCTTATGGAATTTTTTCAGCTCTACTGAAAGACAGTTACACCTCAACATGAAGTTTGGTTTACAAAGGTTGCTATGTCAAAGTCTAGCTTCCATGAATTGTAAAGGACTGGATAAGATCCTGAACTCTTTGGAGATCTCTTTTCCACCACAGGCAATGCCCATGGCTTGCACGGAGACCCTGTGTTCCAAATTTCATATAGGTATACATTTCCTCTACGACCATGTATGACAGAGGCATCTGGGACTTTTTCCTTACAACAGGATGTCTTTTGGTGGGGACACAACTTGAAACTCTACCTGCCTTCTATAAACCCCAAGTTAGCTCATTAGCTACCTCGGTAGCATGGGCAAAGCATTTGACCATAAGAGGTAAAAAACCCCAAACCCTTGCTTCAAACTGGTGATAAAGGATTATGAAAAGAAGGAAAAAGCAAATAAGAAGTCGAATCAATATAGTCTTTTTCTCCCCAGTAACTGCAATAAATATACAATTGGCTAGAAATCCTGTTACATTATCAGGCTAATCTACTAGTAACTTTTGGAAACAGAACTCTAATTGAAAGACATTCGGAAAATGGAATCCCCATTCTAAGGTTCTGATAGAATTTCAAGAAGAAACTAATGTCCTTCATGAATTTAATGGATTCTGGACATGAAGAAATAGGTTTTTGGAAGATGAGTGGCATGTGTAAAGAAAATATGTTAGTATTGGGAAGATACTGGTTTCCACATAAAGCAAGAGGACAGCAGAGTTGATAAAGCATGTGAGGAACACCAGAACGGTTTCTGAGTTTTAGGACAAAAAGGTACATGCGTAAGATGATTGCTGGAACAGCACTGGTGGAGACTGTGGCATTGCAAAGTCCCTGTCAGACAAACAGGCTGTCTATATTGTCTCCTGGCTAAAAAAGGGGAGGGTACACTTACGAAGATAAAGATTTATTCCACACTACGCCAAATGCATTCTCAGAGAATAAGCTACTTCAAATTTCTACGTCTTGGTTTCTTCATCTGTAATATGAATATAATAATCCACACCCAATTTTACAGAAGAATTTTGCAGTGCAAAATAATATGGCTAAACAAAACGTTTCTTTAGCAAGGCAATACCTGACATTGTTCAGCACATGACATTTCTCTGACGTCCCCCTACACTTTCACTCTCCTTTCCCCGAGCTGTTAGCCAGTCCTTGTCAGATTTGACCATCTGCTGACCACTGCATAGGCAGCTCCCGACCAGCAGCAGTGTGCGTTGGCCACAGCCAGAGAAGCACAACGAGGGGTTTTTTTGAGGGACAGCACAAGCAGCGGTGCCCAGGGAAGGAAGGTGCATGACGAAGCCCCACCGTGCAGCCCCGCAGTCGCTGGTAGGCTGGCAGGGAGAGCAGGAGAAGGCAGGCTTACTGCTGAGAGACACCCTATAAAACAGATCTGTAGCAAATCAGGACTCGTGTTTCCACTGCCTTCCCTTTTTAATAGTGGAGAAAGGTACGAGCACTCATGGTGCTCAATATCAACAGTCCTACGACTGTTGGTGCTGTAGGAAAAGCTCCGCTGAGCCTCCCCAGCAGGTCTCTTTCATCCTCTCCCCCACAGCTGCCTTAACTGGAACAGCAATCAGCCTAATAGAGCTTGATAACCATCATCCCACCAAGGGAGGGAAAAAGGTACGGCGGCACTGGAAATAATTCTCTGCCATTTGAGAAAGGCTTCCTGTCAGTTGCTGCTCTCTGCAGAAGTGTATGTTTAAACACACTACCTAGAAGACTGCTATTTTTAGTACAGTGGAGCACTTCAAAGAATTTCCTGCTCAGAAAGTCACACCAAAAGTAAAAGGAGAAAACGTAATGGCTCTGCTGCCTCCCAACACCCTGATCCCCCTTGGAGAGGCCATCCCACTGCTGCTCCACTGCAGTTTCCAGAGAAACTGCACACTCCAGTGACTAATTACTTAAAAATACAACATTCCTCGGGGAGGAGAAGTTTTAAATAAACCTGCAAAATAGGTAACACAAGCACATGGCTAATTTTTACATACGGGAGGAAGAAGGGGGGGGGGGAGGATGCAGGAGGATGGAAGAATTTAGCACAAGAATCTGTGTTCTAGTCTTGTACTAAATAGTTCCAGCTTTGATCTAAATTTAGGCAATGAGCACTTCCTGTGGGAGACCGTCTTCCAAAGCTGAAGAGTTTTTGATGCTAAATATTTTCAGTGATTTTATAATTGGGGTAAAGTGGTTATTTGTTTAAAGGCCTGGCCTTCAGCTAGATAAACGCTTACATTATTTTATATTCCCCACCATTTCCTCTCCTACTCCACATTGGACTTCTGTTTATTCAGCTCCAGGTTTCACTGCATTTTAAGTAGGTTTTAAAACTCTGTTTACAACCAATGGGAGCAACAAAAGCCCTTCTGTCATTATCCAGCAGTCTTCCATCACAGCTGCAGGACTGGCTTCTCACCTCGGCGCTGAGGAAGCCCAAGCACTTCAGCCCTTACCACTTTATCATGACTCCTGTACTACTTTGTGGTTTTCTGAACAGCCCCAACTCCTGGACCTTCTTGCACCTCTGGTTCCCTCTCTGCTGGGAGACAATCTCCGTCTTCAAATTTGAAGAAAAGGCAATACATCCATAGTCCATACTCCAACCCCCTCAAATCCCTCCCCTGACCTCAGAAACATGAAGCCTAAAAATAAAAAATGAATAGACTATTCACTTTACAAAGTTCATAACACTGGGGAACTGATTTTCAAATGCTTGAGGTTGGCAATGCTTGTAGACACTGAAGTCTCTTTCTTTAAAGTTAGTCTTATAGTTACATGTTTACATTTAGGGTGAGACACAACTTGCCTATCTTGAGTCATGAAAAAGTAAGGCAGCTAGTTTAAGCTAGCCATCTAGGCTACCACTAGTCAATGGGAACATCATTAGAAAGCAGCTTACCTTCCCTATTTTAGACACACATTAGGATAAGACCAAAAAAAATCCTGGAGTATTTTTCTGTTTTTCCACCAATGATAAAAGGAGGCTGTAGGACTACCTTGGACTAGACAGCTAACTTCTAGAGGGGACGAAACCTGCTCTTTGCGAATGGGTTCACAAGCTAAGCTGTTTCTTGTCTACTCCACAGAGATCATGAAAGAGGAAATTTTAATTCTTTTAGAAATTTAAATCTGGGGGAGTAAACCATCTGCAGGTCATAATTTTGATCTACTTAGAGGGCTATAATTTTTTTGGTGATTACCAAATTCTACGTTCTTGTCCAGTATCACATACTGAGGACTGAAGGATCTCTGCTTTCAATGCAGTATTGACTTCAAAGTGTAGGATCTGAACTAGGAATTGAAATCTATTAGATATTTAAAAAATAGTTTATTCTTGCCAGTTTAGCTGTGAATTGCGTGATATCTGTGTTTTTCTAACCTAACAAAGCATAAGCTCTCATGGAGAATCTAAGCCCTCCCTCTACAGGCACTACAAAATAGCAGCTGTATTCAGAACTAAACGAACATCCAGGCTTGAGGATAAATCCCTGTAGAAATTAGTGTAATTTGGCTCAGTTTCCCTCTAAAGCATGGGCAGGATTGAAAAACCACAATTGCTCCTACATAATGGCAATAGCTGTCAAATTCTGTTGAAACAGAAGAAGTGATTAACCTTAGGAGACGCCTGGATAACTGAGATTTTAACAATGCTGCGTCCACAGTCTAGTGGCATGTTTGGCCTCTACGTTTTGTGGTTATAACCACTGTTGAAAGAACTGTCTACTGATTAGAGACTGCCGAAAGGGCAAAGTGGAAAACCAAATCCAATGCTGTGACTTAGGGCTAAGAAAATGTTGTCTATCCCTCCTCAGCCTCAACATACAACATAGAAAATATAAAAAATGATGTATTTATGTACACACCATAATAAAAATACAATAGATTCACAAAAATAAACAAAAGTGAAGGATATTGCTGTGAATGAGAGTCATGAATGTTTGCACAGTGTACAATCTGATCATGATTTACAAACTAAGGCTTCATGCACAGGGCACTGCCCAGGGATTAATGACCACCTATGAGAGTTGATAGCGTGGGACAAAGCAAAGGATCATTAACTCCAGCTAGTTATAAACTCCACAGAAAATGCCTTATACTCCAACTGATATTGTAATTACCCATTTTATAAATAAACTAAACAGTAATATTGAAGGAGCAAATTGCTTTTGCTGCGTCCCTTTTTCTTGCAAAGCTCTGAAAACTGGAGCATTCTGGGTGATGTAAACCTGGTGCTTTTTGAAAGTGAATTCTGCATGAAAGCCAGTGAAATAACACTTTTACCATAGGTCCTAACAACATACAGTTTATTAGTATGTTGGGCAGCAGCGCAACAAGCAATTTTGCACAGAACGAGAAAAAATTCTGAACGCAAAATTCAGTGCAGATAACCTTGCACAGGGAGACATGATCTCTGCACTGAACGATTACTCATCCATGGGAACTTGGGGCTGAATATAAAAAATTTTTAAGTAAAAAAACCCCCCAACAACAAAACCCCTCTAATTGGCACAGAAACAAGGGAAGCCTATTTGCCTTGATTTTAATTTGCAGATCAAGTATAGCACAAAGACCACTAACGCGAAGTTGGTATCAGTCCTTTCAAACAACTCCTGTCCTTGAGCATGAACCTGCTTTACACATAGGAGAAGTGTAGCGGCTATGCTGGGCTAGGTCAAGAGCCCATCTAGCCCACCAAAGTTCAACAACAGCCTATGGGAAAAGCTGTCAATAAGTTAGCATTAACCAACAGTAACAAGTATTTTCTCTTTGTCTGATTATCATCCGCGAAAGGTTCCCCATCGTGCGGTCTCTGCGCTACCCATCTCCTCCCAGGCAGAGTCTGTTCTTTTAGACAGAGTGACAATCGCAACTTAGTAACTCTCGCTGGAAAACTGAGTGAAGACTGGATTTCAAAAGACAGGTAACAGCCTCCTGAAGTGTCAAGAAATTACTCTTGGAGGAAGTCAGATGGCAGGAACGCAGGCCTAGAACATCGCATTCACACGTAATGCAAAGATTTGCTTACCTGTTCGTTAGGCTCAAAGCTTATCTCTTCTTTTTCCGTCCTCATAGCTATTAACTTTGTGCTACCGGAAGGGTCTGTCTTACTGTCCAACCGCTCCAGTTTTGGGGGTATGTCTGGTAAACCAATATCTTTAGTATCATCTTTATCTAGCAAGTAGCGAAGTAGTGCATTATTATTCTTCTTAGGACTCGCTGGCTCCTGTTTAACAGTCACCTCTGAACCAGGAGCTGTGCTACTGGACTCCTGGTTCAGTTCTTTGCCTGTGGCCTCCGCTGTGAGCTTGGCCAAATCTACAGGAGAACTACTGTCCTGCAATAGTCTGTGCAAAATTTTATGCTTCTCCTTGAGCGAGGTTCCGTGTGCTGAACCAGACCCAGGCAACCCTCCTGTGGAGTCCTTGCTAACGTCTCCCATGGTACTGGACAAAGGCGAAGGCTCCATCTGATCCGATTTGGTGGTCAGCAATTGTAAGAGCTTTGTCTGGCTTTTTCCGTCGTGCAGTTTATTCTGTCCATCAGGTCTCTCGCCACTGACAATCGGTGGCATGCTGCTATCGCTATTATCTTTCTGTTCTCCTGAATGGCAGCTGCTCTCTGTTTGTCCAGTTGTACCTTCTGATTGCTCCCCGTATAGTCCAAAGCAGTCTTTAGAGTCCAGGCTTCCCATCTTGCTTAGCTGGGGAGGATTCATACTCACAGGGGAATTTTGTAAATTTCCCATTTTTAGGTCAGGTGAAGCCAACGACGATCCTAGAGAAACGCCGTGGCCCTCGCTGAGGGCCTGAAGCGCGTTCAGGGAACTGTTGGTGTAGTTATGGCTATTTCCTGTGCTGCTGCAGACTCCCACGGGCGAATGCAAGCTTCCTGCAGGGGAGAACTGGCTGGGTGGGATGCGAGGACTTCCTGCCACTCCAGGGCTCACACGATGCCTTGGGGAGAGCATGGAGTTTGGCTGCCCTGGGTTCATGCCGGGGCTGCTTTGTGAGGGGCTATTCATTTTTAGTGCATAGTTACTACCCTGAGGAGCGGATGCTTGTATGCTTGACACATGGTTCATTCCCCCTGAACCACCAAACCTGCCTGCTGGCATGCCCATTTGTTCCTTTGGGCCATTTATGGCGAAATTTATATTGCTACTGATGGTCATATCCTGACCTGGGTTCCCACTGCACATGGCCTGATGGGCAGGGCTGCTGGAACTAATTGGGTTCAATATCTTCCCCATTCCTTGTCCAGTCAAATCCTGATTCATTCCACAGACATTCTGCTCTCTATGTGGCAAGGGGAAGAAAAACAACCCATTAGCTAAAATGACAGTGGCCAACTTGCAATTACATTACAGAAAAAGAAGCAAAACCCCAACCCTTGCTTTAAAATAAGACAACAAACCTACAACTAAAAACAAATTGACAATTTGACAAAAGTGATATGCAACTCTCAACATGGCTGCACATTAACAGTATGGTTCTTCAGTACCTCATTAACAAATCAGTGGAAGAGAGGAAAAACAAAATTATACCTCATTTAAATGACAGTCATTAGAAATGCAGATAGGTTACAATTTCAGACTCTCACCCTTTAATGTATATCTCTTCTCTACAATTCGGCAAAAGCTAGAACTGACAGAAATTTCATCTGAAACATATGACCCAAATACATGTTTTACAAGGCAGCTATGGACAGCTGTTTGCTGGAGTTTTGAATTTCTATGAGTTAGCCCCACCACAAGGCTGGAGTGGGCTATTTGCCCACCAAGTTCACTGTGAAAAGAAAGTTGAAAAAGTTGTATTTCTACACTGCCAGAGTATTTCGATACTGCTCCAAAACAGCATGTGAGCCAAGAGAACTACTGGATACCACTTCAGAATGGGAACAGTCTGTTAGCAATCCAGTACTGCACAGGCATTTAGGAAAAGAGAAGAAAGAAAAAAACCCACGCATATATAAGTTGCTGAAACTCGTATTTTAGAGATGTAGGCTGTATGACGGAGGAAACAGAAGAGACACACACACACAGAAAAAGCTCTTGTGAGAGCACCTGAAGGTCAATTCTGTTTTCCTCAGTAGATTTTAATTAGTTTATGGGAGGATGCGATATACTTTTTACTTCTGCGCTAAAACTTAAATCTGAAAAATCAGACATATTCCCAAATGCTAAAAGCTGTAAAAGAGACAGAGTCAAGTAGATTAGGAAGAAAAAAAAAGGGGTTCTGAGAAAAATCAAATCAACTCTGGACTTTGAAAAACAAATACTAGTGGAACATTCCTAATATGTATTTTCGATGAGACAAAAACCATTTCTACTTCCACAAGGTAAGTGCAGATAAACCTTCGCATTTTGCTAAAGCATGAGAAGACTGAAGCACACAGAGTAGTGAAGCTTGTTACTCTGCATTTGTTACCTTAGGTATAAAGGCAAAGGTGAAGAACATTAGCTATAAAAAGAGAAGTGGATTTTTAAAACATTATCACCAATACAATAGTACCAGTGTTCTGCTAAAAAAAGCAAGAATATTTGCAAGCACCATTTTTAACTTAATGGTGTTTTTTTAAATTTAAAATTTAGCACTTCATGAAATACCAAGTATATTCAGCAATCCAAACAAAACAAATCTCAGACAGCTTTCAATCAGGTCAATTTCCAAATCTACAATCTCTGTAAAATGGTTTCAGTTTTAAATACGCTGTTTTCTTCCTATCAAAATAGTGATACAGGGAAAACAGCATTGTAATTATAATCAACAGATAAAACCTGAAACAAAATCTGACACAAATATATGCAATGACTTAATTCAAATTTTACGTTGAAGATCTGAGGTCAGTGATTACTTATCCTTGACTTTAACATAGTATTGCCTGTGTCTTTTTTAAAAAAAAAACCCTAACAGTGGTGGATTTCTCAGGAATGGACATGTGACAGCCACTACTCCAAGCACCAGAAAAGACAAGGAATGAAGAGAGACAAGGAGTTAAAAATATGCAGTTTGTCTAAAATGCAGTTCTAATAGTCACAACATGTTCTTTAAAGAAGACCCAGGCCCAACATGTGACTGTGAACTACAGGAATTTAATCCTTCAAAGTTTTCTAGATTAAATTACATTTGGAAAGTTTCTTGTGTCTACTATGCAAAATACAGGAAATTAAAATACTGAAATTAAGAGCATGAGATTAAAGGAAATTTTCTATGTTTAATGGAAGGTCTTGATGTGAAAATCCAGCACACCATTTGTAAGTCCTGAAATAATTTTAGTCTTTTCCTGCTGCAAGCATTGAATTAAAAAACTTATTTTGTTTTCATGCTATCAGTTCTAGGTCAACTGAATGTCTATCAGCCTTAAACAATCTATTTGGTTTGGCACCTTTGTACTTTCCCTGTCTCTCTGCAGAGTGTGGATGTAATAAACCAGTCAGGATTACCTGTGAAGCATATGCAAGGAGATTACAAGCTGAGGTTCACTAGTCGTCTGAGAACGGATGAGCTTGCTCTTCGTTTGGGCAGAAACGATAGTGCCGTCAGACAAGGAAAACCGATAAACAGGACTGAACGCCAGTCCCTGCCTCAGCACTGCAAGCAAGCAAAATGACAGAATTATAATAATGAGAAACTATAGTACAGGTAACCTAGCTGCTCAACGTCTGATGTTCTAAATCCACCAGCACTGATACCACAGACACTGTGTTAATAAAATAAACAAACAAACAAAAAAACAGAAGAAAAATTCTGAAAATAAATAGATGGGATGCATATAAAATAAAGGATCCCACATACTGTAGGGTGATCAAAAGAAAACTTACAAGGAGTGACAGCAGTAACAGGACAGATACTATGAAATACAGAGTGTTTCAGGAGTTGACCAAGAAGTCCTCGACATCTATTTCACTTTTCATCAAATATGTGCCTAAGTCCTTTTGTTCCTCATACATTTTTTCATCTGTATCATATAGATCATGATGATTAATATAAATGCCTTTAGTTTCCAGATCACCTGTTTCCATTAGCCTGTATCTTTTCCTCCTTATTGCCTACTTAAATTATCTTCTAACAGTTACTCTCACTACTTCTTTAATTTTAAAAGTACATAAATCTCTTACATGGGAACAATTAAAAATACAAAGAACTGGAACAAGAAATTATTACTTTTTAAAGAACCAATACAAAAATATACAGCTCAAACAAATTACAATACAAATACCTAAACCAAAACTGGGGCTGTGCTATCCTTCCCCAGTGTTAGATATGACTGCATTTCAGGTTTGGGGTTTACTTCACTGCACATATTCTGCAGCCCTTAAGTTTTCAGTGTAAATCTGAACTTCAACAAATTCAGTTCTCTAACTTCTGTAGACCCCTGTGACATTTCTTTAAAAATGAAAATCATGTTATGGAAAAGCAAATCTCCAAACATTCATTCTACTGTTCACTCTTTGCCATCAATGAAACAAGTGCGATCATTTTCAATTCCTAGTCCAAAAGCTATTATGTTAGGATTGCAGATATGGCAGGAGGGAAATACTTAACTTCAGAATTTTCATATAATTGTTTAGGGAAAAAATAGGAATGAAGCACTACAAATACTTTTAATTTCCTATTTTTTCATACATACACATTTTTCTGTGGTTTTGGTTTTCTTTCTTTTTTTTTTTTTAATTAAGAGTATCATCTGATCTTCATTTCATTGCTTGTCTTTCAATATTTCCTGTTGTAATGAAATGACACGGTTTTCCAAGTGTGGCTTTATTAAATAGTCTCCTCTACAGAGCTACCAGATTTTCAGCCTTGCAGGACTGGTTATGATTGCTTTCCTTCCCTGTCCCCCCCACTGTTATATATTGTTCTGCAAGGTTTTAAAGTATTATTTAGGCAGTGAGAAAACAGGAAGCACAATTTAAACAACCAGAAGGGGTTTTTCAGAGTAAAAATGTAAAGAAAAACAAAACCCTACAACTGTGAAACAATACAAAGCAAAATTTCACTGTTAGGTATGTCATTGTTTCTGTTTAACCTTTGGGCACCAGAAGGTCCAAAGCTCTTAACTTTAGCATATACCACATCAGGAAATTCCAGTATTCAATGCCAACAGGATACAAGTGAAATCTCTACTTAAATCATTTTCCAAACTAATTCTTTAAGCAAACAAGAATGTTTCCGTATTCCTCTTGAGGAAATGCTATTTTTCTGACTGTGGCCAATAAAAACTTACCATATATTTTGTACTTTATACTGAGAGTTAATTTGAAAGTTTTGCAGTTTTTATTGTTTATCAAGCTAATGCTGATTATTTTTTCACACTGTAACACTGAATTACATATAGGACACCATTCCTGTCTTTGCTTCTATTCTCAAACCATAACGACTTAAAAAAATGCAAGGGGTTCCTCAGTCAAGTGCAAAGATGCTACTGCCTAAGGTATGCCTTGTTTTTCTTCTCCATGCTGCAGAGCAGGGGAAGGAAACATTTCAGCCATTTTTCCTCTCTAGTGCTGGATCTTTTGCAGCAGAGCAATTCCACAGGTTTTTCCTCCTCCTCTTATCACTCACTCTCTTCACTTCCAGAAGAAGTAAAGAGCCATCTCGTTTAGACTAATTCTACAGTTTGTATGACGATCCTAAGCCTCTCCTGCAGAATGACACAGTGTAAATTCCAAAACACATATATTTTTATCACTTCACAGATAGCTTAGAGAGGACCCACTCAAACCTCGGCACTGGATGTCAGAGCTGCTAATTTGGTCAGGAATAATTTGAAGAGGACTGAAGTAACAAGTGGCTGGATGCCAAAACAGAAACTCCTAAATCACCTATGGCACAGACAGGTCATTGCCTGAAACTGCTCTCTACACCCCTGCTGTAACTTTAATTGCATACTACCTTCTTCAGTTCTGTCTGAAATCACAGCGTAAGGCTGTGAACTTTTAGCACTCCTACTGTATATACCCCAAAAGATGTTATCTAAAATATCACAGCATTTCTGTGCTCCCGCCATTGCCAAAATGAAACCTGAAAGTTTCATGAAAGCAGAACATATTAAAGAATATTTAACTAATGCTGCATGACTAAAGCTTTTCTTTTCTTTTTTTTGCTTTTCTTTTTTTGTTTGTTTGTTTTTGTTTTGTGTGTGTGTGTATCTGGTGGAATAATTTGAGATTCCAGTTACAATTTAGTTTCCAAGACAGCATGCCAGTTGTTTAATGACCATGCCAACTATTTGTTACAGGCCAGCTGTAAACCCTGTTCTACAAACATGAACCCAAAGAATGATGCTCCTGCACTGGAAATGTTCCAGTCAATCCCCACTGGTTTTGAACGGACTTTCCTGTGGACTAGAAAGGGTTATTTGCTTTTAGTAATTTGAATCTGTGTTACTAGCATTAGCAGTATCAGGGTTTTATGAAAAGAAAAATCCTCACCCAGTCACTACCACAGAAACCTCACTGGGAACCTTTCACAGTGCAGTACTCTCCTACATCTTACCTATCATAATCTTGACTGAGTAGATGTGCTTGTGGTGTAATCCTATAACACTTATCAGCCAGATATAGTACAACAATGCAGGTTTCCAGATAGTACGAGTGCTGTATCTTTGATAACTCACACTGAGTGTTTCTCACAGGAAATGTGACAGTGAAAGTCCATTTTTGTAGAGAAAAGGAATACAAGTCAATGAACTGCAATGTGTGAGATGAGGTTCTGAAGAATGATGGGTAGTGAATGTTTTGGTGGGCAACAAGCAAGGGTCTGTCTTTCTAAAGTAATTGTAAATTTGTGAAATTTGTGAAAAATGAATTTGAAAGCACCCTGCAATATGGCAGTTATAACAAGCAGGCTAAAACAAACAGGGGGAAAGGTGCAAAACCTCTGTAGAGAGAGCCATCAGTGTGTTAGGCAAACCAGCTTGAAAAAGGGACTGTCAGTAGCCCTTGATTGTTCCATGTAAACATAACGAAGAGAACACAACCAAGAGATACAAATGACGAACAGTTTAAATATAGGAAGTGCTAAAAATACGAAACCTAACCTTCCTGGTGATGCCTCTTGGCAAAAGATACTTCTCCCTCGTGCTGCGAATGGAACCTCTGAATGCATCTTCTCACCAAATCCTCCCAGCCAGGTTTCATAGCTGCTCGCATGGTACTTGTGTCCAGTGAAGTTATTTTGCCTGATATTAGGTAAAACATTTGTTACAGCAACTTCCCCTTTGGGGAAGGGGGAAGGGGAGGGAATATTAAAAAATCCTATTTCACAATACCTTGTAGATCCTGGCGAGTAGTAAAGCTCTCTGATGAAGGAAGAAGTGGTCTTTCCTTCATTGGAGCTCTTCTTGCAACACAAATCAAGCAAGACTGCAAATCTTAAAGAAAAATGTTACTTCAGTAATTTGTAAAGAGGAAGAAGATTTTCTTTCCATAATGAATTCAGAAATATTTTTTAAAAGTTCTTCAAATGTTTTTGGACCAAAAAAATAGATCTTGTACCAATAAAAGGACAGACAGAACTCAGTGGGTTTACATCTTCATTATCTCCTACAACATTAAACAGTACATCAGAGGTGGGTTTGTTTTCTTTTTTAGAAGAAAAACTATCAAGGACTCCACCACAGTCCATAATTATTGGCATGTGTTTATGCATATACCTATAGTAGCTCAACCACTCAGGAGATTAAGTAATAAAAAAAGAATATACTGCATGCACAGAGAGCACATTTTTTCAACACTCACCATTTCATACCTTCTAAGCCACATTTCTTAAACACGCCCTAAATGCTTGCTGTCCCTGAGAAAGCAGCTTCATAATAAGCCACTTTTACTTATCTGAATACTTAAAATACAATCTGAGGAAATTTACCTGCTGAAGTAGGAAATGGTAAAGGAAATTGTGAACCACGATTGTCTTCAAATTCTAAGAACTCAAAAAATTGCCCACTGAAACTTTCCTCCCAGTCAGCTACATTCTTCTTACACTTGCAGTGATATAAAACTAGGATATCTCTTTGTGCTGGTTTTGTCTGGGGTAGAGTTATTTTCTTCACAGTAGCTGGTATGGGGCTATGTTTTGGATTTGTGCTGAAAACAGCGTTGATAACACAGGGATGTTTTTGTTACTGCTGAGCAGTGCTTACACAGCGCCAAGGCCTTTTCTGCTGCTCACCCCACCCCACCAGCGAGGAGGCTGGGGGGGGCACAAGGAATTGGGAGGGGACACAGCTGGGACAGCTGACCCCAACGGACCCAAGGGATATTCCAGACCATATGACGTCATGCTCAGCATATACAGCTGGGGGAAGAAGGAGGAAGGGGGGATGTTCGCAGTGATGGCGTTTGTCTTCCCAAGTCACCATTACACGTGATAGAGCCCTGCTTTCCTGGAGCTGGCTGAACACCTGCCTGCCCATGGGAAGTGGTGAATGAATTCCTTGTTCTCCTTTGCTAGCATGCGTGGCTTTTGCTTTGCCTGTTCAACTGTCTTTATCTCAGCCCGCGAGTTTTCTCACTTTTATTCTTCCAGTTCTCTGCCCCATCCCACCTGTGGGGGAGTGAGCGAGCGGCTGGGTGGTGCTTAGTTGCCAGCTGGGGTTAAACCATGACACTCTTTAAGGTAAACAGAGTTTCTCTCAATTTCAATTACATTGGTTTAACAAACAGGTGCATGCAAGTGTATACAATCATAATCCAAGATGAAAGTACACTTCTACAGTTAAATAAAAAAGAAAAAAACTTACAATTTTTCCATTTTTCAATATTTAGAAGCCACTTTATCAACTTTACCTCACTTCATCAACTGCACTGAAACTGCTGACCCACAACAGCATGGAAAGAGAAAATACTAACAGAAATTGAAAGCGGTAATTACCTTCACCATCCTCCTTGAAGGAATTTGGTTGAGAAACAGCAAAGCACTGCATAGTTTCATATTTCTGATGTGCTTCCTGGTTATCATGGCCTTCTTCAGAATCGGCAAGAGGTTTTACCAGCATCCGACAATTAAAGGTATGGCTATTACGCCTAGGAGTGTCACCAGACCAAGATCCTCCGTTCACTGAGCAAAGCAAAGATCATATAGTGAGATAAATCTGGTAGCAGTCATTTCTGCTGCTTATCCACAGGAAATTAATCACGGTGCTTTGCAGACTGGTCGGGAAACAAGCTCATTTAACAACAACAATCTATTTTTAATATTAGAGCCCAAACCAGCACATAACAAGGTAATTTAAAAAATTCTCAGATTTTAAGAGCACTGCCGATTTGTTCAGCTATCATGTTTGTTTCAAGTGACTTATAATGACATAGTAGAAAAGCAGGATAAGAGTCTAAATATTGGTGCATGTAAAAGTTATACAGTACAGTGTAAAGCCTACAGGGTAGATCAAGTTAATTTATGTGCCTGGAAGACTAAGTATGTAGGATCTGTCCAGTGAATTTAAAAGTGATTAATACAAAAGAGGCGGCAGCATTGTATAAAAATCTGTGTCCAGATTATAAATAGAAAGAAAAGAAACTAATATGCATTTATAATAACAGGAAGCAACACAATTGGGAATATATTGAAACTCATAGTCTCAGCTACAATGGGAAAGACTGAAGGGATGAGAATGACCTGGGTGCAGTGATGGATAAAACTAAAGCCTAACACAGTGCTTAAGACAAGTAAAAAAGGAAACAAAATCCTGAGATGCACAAATATAGGTACTGGACATCACTCAGAGCGAATTAATGTAACACCACATAAGGAAATAGCAGGGTCACATTTAAAATACTCTTCACTTGCTCTCTTCAGTCATAAAATGTAATAAAGGCAGTAATTTATGGAGCTTAGCCATTTACATTTTTGATTCTTCAGGGGTTTATAAGTAAAGTCATAAAATGCTAAAGTGAATTGCCTAATACTTTTTAAACTGCTGTGAGTAAATTAGGTGCCCAGTATTGACTTCCTCTTTCTTTTCATGTCCTCAAAAAACCAATGACATTAAACCCAATATTAATATGAATCAAAAAATGGCTGCAACTAACAAAAACAGTTTTTGAAAGATAGGGGTAAATATTGGTGAGACTAAAAACACTGAAATAAGAATTGTAGCATAAGGAGTTTTCTGATTTTTCTCTTATATTCCCCCTTTCTTGGGCCATTCTTAGAATAACCAGCCTAGACAGAGAACTAACAGAGTTCATACAGCTAATGCTGTCTTTTAGTGATTCACTCCAGAGATCCATTAAAAATATCAGCTACCATGAGTTACTAAGAGTAATTTTAACAAAGAAGAATCTGAAAAGAGTGGAGGATGCTTTTGAGAATAATATTAATCATTCATACAGCCTATATATACATTAAAAATAAATAGAGTATATATGATGAAACTGTAAGTAGTGGAAGGACATTAACTTAAGTTATTGAAACGCTGATTTATGAAACCAAAATTAAATAAGTAATGGTATGATATGAGGAAAAGATATATACCTAAAGATTTTGGCAGCAGGATTTTGACAAATTCATTGTGGTCCCCTACATGCAGGATGCTATATATGCTTGTGTTCATCAGCTCTTCTTGGTTGTACCTTAGGTACTGTGTCACATTCTCAGAAACAAACACAACATTACCTTCTGGGTTCACTACAAAGAAGAACCCATCTAGGGCCTAAAGGAAAAAAAAAAGGGCAGAAAGAGAGAGAGAAAGAGAAAAAGAGAGAGAAAGAGAGAGAAACACAACACCAAACAATCAGATTAACAACAAGATACCCAGAAAATAAATATTCCCTTCAGAAGACATAGCTGAGTCTTTCTGCATCCATCTCAGTTCTTGTATTTTTGTCTGTAATAGCAAAGCACACGTTTCAGACCAAGCATCTAATTTTACCTATATAAAACCAGTGTAAAAGCACACAAAGGTGCACACCTTGCAAAATAATGAAACCCACACGTGAAAACAACCCAAATCCCCCGCCCCAAGCAAACAAACAAAAATAATGGAAGAGGTTGCTACCTATCTGCCTGCCTGTGAAGTCAGAAACCTGGACCAGAAGCTGTTTCTGCTAAACCTAGTGCCTGTTCACTCCTCTACGCAGCACAGGGAGACTGATCCCAGGAAAACATCACAAGATGTGTTGGCATAAGGCAAGGAAAACACTGGCAGAAAGAAAGAGAAAGGCTCTCTCCCCATCCCCAGCAGTGCATCTTCATAGCAGTGAGGCCCCATGCAGCCAGGAACACGAGGGGTTAAAAGCAGAGAAGGGCAAAGAGAGCTGAGAGCAGGCAGTGAGCAGCACGGATGGGGCAGCTTTAGTCCCTACTCCCAGGACTGCTTTCGTTTTTTTTTTATTTGACATCAGTTTAATTCAGTCCACACATGATCCACACAGGGAACAGGAACCTGACTTTGACCTCTTCAACTCAGCTCCATGATATTCCAAAGGACTTAAAAGTTTCTGCACGGAAGTGTCTAAATTAGTCATTTCTGCTGATTGGTTTCCTCCCTTACCTCTTGTGACGATGAAAACCTAGCTGCAGCATTCTTTCTGAGATATCTCCCGTATGTTATCTGAAACCTAAGCCAAATACTACATCACTTCTACCTGATGAGGATAAAGCAACAATTTGAGTATCAGTAAGAACTTCTCATGCAAACTTTCTTTTCCTTAAGATGCAAGCATGATTGTGGATGGTAGAAATATTTCAGAATACATCCCTCTAATTTTATGTCACATGAGCACATAAAGGGGGATACATTTAAACTTAAAGCATCAAGCTTTTGGTCTAAGCATTCAATTAACAATTAACCCATACAGACTTCTGCAGCTTTGCCTGATTTATTCACCTCTCTAAGGATTGGTGGGAAATCACTGGAACAGTTGTTAGTTATTGCATCTCCAGGGACAGAAACAAGTCAGAAAAACAGGCAATCCATGATTCATTATGGGTTAATTAAAAGCGAGTGGATCCATACTAAACCTGAACTTGGCTCACTGCAAAAGTCTAACAAGGAGGAGCTGCCTTAGCAAGCATATACAGGTATACAGGATTTTTGATATGACCAAACTTGGATACTGTACAACTTGCGTGTTGGTCTTAGCAGGCAGTTCTCAAGTCCTCAGGCTACAAATACGTATTAAAATATTGTACACTACTGAGCAGTTAGCAAATCAAGACAGTACAAAAGAGAAGGCTAAGGAGGCATCTTATTTCTGTCTTGAGCCACCTAGCAGAAGGCTGAAGAGAAGACAGAGCCAGGCTCTATTCAGAGGTTCACAAGGAAAGGACGAGATGCAACAGACACAGGTTGCAAGACAGGAAACTTCACGGAGATACAAGAAAAAAAATTGTTCACCATGAAGGTGGTCAGATATGGGAAGAGGCTGCCCAAAGAGGCTGTGAAATCTCCTTCCCCAGCGAAATTCAAACCTTGGCTGGACTCAGACCTGAGCCACCCGCTCTAGCCAGACCTGCTTGGAGTGGGAGGTGGGACTACACAAGCTCCAGGGGTCCTTCCCAAACTAAGTTAGTTAAGGAGTCTGCTAAAGGGGAGAGCTAGTGAAAGCACAACGCACAAGCAGAGCAGCTGAGCCAACGGTTGCAAAATGCTTTGTTTGTTCTGTTTTTAAATAAAAAAATAAAACAACCCACAAATAAATGTACAGGTATATACTTTTCCTGACTGCCTCTAAATTAAGATAAACTAGGTCTTTTTCTCTCCTGTTAATTGTCACAAATTCTAATCTCTGGCTTTGTTTTTTATCATTGCCTTCTTTTTGTTTCTGATCATTCTTGGTTCCTCCTGTTAATTCACATTCTTGGAGAGGTCTCTCCTTTCCATTTGCTTTCATAACATTCACGACATTTTCCTGCTGACTAGTATTTAGTTTAACTAACAATGATTTACAAGATTTAATTAATTGAGGCTCTAATACAATTTTGTATCAGCATCTCTGCTCTGGATTAATGTCTTAGGCTGCATTTCACCACTGCTTGAAGCCAATGTAAGCATGGCCTCTGGTTTAGTCCTTTCTACATCATGACAGCTCCCTGTACTGTTGGAGGATATGAAGAGCTAGACCAGAGAACTGAGTTGGCTGAAAACTAATGCAAGAAAAAAAAAAAAGAAAAAAAAAAAGATGCTAGCCACATCAGTCCCCTGAACTGGTCCACCATGAAACCACATGGCATTCAGAGCTGGCAGAAGGGTGTGGGTTTGGCTGAACCATTCTGCCTGGCAGCGGTCCACACTTACATCAATTCAAAGGGATTGCAAAACCAAAACCATAGCAGATGTTTATTGGAGAAAACTTTCAAAGGCAGAGATGGCAAGCAAGAGATTATGAGAGTTACTGGCATCCCACAATAATCTGCAGTTTTCCCTACTGTTTCCTACTATGGCAACTTCTTTGGCAAGCGCTCTGTGCTGTTTCCTCACAGCTGCTTCTTGGGTTGACCACAGAAGTGGTCATCTGAGCCTGGAGTAACACAGGGCCTTATATGCCAGTCTCCCATTTCTTTCTATTCTATTAATAAAAGAATCTTGTAGGTAAGCAGCAGCAGGCTTTTGAGCAATTTGATGCACCAAGCCACTTATATCTTTTGGAAGCTTCTACTTTTGCAATAATTTCTTAATTCTGTCCCCAGCTGTAAGCCACCACAATAAACAACTTTTCTTCAGAGCTATTGGGACAATGGGGGAACAAATAATGGACAACATGCTGGAAGAGAAAACAAGAGAACAGATATTATTTTAGATGATACACTGGAACGGAAAATACATTTGTGTTCTTTGAGATGTTGTCAGCTCTCTCTTGACTACTTTTTCACCGTCTCTTCTTATTTACTTTATGCTTTAACCAAGAAATCTGTTAAAATATTCCTCAGAGGCAGCTGCATGATGAATTTTACTCCCTTTCTTCAGCTGGAAACACTATTTTGGGGATTCTTCAGTTTTATTCTTTAATAAAACCAGACAATTATATTTCTAAACCAAATCAACTAGTAAACTGTTCATCAGCATGGCCATTTTAATTATTATTCGGCAATGGAAAAGGGTGGGTTTTTGAAGAGGCTGTATAAAGGGGTTCTGTAAAGATGAAATAACTTAACTGCATTTCCTTAAAGAGATAAAGACACAAAGAAAGTATCTGTAGTCTTTTCACCACAAACGTATAACAACTTTCAGTCCTTTTAAGTTTCTTGGCGCAAAAGGACCATGGCTTATTAATTTAGTTCCACAATCTTTCATTGTTAATAAGCAATGGTTTTACTGCAAAAGAAAACTAAATTAAATGGAATAATGGAACAGACGGGTGATTTTACATGCCATGTTTGCTGCAATAGCCAATCATGCAAGATAAGCCAAAAAAAAATCATCTTATCCTTATTTTCCCTGTGATTAAAACAGGTACGTACAATTAAATTAATAGGAAATTAAAGATCAATTTTAACATAGCAATGTAAGAGATGAATGTTTAACCTTGTTTGATAGCAAACCCAACAACATTGAATTCAGTGAGCACATATAATAAGTATTACATTAAATCAATTAATTTGTTACCCCCACTTTTCAAAGAAGGATGTTTTCACTCCAACCTGACTAATCTTCCTTATGTTTAGTGCTGTGATTTTGGAGTCTTTATTTCATATGTAGTACAGAAAACTGTATTTTCATCTAACAAATCATGAAAAACAATGCAAATACTTAAAACTGTTATAACATGCATCTTGTTCCTGCAACATTCAGAAATGACGGAATAATTATGCTTCTGCCAAAGTTGGTTCCTTTAGCTTGATTCAGAGTTTGTGTTTTGTTTCATCTAAAGTAACATTTATTCTTCCTTACAGGTTAGTCCACAGTCAGAACAGGAATAAACAGTTTGCAAGTGAGCTGAGGCAGATAAAGCAGTAGTGCCAAAGGACGGCAGCATATGACATTAGGATCCCAGATAACATACCTACCCAACATTACTATTAATACATTTAGAAGCTAGGTGTTAACCATGCAGCCTTTTGGGATATCAAAATAACAGCTAATATCAGACAAAAATCTTAACTGAACAAAATGAAATACATGTCTTGAAAGGCTCTCCTGGATTATTTTCTTATTCTAGAGGGAAGAGTCATGCTGTCAGTGCTAAAATGACAAACCATTAGAAGAGTATAGCAATGACATGCAATTTCAGAAGAAGTATTATTCACGTGTATAGTACCGTATATGTAAGTCAATGTTTAGGTACAACAGGTCTTCCAAACCTGTCGCGGTTTAGAATGAATAAAACATGCACATGCAGACACCCAAGACTTACTACCAGCTGAAGCCCCTCAAGTTGTCTGTGTTACAAAGCAGAATTACCTCTTCTCTGCCTCTCCTCACCCCCAGTTAAAGAGAGTTTCATCACTGAATCCAATAGAAATATGCTGCCTGCTCTTAAATGACATAATCCTAAGTAGCCAGGATGCCTTGTCTCTCTTGACCATTCTTTCACAGCAACCTCTGACTGCACTTTTTCATTTCATTACATTGCTCTTCATCCTAGGGGGGAGCAGAACTGGCTTAAATAAAGGAATTTTGTGCTCTTCACCTCAAGCATCATTGGTCCAAGTGCATCCTTGTCGATGACACTCTGACCCGTAGATGATACATCTGCTTTTTGCACTTCATCTTCATTAGCAGCTGCTGCTTTTTCTGCAATAAAGAAAACTATGTGTTAAATGACAGAGCAGTGCTAAGTGACACAGTAAGAGCCCACAGAGTATTGAGACTAGCTATGAAATGGTTGCAGTGCAACAATTCTGAAAATGAGATTAAATAGTCTCCCATAATGATTCAACAGAAGCATAACTAGTATATTTGGTTCTCAGTTTTGAAGTTTTATGACACAAATGTTGTTTCTCTGCTAGACATTTTACTAAACTACAAAACATAACACTGTGCAAAGACAAGGGCTCTTTATGAAGGTGCAATGAGCGAAAGCCAGGACCAAGGTGTATTAAAAGACTGATCTAAAAGAGCATGCAAAGCTTACAGCTGCACAACTTTTCCACGATCGCTATATTTAGAAGGAAAAACATAAGTGCGCAATCTACTGTTTCAGTACTGAGAAACAGCAGTCTCATTTCTGTTCCCATGCCTCCACCCACATTTTTACTATCACATAATTTTCATACTGCCTTATTTACCAGTATGTTATTAGAACTACATACAATTTCAAGTGCTGTATTTGAAAATCACAGGCAAGAAAATAATGATTTAAGGTTTCTGGAGCATAATGCTGCACATATTACAATATGTTATATACAGTATCACAGATCATACCCAACTCTAAATGTAAGGGATATTCATACATACTGGAACTTTCAAATCAAGAGGGTTTATAATTCCTATCAAGTAATGGACTGTATTATTTTTTCTATTCCAAGAATGATATTGGTGTTTAAGGGAGAAGTAATAAAAGTAATAAAACCACTATACAAAATAAATATTCTACATTGTGCATTAATGAAATGAGTAATTTTTTGTTGCTAGTTCTATACTCAAAACATTCTTATTATTTTTTGAGCAATTATGTAAAAGCTAGGGCTATACTGCAATCTAGAATATTAAAAATAATTAAAGATATTTTATTTTTAATATTATGCAATAGATTGTTTTAATAAACATGAAAGCACGCTGGAATTATGATAACAAGAATATATGCCTTCTACAACAATAAACCAGAACAAGATTCATTGTAGGAATTACTGAAAGTACCATGTGCGGATGAAGCAAAGGGCCTGTGGAAAATCACCCTTAGTGAAAATTAAAGCATCAGTCATGCAAATTGAAATGTACCTAAATGTACAGTATTTTCCACTATCTGTAGATCTGCAATACTGCAGCCAAAGTTCCTCTGAACTCCCTCTTTAGCAGAGGTTATAAGGTCAGTGTGAATGTACGCTGCTTAGACATACAGTAAAAGAACTGCTTCTGAGAACTCCTGGGTGTCCTCCCACAAGCAATCACTTGCTGGCAGTAAGGGTTTCGTCACTCGGGCTGTCTCATCCTAGATTTCTACAGTTTCTTGCTTTCATGAAAAAAGAGTCAGGAAAATCTTAGCTGTCTTCTTAGGATATGTTCATACACAATGTAACACCATTGTGAATAATGATGAAACAAAATTGTTCTGAAAATGGACTGTTGCAACTAATCGAATACTTTTAAAATCACTTTGATTAGCATAATCTGCTAGAAATAGCAATTAACCCTTCCTCTGCCACTTAAACTCACCAGCATACAAATTAGTATTTCTGGTTTGGACTGTGGACTGCGGTGGGATTTTCTTTTTTTTCTTCTTCTTCTTTTGGCAAAAAGCAGACATTAGGTGTAATGGGAAAAAATTGAACAATCCTTCCCATACTACAATATAGCAGAGTTGGCAGCATATGATGGTACAATACTGAAAACATGTTCTCAAAATTGCGAAAGAATTCTGAAGATTCTAAAAATAGGGTTGAGCTTTTAATAAAGTTGGTGTTGATATTTGTTTCCCATCTGTTCCTGGTAGCATAAAGTGATCCCTTGGTTTCACACTGCAAAATATTATAATGGATAAGGATAGCAGCTTCCTGCTTTCATCCCCTCACTGCTTCAGCCATTGAAACCATCTTGAGTATCGGGAGAACAAGGGATTACCCTCTATGCGCTAGAAATGGAGGGCTGCAGATACGGTCCAGCAACAGTGTGCAAGCACATTCATTACACGGTGTTTCCTCATTTCAGCAATTTACAAAGACTACTTTTACTAATATTATCACATAACACAAAACATTTGGTGAAGATTTTTTTCACTCTTAGAACCACGGAGTTCATATGAATGACCAATAACATATCTATAAAAAATAACTGTTCCTTTTTATGCACACAGGTGAGGTTTTATACAAAGAAAAAGGAGAAAGTTTTTAATTACTATAAAAGTTATCAACACAGAAGCTGCAATACCAGGTCTGACCAAGGACCTCTCCAAGCCTCACATCCAGTCCCTGACAGCGGCTGCTTTCCCCTCTGCTTCCCCGTTTCTCCATCTCGACCCTTTGATCCCTGACCGCTTCTGTTCCATCATCAGCTGTCCCTCACAACCACTTGACCTCTCCATTTTCTTTCCCTTAGACACCTTTTTCCACAGAGGGCCCAACACCTTTGTGGGATCAATAAACACAGCACTTGCTCAAGGAAAAGAATGGAGAAAATATGAAAATGCTATTGAGACACAAACGTTGCCTACCTGCCTCTCTCAGTGATGGTGACAACGTACACTACACTACTCACGACGTTTGGTCAGGCATTCTGAAAAGCTTTATGAATCACAAGTGCTCCAAAATTATGGACTTCATAAGTGGATCTGTAAGAAGTTAAGTGGTCGGAGAGCTTAGAAGAGGCTCCACATTCAGGCCATAGCTTCCTCTACATTTATTTAAGTGGCATTGTATAGGAAACCATGGCCTCTGACAGCCTCTGAGTAGGACTAGCAGTAAATTATGTCAATGTTATAAACTGCAGCTACTGACAATGTTCAACTATGCAATAAATTATCCATTTCTGACTGAACTACAAAGCCCCTCGTGAAGACTCTATCAGCACATACAGGAAAAGTAAGTGCAAATCCTGTCAGCAGTGTCGTTCTGACAGCCAGGCACGGGGAACGTCTTGAAATGCAAATCTTTTCTTCAGTGATACAGCACACGGGGCTAATTGAGAACAAAAATTTGTGGCAGGAAAGTTGGAAAAACCCAACAACTGATAGACAAATTTCTAGTGCCAACAACACTCATGCATTTATCACGAGTCAGTATTTTTTGTTTTTCTTAACAGTTCCAGCTTCTGGTGTTAAGTAGTGGTACAAAAACGTAAAGTTTACTTTTCCTTTTTTTACTTCTCCTATCTTTTTTAGGTTCACTGGGGGCCCTACAAACAAATCAAAAGCACAGAGAGTTTATTATTTCTACACTAGATTAATGATTTTTGAATGTTAGGGGTTAGGAAAATAGCTGCAGAGGCCCAACCTTGCAAAGCCTCTCAGAAGCCTTTTTTCCAGCCCCATGGGAATTGCTGGTATTACCCTGTGACTAACCACAGCCACTAGATTTTTCCACTGCAGCCACTAACACAGAGAGCGGGAGCCAGTTCCCTGATCTCGCTCACACCTTCCAGCGATGCTGCCTCCCAGAACAGCGATGCCCCTGTTCAAATGTAAAAACGCCAGGAAAGCGTTACCAGGCATCCTACGGGCACAGGGGGTAAAGCAGAGCGGAGGTTTAGTATGGAAAAAGAAGTACAGCCTTGTGCTGGCAGAGGAAGTGAGCGGGGTGGAAAGGGGCTTCCCATGGCTTCACCTCCACCCAGGGAATTCTCTGCTGGAGAGGGAGTGTTGAATTAGAAACTGGTCCCATCCTTATGAATATGGCTACCAGGGATCAAGCATATTTTATCTAAATTACAGCAGAATAAACTTCACGCACATGAAATAATTATTAGCTCTGCTCAATTAAGAGTTTAGCCTAGAGAGAGAAAAAAAATTTAAATAAAATAGAAGTGCTCCTGAGAGAGATACTACAAAGAATATATACACCCAATTATGTAGCATTTTAGTGACGTGTGTAATTTAGACTTTAAACTGTGGGTATCTTTACAACTGTATAAGCAGTAATATACTAAAATACATATTAATATTTTCAATTGGGCATCTTCCTAGTGATCATAAACTGTATTTACTTTTCTGCGTCAATATACAGAAGAAAGAAGGAAAAAAAAAAAAGCCCTCACAAATAGTTTCTGACAAATTTATCAGTGGGAAAGCCTCAAGCTTTATTTGAAGCTCATTCCATATTCTGAAAGCGAACCTTTGTGAAATCACATTAGTTTAACAGAAATTCCTAAGTCAGAGAAAGAGAAGCCAAAAGCAATAGTTTGAACTCTCCTGCTACATTTTAACTTAGGAAGCCTTCCTGGTTTTCCATCCTCCCAACTCAAGCTATGTTGGTGCTCTCTGGATTTCTGACAGGAGACTCAGAAGTGCTACTGACGGGCATCACCTTCTCTTGGTTGTGTTTCAAACCCTCCCTTCCTACAGATGGGCAGGCAGGACCCGCTGAACTACCAGAAAAGCTCTCTCTGTCTGTATTCAAGATCTACTCCAACTTCCTTAATGATACTAGCTGCAGAAATACTTCCCCCTTGATGCTCTCTGCAAAACCAAAATGCATTTTCCAAGTAAAGAACAAAACCATAGCCTCTGTAGGGATTGCAGAAAGATGAAGCATAATCTGAAAGAGAAAATTTGCATCAACACTCATTTAGTTTATTTTTCATAGGAGAAACACCCAAGGTTCTTCACAGAACAAAAGGAGCAAAGAAGAGATGCTGACGAAACCCTGGACAGGCCAGCACCCGTGCTCTACAAACTGCTGAGGAAAGAGGTTGAGAGGGAAAAAACAACTGTAACAGGCAGAATCAAATTTATTATCTTATACTGTTTAAAACAGGTTTTCTCAGGTGCCCCATATAATTCCTGTTCTTCAAAACTTTCTGGAATTGCTATTGAAATGCCACACCCATCTCAAACCATATACCCTCATTTATGTAACAACAGGCTAAAAATATAAGCAAAGAAATTTATTATAAGGGATACTATAAAGCTCAACTCTGCACATTAGAAAAATCACACAAATCAAGAAAGATCCTTATAACAGTAACACCAACACCACTTGAAAGTGATTGTAAATGCTATATAATGTTTAAACATGCAATTAAATTTCACGCTGCAACTGTCTTGAAAACAACTTTATCTTCCCCATTTTTTTGTATGTATTAGCCAACTTCTTTTGTCTTGCCTCATTCATATTTGTGACTAAGTTTACCCTGTGTGGCCCTTCTGATCTCTCCTGAATTGCCATGCAAAAATAAAATCCAAACAACCAGGAAACAGTAAAAGTATGTAACTGGCCAAAGATAAGGGTAGATACAATATTAAAAACTAATGTTAACATATATTAGAAAGTATACTTAGTAAACTGCTAAATTTTAGTGGACATTACAGTTTTAAGTATTAGATTTAATAACATTTGAAATATTAGATTTAGTAACATCTGCGTATGACTATTGCTAAGTAATGATATTGACTGTGGTAGCAGACAGGAGGTTTTTAACATAAATAAGGCTATACAAAAAATACCTTCAAATATATCAACTTGAATAAAAACCAGAAAAAACAGCAAAAAAAGAAACCTTGTATTTGGTAACGTGAGTAGTTTTGGATCACTACACATGATGAAGCAAAGCAGTGAAGAACGTGTAAGTTATTTTGATGCTTGGTTAACCACAGGGAAAGCAGCTCTGCCTTGTAGCTGGGTAATTCAAAGCACTACGATCCATGGCTCACATGGAACTTGAGATCCACATGCACGTTTCTTACCCAGTTCCCATTGCCTCGACACAAGTTGTTTTTTCTCCCTGAAAGCAAGTAATTTTTCAAAAGACTGGTGCCTAAGAAACAGCAACTATTTCAGCAATCAATTTTAAGACCAGCTTATCCCATCCCTGTGAATAAAGTTAGCTACTATTTTAGGGAGGTGATTATGTAGTGAGGTTGCTCTTTCATCAAACTGCATGCATCTGTCCAGAGCAAAGAAGCTATTAGACTCCTGAATACATTTTTTCCCCCAGAAACTATAGATCAAGTCTTACAGGGAAAACTATGCAACATCTCAGGAAGGTTTTAGGAGGTAAAACAAGGCAGAATTATGCATCTGCACCGAACTAAAATTAGAAAAGCTGCCATATGGCTCTGTGAAGCCAGCAGCACGTTCTTATTCATTAGGAAGCATTCTGCTAACATAAAAACACAAGGCCTTCCTGTGCTCTCCAAATGTGTTTATCTTTTCAACATTAATGCACGATATATCATCAGGCTGCTGAAATCTCCTGCAGTGCATATTAAAAAAGCACAGCTGCACTTTTTCTCAGCACGTTTATTCTCTGCGAGCTATCTGAGAGCACAGCTTTGCCCACCTCCCTGACATCCAGCCCTCTTGTTAGCACGGCTCGGCTCCCCTTCGGTTGGAAAGGGCCGCGCGCCCACCTGCCCGCTCGCCAGCCCTACGCCTCCCCGTGCCCCACTCCACTCACCACACTCACGTGGTTTAGCTTCATATTTACTACCGCTGGTGGAAGCACACTTATATGGTAAATGTCCCCAGAGCTTAAGCTAAAAGCCCTCAGAAAGCTGTAAGCTCGATTACTCGCTCAGGAGTAATAGCACCGGTAACACCACGATTTCTTCTTTGCAGTGTTTTCAACTTCCAGTTAGCACAGCCGCTCTCCCGTCCCACACATACCTGCCCGACCTTCCCACGGTAAGGAAGCATCAGTAAGACACTAGCTCTACGAAAAGCTTTGCATTCTCACAAAACCACCAAATACAGGTAAACTTTCATGGAGCTTTTCAAGCTTTGAGTGAAGTCTGCTCTTGGAAGATTCAGTAACAGCAGCTAGTGTATAAAATTTTCATGGACACGAAAGTAAAACAAGCGCTGAAAAACCATGATGGATTTAGGAACAGCAACAAACGGAGATAATAATACATAAAATTAATACTAGTTTCATTTCTCTTAATTTGACATTTCTCCATCATTCTTTTTTGTACGTCAGCATTTTTGTCACCCAATACAACTTCTGTAAGAAGTACTGCCTGAGAAATAATTGCCCCCAGCTCAGTTAAGCTGGAACAAGGACAAAAATCACGAAATTCAACACACCAAGAATAATATTTAACTGCTGCACAGAAAGAAGTCTAGTATCTCTGTATGTATTCTTTTGCCAAATACTTCAATATGCGTTTTACTACCTTTTCCTTGGCTTCTTCTCTTCCCCATTCTCATTTTGCCTGTCTTTTCTGTTGTCACATCTACGATCCCGTTTTCCTCTCATTATTACAAAAGTCAATGGTCTACGTCTTGGAAGTGAGGAAAAGGACAGGTGGCAGCAGTGGAAGTGCCCCCTCCTTCCTCCCTGCACCCCAGGAGCTGGCTGCCTCCAAGCCCCGTGAGCTGGGGTATTGCAGTGCCACGCTCCTGGCACACGGCTCCATTCAGTGCACTGAGCCTGAGTATCACCCTCTATAAATACACTTAAATAGCTTCTCTGAAGATTGGATTTAACAGCAGCAACTAAAAGTGACAATGTTATTTACAGAAATAGCATTATTTGCAGAAATATGTATGCACTATTCCCAGATTTATCTATTTAATGCAGTGGCAGAGATTATTCACACCTGAGATTACCTCAGAAGGTCACCAGGTTCTGCCAAGTTAAGGACTGGGGACTGAAGTAAACCCCAGAATTACAACCCACTTGCTGCTGCTGAACTGAAGAATAAGGTGTCCTATCCAGGACCCCAAATCCGCAATGGCTTGACCCATTCCCAGCATGCAATAAAAATACAAAAGAACATAGCAAGTAAAGTAATTTCCCTGCTGAGATTATTTCTAGTATTTTTGTTTATCAGTAAAGACACAGAAGGACAACTGTCATCCTACCATTTAAGTGAAATCTAAACTAAGACTAAAAGCAACCCTGGATCCAGAAACTATTTCTTACTCCATGCCTCATTTTAAACTGTGAGGATACGTCAGACTACGACATTGTGAGTGGAAAGTTGTTTTTCATCTCTTTAATGTGGAATTAAGCTTCCATCAAGACCATCACCTGTTGAACTCCTGGGCATGCTGCAACATGGACCTTTTCCACTAAATTTTCAAAAAAATCAAACGTGTGTGTATATATTCCTATGGTTTTAAGCTATATTCTTTCTCTTTTCTCCAAAAAGATCACTAACGCTATCTTTCCAGTGTATACTGACTGACTAGAGAAAGAGCATAAATAAATTAATCATCAAAGGTGCTGCCTGCCCAGGAGACTTCCTTATCAAAAGGCCAACCTCCAGGATGGTGCTGAGAATTTATAATTTTCACTGGTTTAAAATGCTTTTTTAAATACTGGGAGCTTGGGGCTTTTTTTGCATTTACACTTCCTAGGAATGTGTCGTAACCAGTATAACCTCAAATCTCTGACTGGTTGTGGTGTAGTTTAGGATATTTTATAAGAGCCTAAAATAGAGTACTTGGACAACAAAGGAGTACACATGGTAGATGAAGTACATTGGCTGTCAGTGCCTTACCCAAAAATACCCTCAATTTAATCAGTCACTTATTATTCTATTCTGGAATCAGATAAGCAGATTCAAATACAGGTATCTGTAGCTGTATACACGCTTACATATCCAGGAAACAGTTTTGCCTCTGTTGGTATTTAGATGACTTCAAAACACTCACATAAACTACTCAACTGTACATGATAACAAACGCCACGCATCCATCAGCATTGACCTAAAATCTGTTACATTAACATGGCTGAATTTCAAAAGAAAGAGCCAAGCTAACTGACCTCTGCACCGAAATATTAGATACAAATATTTGGCATCCCTCAGTTTAACGAAGTAATTATTTTCTTTGGTATGTACTGAATTAGGACAGAAAATTTTACTGTATTTTTTGGCATTTACAATTTTATAAGTGTTAGATATTTACTTAATGAGTAACCTCATCTTGTTTTGATAATTCATCTCTAAAAACAGTATTAATATGAATGTCTAAATGGTGGGAGCCTGATGTTCTTTAACATTTTGGCTGAGCTGACATTTTCAAAGACAAGAAATATGGCAGGATCTGATAATTTCTTTCAAAACAGGGCTCCATCACTGTCTCAGAAATAATATATTGCTTTCACAAAAGTTAACAGCTCTCCAGTTGGTTTTCTGACGTGTAAAAACACAGGCAAGATTTTGAAAATAAGGATACAAGGGTTAACACTCTTTAGACTAGAATCTGCAGATGCAATTGCCAAGCTAATTAAACTTATAGGTTTCCAAAACTTAGGCCAAAATAACATACTGGAAAGGAATATTAATCTAGCCAGACTCCATTTCTTGAAGCCTTACTCTTATGTACTCAACCAACTGTTAAAAGGAAACAGATGACTCCCTTTCTTCGAATGCCACATTGCCATGATTACAAAATATCTTCTTTATTTTAGGATGCTGATGATAAATCTTTGTGACACACCAGATCATTCACAACAACAGGCAAAGATCTTTTTGCTTTTATAAATTGCCATCAATGACTGCAAAAGTTTTCAAGAGACCTAATATGGTGCACCAAAAAGAAATATGATGGATCATGGGCTCCCTATGAGCCCATGAAAGAAAAAAGTTTCCATAATAAAGCATAGGCCAAAATAGAGCACAGATAATTGAAGACAGCTAAGGAAGAACAGAAACAAGTTTAATTTAATGTGTCCATGCTAACACGGATAACAGGGCTCCTACTGCTTCTAATAGTCCAGATTATAGTCGATAAATCTTTTACAAAAAAGCTCTAAATCATTAAGGACAAGTAAAGTTTTTCTTCCTATAATAGCCCAGTGTTCAGAAATAGAAGCTGGGGCCCCTCTTCTTGCTTGTCTAACCCACCATCACAGGCCTCAGCCAAACATTTAGGCCAATTTAGAAACAGAAATGTTCCTATTACTGCAAGGAAAGCAGAAGGAAACCCAAAAGCTTCCTAAAAGAACCTGTTTACTTCTGCATGTTATTACTAAAGGAATTTTTTAATCCAAATCCTTTATGAAACTGTGTTTAAGATTCATTTCATATACTTCAACAGTGGCTACATTACTTCAGGTACATTATGAATATAGTATGGCTGTTGGAAGGATGGCAATGACTATTAACATGTATCGTTTAAGATACTCTCTAAAATTAGAAGATCTTTTTTCATTACCCTAGAAAATTTGGCTTATCTTGTTGCTAAGATTTACATCCAGACAAAGCCACTTTTAATCTCAATTACATTAATTATTTCTGTCACATTTTAAAATGCCTGCTAATAGAACTGATAGGTACAAATGGGCTCCCTGCAATAGACTGAACCATACTTACAGCTTAATTAATTACGCATTATCGTTTCTTGTTCTCTATTTCTGAGTCATGAAGTAGGGATCAGCACCTAGTCTTAAATAAGTCAGTATAATCCATAAACAGAAAAATAATTAAACACAAACAGTATTGCTTTCTCTATTTTCTCAGGGAGCTTTATCAGTTCTCCTCCGAGAAGAAACTTTGACCTGCCTTTAAAACAGTTCCCTTAACCCACAGGCGACTAGCAGCCACTGGAAAGGATGCTCCATGTCGTAGCGGCGGGCACTGCCATAGCCAGCTGCGTAGCCTTACTGCTCTTCCCCAGCCCCAAGCTCCTGATGCGGCACAGGCTGGGAGTGAGGTGCCCCCGTTTGGCAATCATCGCACTGAGTATGCTGAACAAAAGTGGCTTTAACCAGGAAATGCTGAAAATTAAGGTCTGACTCCAGTCATGTCCCTCCTCGGCACGAAGACTGGTAATGCGGGTCTGCAGCCAAGCCCATGCGTCAGATCAGAAGTGATAATCCAGAACCTTTTCCTCCAGTCTGCAATTTACTTATTTGCTTGCAAAAAGGAACATAGCTGCCTGCTCCTCACTTCACCCGTTAGAGAAACAATAGGCAAGACCTTTTAAATAATAGTTGTTATTTCCACAGGATTATTTAGGCCTCAGCCTAAACATATAAGGATACTGGGTTTTGAGGTTAGTATCTAAATTCTAAGCCTTTTGTGGATCTGGGCCAAAGTCCTTATTAAAAAAGCAACAACAAAAAAAACAAACAAAAAAAACCCAACAAAAGAAACCAACCCCCCACCTTTGGAAATGGTTTAAGCTATTGAGAAAAAGGCTATATGCCCCTTGTCTGAGCTTCAGAGAAAGAATGAATGACAACACCCATGACCATCACAGAGCTCAGGGAAAGGAAGAGTATTCCTGCACCGTAACTCACGACGACCCTGAGAAAGCCAATATCCTCCCTCAGTTATATTTCATAAAGATTTTATGGACTGGCTTCTCTGCCTGTATCACTGATACAAAAAAACAAGGGGGAAAAAAAAAAGCTTACTGGGCATCTTTACATTTTAGATTGCTATTTGCAAACATGTAATTATATTTTGAACAGTAAGTACAATGGCCTGACAAGCTGTATTATAATGTCCAGTTAAAATCAGCATGTCGAGCAGCTAGACAGATGGCGACTCAACTTTCAAGCTTCATATAATCACAATAATCCTTGATATCGATCAGTGTAACACTCAACAATTCATTAGTAAGTTTTGTCACATTCCCTAAAACTATTCGATTATTTCTTACTGCAGCACCAAGAGAAAAAACAGTATCAGAGAGACAACAGTGAATGGAATAAAACTGCCACAGGTATGGTGATGCTGGTTCCGAAATTATGGCTAAAGCCACACTGAAGGCAAGAGAGAGCATAACTGGGGAAGAAGTGAAAAACAAAATGCAGGACTGTTGTGGTTTAACCCCAGCCAGCAACTAAGCACCGCACAGCTGCTCACTTACTTCCCCCTCACCCAGTGGGATGGGGGAGAAAATCAGGAAAAGAAGTAAAACTCGTGGGTTGAGATAAGAACGGTTTAATAGAACAGAAAAGAAGAAACTAATAATGATAACACTAATGAAATGACAATAGTAATAATAAAAGGATTATAATATACAAGTGATGCACAATGCAATTGCTCACCACCTGCGGACTGATGCCCAGTTAGTCCCTGAGCAGCACTCCCCCCCCCCCCCGCCCCGTTTACGTACTAGACATGACGTCACATGGTTATGGAATACACCGATGCCCACTCTGGGTCAGCTGCCTTGGCTCTGTCCCCTCCCAACTCCTTGTGCCCCTCCAGCCTTCTTGCTGGTTGGGCATGAGAAGCTGAAAAATCCTTGACTTTACACTAAACACTACCGAGCAACAACTGAAAATATCAGTGTTATCAACATTCTTCGCATACCTAGCTCAAAAACATAGCACTGTACCAGCTACTAGGAAGATAATTAACTCTATCCCAGCTGAAACCAGGACAAGGACAATTATTAAAAAGGAGAGAAAACAAAACAGCAAAGGCTGAAAAACAAAGCCCTTCAAGAGAAAAGGGAAAAATAGGGAAATACAAAGAAAATCCATTCCACATAAAATATCACTTTTGACAGCTAGTGACAGGCAGCATTGCATTCAGAAAAAGTCAACAAGAATAGTAAGAAATAACTAAAGATAGAAAAATAAACTCAAACATTCAAATATTTCCTCCAAGCTAAGGAGGTGAAAGGTTTTGTACAAAAGAAGGAAGACAGGAAGAATTTTATGTTATTGGCACAAAATACCTCGATATTTTTCCACCCAACACCAAAACAAACAAACCAAGAAAAATCTAAATGAGTGTCCCTCTGAGTTTTCCGATCTATATTTAGAATTTACAACCTTGATATCTCTTCCTCTTCTTTTTTTTTCATTTCCAAGCAAATCAATTGTTATATTTAAGCACACTTCCTCTTCAGTGTTGAACGTAGGCCCAGACCTAATTTGACATAGAATAACCTGTCTCTGGAAGACATCTTCCTCAGAAGGATCATGGGAACTGCAGGTTGTTCCAAGTCTTTCTAGGAAATTGTGCCTCAGAAGAAGAAGTACCAGTAAAAGGAGAGTACTCTTCGTGCTCACATATCTTAAGATGACAAGGGACCACTCTAACTGTCTAGCCGGATCTCTCTAACACATCCCAAAAGCGTTTCACCAAGTGACTCCTGCATCATGGCAAGAACCTCCACAGAATTACAATATATATTTTGAAGGGCGTTCAGATCTGTTTGGGAGGGCTGATAGAACCTACCAATTTCTTCATTAAGTTGCTTTGAATTTCAATTAACTTTCCACTAAGAATCTGCACCTTATGTATGAGTTGGCTTTGGCCACAGATTCCAGCTCTTAGGCTGTATCCTGCCTTTGTGTGTTAAAGAGCCCTCTGTGGCAAGCACAACGCGTAGTTCCATTTTGCTTTGTGTCAGTAAGCAAAGCGAAGTTTGCAGGGACATGCCTTTCTGCTTCAAGATGAATAGAGCTTCAGTGAACAGAGGTACCACACTGCTGCTTCTTCCAAAGGGGCACGTGTATACTATTTCAGACAACACGGCAATATCTGGAGCATCTCCAGTTATGGAGTATCTACTTTGAAAGTTTTCTACTTTAGCAGAACTTCAATTTATGTACTTTTCTGTCTCCTTCTTCTGACATTTGCTCTGATCTCGTGCGAACTAAAGAAGAGTAGTTAGCTTTCAGAAGGAAGAGGGAGAGTATGTGTGTGTTTAAGCATGTAGTGTGCACACTAGAGTACCCATTGTCTTGTAAAATACATACAGATGTGCCAACTCACTTTAAGGATGAAAGGAAACAGAAGGCATATATGTCTTCGCTCTCTAACCATCTGTCTGAGGACATTCACTAGGAGCTCAACAATGTACATGACAGAGCAAGTAATTGATCATTTGCCATGTCATCCTTCAAACTTCAGTCTATGTTTTTTCCACCAGTTGCACACTGTGGGTTTTCATAAAAGAAACGGAAAGCTGAAGTAGTAATTGTGTATTGGTTTTGTGTGGCAAGGTTTTTGGTAGCGGGGGCTGGTTACAGGGGTGGCTTCTGTGAGAAGCTGCTGGAAGCTTCTCCTGTGTCCAACAGAGCCAATACCAGCCAGCTCTAAGACGGCCCCACCGCTGGCCAAGGGCGAGCCAATCAGTGATAGTGATAGCACCTCTGTGATAACATATTTAAGAAGGAAAAAAAGTTGCTGGGACACAGAAACCGCAGCTGGAGAGAGGAGTGAGAACATGTGAGAGAAACAACCCTGCAGACCCCCAGGTCAGTGAAGAAGGAGGGGGAGGAGATGCTCCAGGCGCCGGAGCAGAGATTCCCCTGCAGCCCGTGGGGAAGACCATGGTGAGGCAGGCTGTCCCCCTGCAGCCCATGGAGGTCCACGGTGGAGCAGATATCCACCTGCAGCCCGTGCAGGACCCCGCGCCGGAGCAGGTGGGTGCCCAAAGGAGGCTGTGACTCCATGGGAAGCCCACGCTGGAGCAGGCTCCTGGCAGGACCTGCGGATCTGTGGAGAGAGGAGCCCACACTGGAGCAGGTTTTCTGGCAGGACTTGTGACCCCGTGGGGGACCAACGCTGGAGCAGTGCGCTCCTGAAGGACTGCATGTCGTGGAAGGGACCCATGCTGGAGCAGTTCGTGAAGAACTGCAGCCCGTGGGAAGGACCCAGGCTGGAGAAATTCATGGAGGACTGTCTCCTGTGGGAGGGACCCTACAGTGGAGCAGCGGAAGAGTGCGAGGAGTCCTGCCCCTGAGGAGGATGAAGCAGCAGAGATAACTTGCGATGAACTGACCATAAACCCCATTCCCCGTCCCCCTGCACTGCTGGGGGGGGGGTAGGTAGAGAATCCAGGAGTGAAGTTGTGCCCAGGAAGAAGGGAGGGGTGGAGGGAAGGTGTTCTGAGATTTGGTTGTATTTCTCATTACCCTGCTCTGGTTGATTGGTAACAAATTGAGTTAATTTCCCCCAAGCTGAGTCTGTTTTGCCTGGGACGGTAATTGGTGAGTGATCTCTCCTGTCCTTATCTCAACCCATGAGCCCTTTGTTATATTTTTCTCTCCCCTGTCCAGCTGAGGAGGGGGAGTGATAGAACAGCTTTGGTGGGCACCTGGCATCCAGCCAGGGTCAACCCACCACAAATTGTTTCTCATACCCTCAGTCATTTCACATTCAAGGACCCCAATTTCTAACTGTCCATACGCAGAATCTTTTACAGAAATAACAAAATGCATTACTGTGCTGGTTTTAGCTGGGATAGAGTTAATTTTCTTCATAGTAGCTGGTATGGGGCTATGTTTTGGATCTGTGCTGAAAACAGCGTTGATAACACAGGGATGTTTTTGTTACTGCTGAGCAGTGCTTACACAGCGCCAAGGCCTTTTCTGCTGCTCACCCCACCCCACCAGCGAGGAGGCTGGGGGGGGCACAAGGAATTGGGAGGGGACACAGCTGGGACAGCTGACCCCAACGGACCCAAGGGATATTCCAGACCATATGACGTCATGCTCAGCATATACAGCTGGGGGAAGAAGGAGGAAGGGGGGATGTTCGGAGTGATGGCGTTTGTCTTCCCAAGTCACCATTACACGTGATGGAGCCCTGCTTTCCTGGAGCTGGCTGAACACCTGCCTGCCCATGGGAAGTGGTGAATGAATTCCTTGTTCTCCTTTGCTAGCATGCGTGGCTTTTGCTTTGCCTGTTCAACTGTCTTTATCTCAGCCCGCGAGTTTTCGCACTTTTATTCTTCCAATTCTCTGCCCCATCCCACCTGCGGGGGAGTGAGCGAGCGGCTGGGTGGTGCTTAGTTGCCAGCTGGGGTTAAACCATGACAATGACTTAGAACAGATGCAATTATCTTGGTTCTAGTTTGAACACAGAGGAGCCTTTGATCAATACCTCTTTAATGTGCTGTGAATCCACAGGTTTTCAGGATGGAAACATTGTATGAAAGGCATTGTACCCTATTGTGAGTAAATATTATATTATCACTTTTCAGGCTGCAGCCTTTAAAAAGAAAAGATAAAAGCTGTGTAACAAAAGCTAGGTTCCTTATAATGGATGATCTTATTTTGACTGAAGTATCATCACTACTCTGAGTAAATTAATTTGCTATTCCACAAATTAAGCTCCACAGAGACAGTCAAGTTAACACAAAGTCTCCTTCTTCATTTACTTGCTTTACATGCTTCTGAGAATAGTAACATTGCATTCACTAATCTAAAGCACACAGCATGCCCTGACATTCTATAGTCAGCATCTTTACACTGCATACCATCCAGCAATAAGAGACTACAAACACAAAACATTTAAGACTTGAATCAGCAGCCCCCAATTCTTCTTTAGCACCTAAACTCAGTATTTATTCTTTAGCACTTAAACTCAGTATTTCTTATTGACCAGACACCTCTGAAGACAGAGCAGCTGGTGAGAAACACTAGACTCAAAAGCTTAGTTCATATTGTGGAGGGTTGGATGCCAGCCTATATTTCTGTTTTGGTTTGGTTTTTTTTCCTAATTTAAAATGCTAAATGTATTTATGATGTTTACAGTTCATAAGAGATTACATGACAAACTGCAAAAGAAAAACTGTATAGTTTTGAAGTTTAAAGTGCTCAGTGACAGTTTAAATGCAGCCTGAGAAAATAGACTATCTGCAAGGAGGTGGACTCCAAAATCCTAAATACGAGGAAGAGATGTCTCCATCTTTCTTATACAAGACATTTTTACTACACTTCCAGAAGTACATAGTCCACTCTATGATCATTAAATATTAAAGTAACAAAAACAAAACTTTAATGAAAATATTCCTGCAAAGAGGGAACACTTGAGACATAGGCCCCAAAGCATGTTAAATATGGGAGAAGAAGCTAAATCCTTTACAGCATTCCCCAACATTGGTATTCTAGACCTCTTAGATAGCAACCATCTTTGCAGCTACAGAACATAAAATAAACAACCATGCTCCACGAGTTTGAATTATTTTCTCTCTTCGTCATTTAGAAGTTATGAAAGAAAACAAAATAAAGATCAAAGAAAAGCAAAATGCAAGTAGGATGCAAAACAAACAAGCAAGTCTTCCTGTAATACCTGCCAATAATTCCTATTTCTACACATAAAAGACCACTTTAGAAGTGAACATCTAGTTTCTCTTCAACTGAGTCACAACTTGGGAGTCAAAGCTTAGATTTCTGGTCAAGCAAATTATCTCTAGAACTGAAGTCATCCACCATCAACAAAGTTGAAGCCCACGGACAAGAGACATGTCTTGTTAAGTGACAGTCATCGCCCGACACCCTGCAATACCCAACAGCACCAAGACAGCTGTAGGCGTTAGTCCATGGCTCAGTCATTGCTGGCACGCTTGGACCTGTGTTGGAGGGGGCCCCACCAAGGACCCTTGGGGCGATAGATCCTCTCCTCCTGGTCAAATAAAAAATACTGCTTAGGCTCACCACACAACTGCACAAATGCTACGGTCAGGGTGAGGGAGGGAATGGAAACTCATGGCCAGAAGGAGGGCAGGGACGGTGGAACCAGGGCTTTCAACAGCTGCCTCATTTCCCGTAGGTTAGTCTGCAGCCTGCACATCAACATCCTTAGGACCACTCTATTATTGTTCTTAGTCTGAAGAAATAATAACAAAATTGACCTAAATCTACTAATCGGGTGATAAGTAAACAGTCTCATTAACTTTGGGAAACAAGGCTATATAGCAGATAGGACTTTAACCATGATTAGGAAGCAAAAACCAACAACAATCCACTAAATCCTACTAAGTGCATAGATTTTACACCGGTTTCACAATTTTGATTACCAGTCTGATGATTATTTTTGTCTGTTTTCTTGAAGCAAGAGAATCACAGAATCACAGACTGGTTTTGGTTGGAAGGGAGCTTTAAAGACCATTTAGTCCCCGTCCTCCCCGCCATGGGCAGGGACATCTTTCACTAGACCGGGTTGCTTAAAGCCCCATCCAACCTGGCCTTGAACACTTCCAGGGATGGGGCATCCATGGCTTCTCTGGGCAACCTCTTCCAGTGTCTGACCACTATCATAGGAAAAAACTTCTTCCTTTTGTCCAATCTAAATCTACCCTCTTTCAGCTTAAAACCATTGTCCCTTATCCTGTCACTACAGGCCTCAGTAAAAAGTTTCTCTCTGTCTTTCTTATAAGCCCCCTTTATATATAGAAAGGCTGCAATAAGGTGTCCCCAGAGCCTTCTCCTTTCCAGGCTGAACAATCCCAACTCTCTCAATACTTTGAGCACAGTGTGGACACAGATATATGACATAAAGGCATCTTCAGCTATTCTTTTCATAAGTCATATTAATTAAATTATAACACTGCTTCCAAAGAAAACTATTAGCATAGTTAAAATGCCATAACTTACATGTAGATAAGGCCTAAGCCAACTATTCTGCATGATACGCAACTCCAGTAAAATAAGCAAACCCCAGGAAATTTCCCACTTGATGGATCTGCTGGCTAATGACTACTTTTCATTAGAGCCAGAAAAGAAACTGATGGTCTGCATTACCTAAAACCAGTTTAAATTCTTCAGTGAATCAGTAGTTCTCTGGAGGCCTGCAAGTAGTAAAGTCAACATAACTGGATATTTAGCCAAAAAGCTTTACAATGTTCAGGGGAAGATCAAAACCATTTTCAGTGCATCACTCTTAGCTGTAGGTAGAGGAGAGGAGACAGCAAAGCAAATTCAGTAATAGATTTTTTTGTAGATGTTCTGCATAAATTCCTTGACTTCACAGCACAAATTCCTCTGACACTTAATTCAGTCTTAAAATCCTATCAGGCTGAAAGTGCAGCACATAAATAATAATAGCTATGCAGAACTCTTTCAAAAAAAAGATTCAAAAATTGCCATCAATTTTAGATCTTCTGCCATCTCAAATACGATTAACATAAAAAAATATAATTACAGTAAAATTTACCAACTTAAATATTTGCAAAACAAAAACCAACAAACAAAACCCGAGTCTGCATATGCTCTCTTGTCTTGAATATTCTGATTTGGTAAGATATTTATGCACATAACTTTAAACCTGTAAGTAGTTCCACCGACTTAACAGGGATTACTCATCTGCTTAAAGTTAGGCAGTTGCTTAAATACGTTGTGAAATATGAATCTAAATTCAGATCTGAAAAATTTAAAGTAGCAGCAGCCAAAGTAACACCTCATTACAGCCTTAAGACCATGCTGTTTTCCTTTAGCAAGCGATTTTACTTGCATACTGGCACTGGAGGCAACAATAGACTATCTGCTGGAGTGACCCTGTGATGACAAAGCAGTACTGCTACGGGGAAGTAAAACCTGGTTTTGCTAGCAAATGTGAAACCAGAAAAAGAAGATATGTAGGATTAACAACAAGCCTTCTTTTTAAAATTCATACAGGTTCCATAGCTCTTGCATGTCTCTCTTCACCAAGTACTTTTCCTTCTCCCAACATTGTTCAGCTTTCACATGGTGATTCATTCTATCCAAGGTCTGTCTTGTAAGGCTATTCTGAAAACAAGATCTGACAACTCAAAACTGTACATTAAAAGCTAGACTGATAACCACCACCCTGATATCCCTTCCCTGTACTACTGAAAAGCTGATCTACAGAACACAAAACCTCTTCAGAAACTGGTGACACATGAAAGCAGGACTCTGCAGGAAAATGGAAATGAGACAGAAAATCACATTTGAGGATACTTTGGCACAGTAGGTTATATCCCACCGTATGTGAATCTAAATAAGACAAGCGGATGCCATCCTAAAAAAAGGCATGGAAAGTAGAAGGAGAAAAATAAGAGATGCAGACCTGAGGTTTAAAATGAGGTACTCGGGGAACTTGAGAAAAAAACCCATGTCTTGTACTTGATGTCAGGACATATTCTTCAGCATTCCTACTGAAGGGGCCAGAGGAGACTGCTTAGCTAGATAAACTGCTGAAGAAGCTTAAGGTGATCTTCAGTATCCTCTGTACCTACTGCATTGCTGATACCCAGAGAACAGGGTAAAAGCACAACTAGACAATGAAGAAAAGGAGGTTTCAAAGCCTGAAGCAGGAGATGTTCAAGCAGTGAAATGTAACAAATAGTCTCTGCTTTAAAATGTGAGCTATTTATCTGCTGAGACTGAGGTTAGCATGATGGATAAAAAGAGCCTTAAACTAAGGGCAAAGGTTTAATTTTTATATCCTGCTTAATACCTAGAAGGAAAAATAATCACTTAAAGGGTGACAGAGTAACCAAAAACAATAATGAGAAAGAAAAATGCTAACATAATGAGAGGAGTCAGGCAGATGACAAGATTCAAGGAAAAGGACTGCTGTAGGTATGAAATCAAACGAGATTGATGTGAAGCAGTTCAACTGATTGTAAACTAAGGAAGAAGAGAACCCAGACTCCTTTTATTTGCTCTCAGAACTTTGTTGTCTTCAGATTATGAGAAAACATTTTCAGCAGTACTTATGCAACTGAAATGAATCTGTCTTAAGTGCTGAAGTTGTTTCTTAAAATTAAGGTAGGATCCTAAAATCAATCAGACACTACTTTGCTAAATATATTTCTTAAGTACAATCAAATGGCTTTATAGCTTCTTGGTTGTCTAGCACATAAAAGAACATTTATCCCCAGTGGTCTTTACACTTGCCTAAACCAAGCTTTTTTAATTAAGCACGTGCAAATCGGAACTTACTATGCTTGTACACATCTGTGTATATTATGAACACATCTGCAACTTATATGACTATTACTCTTTCAAAGTAACTTAACATAGACTGCAAATAACAGGAGAGCTTACACTTTCATGAGCATGTAACACAACCATAAACCCACCATTTCACATCACTTTTATGCTATAAATAAAAAGCTGAATGAATTTTTTCCCAAGTGCTTGAAACACAAGTCTCAAATCCCCAGTAGAAATATCCACTTAAGATTTACATGAATATAACTTCTGTTTCATCTTCATGCTAAAATCACAATTTTTCACCTCCTCTGGACATCCACAAATCTCTGTCCAATCACTGTAAGATAATATGGTAAAAGTCCTCAGTAGAAAATTAAGCTTTTGTAAAGAAACTTGTCTTCATTTTCCCCAGTACTAAAAATGTTTCAAAACCCAGATTAAAACTACATGCAATGGTTACATCTTTCAAATATCTTTAATTCTTTTAATTCAGTTACACGCATATATTTATAACATGCTTTCAAATTGTAATAAATCGAATCTCTAACATACCACAACTAAAGAATCTTTGAAGTATATACTGTGAGAAATGATAAAAAGATAACAGATAAGTGTATTGCAAATACATATTTGCATATAAAATAGATCAGGATAACATTATACTAAATTATATAGTATTACTACAGCAAAAAATCTATTACTTTTTCAGCTACCAGCCCAGCAAGCTTGACATGGGAAATGAATATCAATCTGTATTTCTTTCTTCCTCGTTTTCATTCCGAGAACCTAGAATAAGGTCGCCTTGTCAAATCTCAGTAGCAGTTATAAAACTTGTTGCTTTCAGTGGCTTTACAAGGTATTTGTAACTGACTGCGCTTTTGTAAGTAATTAGACCTTAATCTGCAATTCTATTTATAGATGAAGAAGAAAATTTGTGAAGAATTTTTAGCATTCATCTCAAAAAATCCAACCCCTTTACTAAAACTTCTGAATAATAAAACTGTAAAGTAAGTTTACACTAATTTAATCTAATCTGTCTTTGAAGAAATGCAGAGCAGACCCCCTGCGCAAAAGCTAAGCCGTCTTAATTTGTCTGTGTTAGTGCAGAATCACTCACAATTTCAGGATGTTCATTTAGTTTCCTCCTACAGGTATTTAGTGTAACACTAAAAATCAACGAAACATCTTAACTGTAAGAAAATGTGATTTTTAACCTGAGTCTCATGGTACTTTATGTAAGTATAGTATTATTTTCATGACTTTGTTTTAGAAATACGTATTGTTAAGATAATGCAAATGTTTCACCATCGTAAAGGTCTTCTAACACGTCTTGGCACTGGAAAAGCAATCAGAAAGATTTGGAACAACTTAAAAGTTAATGCATTTAAATGATGAATATATATAAAGTGCAGGATTCCCAATGTGAGGTGGTAAACTACCTAAAAAACATGGGAAAGCAATAGTAATAGCCTCATTAGGTCTTCAATCTGCTTGCTTTGCTTAGGTCAGGTTTTTTGTGGCACTCAACAGAAGTACAGGTGTACTGTACTGTTTGTGCAGTTTGAATATTTACTATACGTGAGACCTATTTGTTAATAAAATGACTGTTCCAAAACTATGTTGCATTTCAGAGTATGCTGTCATTTGAATTTTTCTTAAAAGGAAAAGCCTTTTAAACTTGCTATTAAACAAACAGATGTAGCTTCTATGTAGAAATCAGTATCAAACTTTTCATTAGTTTAAAGTAGTAATTTCAAGTATTCTAATCTTTGTTTCTAGATCCTGAGATGCTACTGAGGACAGCTTTGAAGGTCTCAGTGATTTGCAATGCCCCTTAGAGATGCTTAAAGTCTAGTCTGTACCAGCTATGAGTTTTATGCAAAGACCCAAACAGTTATCAGACAATCTAATTGTTCTCAGCTGAAGAACCTTGTGCAACAAATCAACATTATAAAGAGTAATTTAGTATCTTTATTGCTCAAGGGTTGCAAAATACTTCTACTTGTTGAAATAAAAACCTACTTCTACTTGTCAAAATAAACAGTATTCATAGCATTTTACTCTGTCTTTAGAATTATATTTTCAGTTGTTTTTGCAATAAAACTTTATGAGCTTAGAAAATTAAGTGCACTTTCAGCTTTGGTACAATTCTGGCCCATGATGACTTAAATAATTTACATGCAACCTGGTCTGATGAGTGTGAACATTTTATAACAATATGAAAATTGTTTTTATGATATTGGTCCTGAACAACAAAACCCTGGATCTGACAAAGTTGCCATTAGTTACAACCAGATTTTTTACGAGATTTTCTAGAGCTGCTGAGAGAATTACCAAGTGGATTAACAGATTTTTCCCTGTGCACCCACTTTGCAGGAAAACACATTTTTTTTGTCCTTATCCCTTCTCAGGTAAGGATAAGGAGAATGTGTCTCTTGGTGACAGCAAAACAAAAATCCAAAACCGAAAGTGAGAAAAGGAAGAAGAAAAGAAAATAAGGAAAAAAAAACCCCAAACTCAAAAGCCAACAAGGTGCAAAATGATGATGGACACTGTGCCTGGTTAAGAGTTCTACTTCCTAATATGGGGCACAGCAACTTCACCAGAACATCCATGTAAAAAATTATGGCAACCTAATAGCAATAAGAAGAGAACAAGCTGAAAAATAGGAACATCCCGAAGAGTAATCAATTCAAGCCACTTTGGAGGCAGTTGACACAATTTGACACTTCCCACTTTCCATTTAGCTTTGAATAGACTGATGTCTGAAACTGCAGATCTACTTACTTACTTGTTTTAGAAATAAATCTGTACCTGAATTATACAACACGTAATCACCACTTTTATAACTTCACACATACAGTATGGAAAAGGAAGCATTATTTTCCCACAGAAATCACAGAATACTGAAAAAGTGAAAGATGTTAATTAAAGTGTTTGAAAACCAAAGGAATCACTCTAAACACAGTTTATAAAGAGACTGAAATCTTCTACATTAAAAGAAAAATGATACGCACCTACTTTAAGAATTTGAATCTGCCCCAAACAACTGCAGTGCTATTCATGCCTGCCCAGATAGACCTGTGCCACAAACCCCACTTCCAAAAATTTAAAGTTTCTAAAATATTTGGGTTTTTTTCTTTAAATAGGAAATATATCAAAAGACAAGAAATACAAAACTAATCTTCTAGACAAAGAACAGGAAGAAAACTGTCACGTTCTCTGGTTTACATTTATAACAGGACCCTATGTAGAGATTAGAATAGTTTCAAATCTATTGTAGTTGAGGATATGATGTCATCATTTAAGGGACGCAGATAATTTAGTCCACAATATCTATTCATACCAACACAAGAAAGCAGAAGGGGGGATGCAGAATACTTTCATACCCCACTGTCCTAGATTATTCCTATTTTGCATGGATTCATCATCCGTGTAAGAGTAAGTAAGTAGTCTTTTTTTTCCCCCCCAAAGCCATCTGCTAGTTTAACTTTTGTAAAAGCACAACTGATTTCAATTCCATTAGATGCACACATCAGACTGACCAATTTTTCCTCTCTCTCAGCAATTTCTTAATTTTCTGTCAAGCTTATTTTTAAAATACTGAATATGATACTTAACACACTCCATTCACATGATGTTACAGCATTTTTCATTATTAATTAATGAAAAACCTGGGAATTTGCTAAAGAAAAGCTGAAGAGACTATCGGGTTTGCCAAAAATAAAGTAAAAATCAACACAGAAAATATTCAAAGTCAATTAATTAGTCTTCTTACCTTGTTCTTTTATCTGACGAATTTGCTTCACAGTTTCTTTCAAGATTGCACATTTGTCAGGTTTAAAGTTAAAGTTGTCAATATCATTAAAATTCGCAAAAATCAGCTCTGCAAGTTCTTCTATGTATTTATTCTCTTGCTCACGATTGCGTTTCTCAGTGCTTCTTTTAGGGCTGAAAGAGGAGTTTATAAAAATGTATTTAATATCAGTTTGCTTGCCTTCTGGCCAGCTCAAAGATGATTTCAAATGGTTTGAGAGTAGTTTAACGAAAACAGAGAGAACTGCCTTCTCTCACTACAAAAATATAACTTGCAAGTTTCTCAAGCAGAAAGGTTTCCTCTGGAACAAGGAAAGGAGCATTAAAAAAGATGTTAGTTATTTTTTCCCAACAGTCATGTTTTTTGTTTCAGAAGAGGTTTGGGATTTGAAATTCAAAACAGAAGATTGACTGGGGGGGGGGGGGGGGGGGG